>NC_056744.1:130828646-131193646 GCF_019279795.1 Protopterus annectens
TGTCTCCTACAGCCTATATAGTCTCAGTCAATCAAAAGGGAAACAGTAACCTTCCTAAGTAGATTATAGGACTACAGACTTAAAAAGCAGAGGTTACATTCCTGACAAACATTAGGCTAAGTCAGATGTTGAGAATGAGATGTTATATACCATACATTATTACTCTGGAGATAGAAGTAAATTGAACATATATGGTTATTGTGAATGCCTCACACAACTCTTACCTTCTCTGTAACAGCCACAAGATTATTAAATCCTTACTTATAAATGGGATCTACTCTCTACTTTAAACTCTTTTTTCATTCCATCTCATCCAAAGAAGTGTTACTGAAGGTAAAGAAGACAATAATTGTAATAGCCATATCAACCCTAATGAACCTTTCTTCTACAATTAACAAGATGGCAGCTCTCTGCACTTTCACTTAACGGGCTATTACTGCTATATCAGCAGCAAATTGTATCTTTGCCTTATATTTTTTTGCATGAACGACGATATGCTACAATTTCCAAATAGTGCTTCAGTATTATCTGCTAGGGACAGACATATATTATGTAATGGTAGAAGAACTTTGACCCAGAAACCCTTGCCACATGAATGGAAATTTTTTTTGCTGGGAGAAAAAGTGTTGCTCGACCAAAGACATACTCAGTTCAAAAGCTACTAGACTATTTACTTAAATAATACTATATTATTCTTCAAAAAAGCTGCAGATTTCTAGTTTTTTTTTTCTGTCAGTTACCTCACTTTTCTAATATA
This sequence comes from Protopterus annectens, assembly GCF_019279795.1. Classification (NCBI taxonomy): domain Eukaryota; kingdom Metazoa; phylum Chordata; order Ceratodontiformes; family Protopteridae; genus Protopterus; species Protopterus annectens. The sequence goes on from NC_056744.1 coordinate 130,829,404, forward strand.
TGTTTTCTGATGTTTCTTTACATAGCCCTGTGCCACTTTTATTACTGTGTACCTTCACCTGCCTTGGCTTGTATTTCAGGACAGAAAAAATGGCTTTACCTTCTTTTAACAAATTGTTCAACTTATTCTAAAGCTTTATTTTATTTATTTAAATGTGTTTATTTTTGAAAATATATCTTTGTTAGAATGATTTTTGAACTGCAAGCTTTAATACATATGAAACCATAACAAATATTTTCACAGGGGCACACTATCCATGACACCAAATCCAGGCTTTGCTCTAAAGTGGTTTCTGCTGATTCACTGAAACACTTATTTTAGCTTCTACTTTTATTCCCTAAATAAGGACATAAAAGGGAAAAGGTTGTTTTACATCTTAGAGATTAATATGCAACTCTGGGAGAACTATTAAAAATACAGACTGCCTACTTGTTTCCTTATAAAATGAAAATAAGGCATACCAGTGGCTAAACAAGTTATGTCTAACTGGCATTCACACTTTGGAAGGCCGTGACTGTTAGGACACATTTTAGTGTTGTCACTGTCTCATCTGCTGTTTGTTTCAAAATACGTAACCTCAGGATACTTGGACAAATGTATAGGCATTTTCTAAATTTGCTAGCTGTCATAATGAGAACCAGTGCATGCTTTTGGGATGACCAGCCACAGGGCCTCTTTTGTTAGCTACCCAACTCCTATGATTGGGTCTATATTACCAGATTGAAAACCCATTTCATCGAACACCACAAGACCGACACGTATAGTGCGAACTATGGTAACGGCAAATGTTCAAAACTGCAAAGCACAAAATGTCGAAGTGTCATGGTTGGCCCATCTGTGGTATAGCTCCGTAAGGTAAGTGTGCGATAGTTACGGACCTTAGGGTTAGGGTGCGGGTTAAGGTAAGTGCATAGATAGTAATGTATGTAAGGTTTAGTGTAGGGTTAGAAGTAAGGTTTGGTTAGTGTATGTATGTATTTTATTTATTATGTTTGGGTATGTAGTATGTAGCACGCGGTGGTGTTGGCCGACTATGACGATTCGAGATTTGAAATTTCTTGGTTTAGGGGGTTCGGCATATTTGCGGTTCACGCTATATGTGTCGGTCTTGTGGTGTTCGCTGAAATGAGTTTTCAATCTGGTAATATAGACCCCCATGATTAATCCTATTTCAGCTACGGAATTCTGGAAAAATCTTATATTATCTGCTACAACAAGCTGCTATGAAGAAAGGGAGCAATTTTGTGAGAGTTTTCACCATAATCAAAGATCACAGAGAGAGAGAGAGAGAGACTATCATAGGAGTAGCATTACCCCTACCCATTCACACACATTCAAAAACACACAATATGGACTGCAATTAGGATTTGATTTGAAAAAGAAAAGTTATGGCTATTTTAGTATGCTGCATTGCAAATTAACATAGTCATTAACAGTTCTCTGGATTTAAACATGTTTCTTTACAAGAACTATGAAAAAAAAAAGATTTTTTTTTCCAAAATCTGAGAAATTAACATAAACAAGAGAAATTCAGCATTTCAGTGCAGCTTTTCATATTTCTCACAGAGTATAAAGTGTTCCAACCCCTAGCAGACTAGAGCAAAACAGTACTTACAGACCTTCACACTCTTTATCCAAACAAGTAGGTATTTCAAGTAACTCCACAAGATGTTCTTCAGAATGCAGGATTAACAACAGCATTGATCTTTTCCTATTTGCAGGGACATCCTCAGATCTTTTCCTTTCAGGGAGACCTTCCTTGTCCTTGTCACAAACTGCTTTTGTCCTCCTATCTGAACTCGGGAACAGCATTTTCTACCTCTTAGCAAATTCATGGTGGTGAAATAACTTTACCTGCAGTTGATCCCAGTTAATTTCTTGCCTTATGCTTAACTGCCTAGCTAGCTCAGAGTTAGCTGATTTAAAGACACGGGGCTCCTATTGCTCAGCACAGCAGGCCACTGCAATAACCTTTTAGTTACTACATGCATATTGTTATGGTGGACTTGTGGTATTAAAGTTGTCAATATTTGCACTGTTATTTTGTTGCCATCATTTCCTCATAGATTTTCTCACTAGAAGAGCTAAAGATAAGATTTAGCAATACTTAATTTCAGTTGCCTGTCATTAGATCATCTGTAATCACATTAGTTGCAATAATATCATAGTATCAGGTCAAGCATTGGTATTAGTAGTGAGGTGTGTTGGTTTTGATGTGAATGCTTTGCCTTTATAGCTAGTGATGATCTATATAGTTTGTGGAATGGTATATATGCTGGATGAAAAAAAAAGGAGAACTTGCATATTTATTCTGATAACTTTAAGCTGCAGCTGCTGTATTATGTTACTGAACACAGGATACAAGTAGTGTTTTGAACTGCAACTCCAATTGGAAGACACTGTTATGCATGGCAGAATGTTCCAGATCAGGATAGAGATACGGCTTATTCTTTCAGGGTGCTTCCATCCTCCTTCATTTGTTTGATGGTGATATCAGTATATTTATGTATACGGCAAGAGCCTGATGTTCCAACATAGTTTTGTGCAGTATTTATGCCTCAGTACAACAAAATGAATCATTTCACTTCTGTGAAGCAAAGGGCATGTGACATGAGTAAAACTACAACACCATTGACAAATTAGTTGAATGCAACAGGACATCTCACTGTCAGAAGAAAAATGACAAAATGGTGATTGATGGTAGGAGAAATACTGGTTCAAAGGTTTCTGCCAAGAAATGTATTCCTATGGAAATTACTGTCCTTTTCTTGGTTTAGCAAAAAAAGCGTCTAATTGTTTGCCTAAATAATGGAATATTAACATTTTTGTCAGATCGGGTGAAGCAATACCAGCTACACAAAAGGAAGAAAACTGCAATGTGTTACTTTACATTTGTCTGGTAGCAGAAGCATATATGGACAGAATGACATAATTACGGTTTCTGATCAGCTCTTTACATAGGTTTGTGGGTGATAACAAAGCTAATGACCCCAGGGAGCCTATTTAAGCCTAGCCATTCTTCCTAAATATGTCTGACAAGTGTTGATAACTTAAGGTTATTTTAAGGGGTAAATGGATTGGCCAAACATTTTACAGGCCATTTCTGTCAACTAGAGACATAGGTTCCACACCAGGGATAAATGTCTGATTCCCCATCCATTGGTTATAGTTACACTTGAATTGGGTTAGAGGAGAACTCTGCTTCATGTGGATAGGAAGCCTGTATCAGAGAAGGGATAATCTCTGAGACATATATATACCTGTCCCTCCCAAATGTCCTTATATATGTTGCAGATGAGGTTTAGTTCCACAGATTTGGTGATTCTGCTGCTATTTATTTTGCAGATGTTCAACAAGTCCAACAGTGTGGGATCAGGGGATGCTTTGCAAGCCAGGCATAGCACAGGTAGGACATATTGTTTATGGCCTGTGTTCTTTTTCTGAGGAACAATATAAACATATATTAATATTCTATAACTCTTTTGTTTCTCACTTCCTTCTCTGCTTTCATCAGACATTCTATGTCCTCTTGATTGGTTCTGTCAATTCCTTCTATACCTCTCATTTTGGTGATCTGTTCAACCAGTCCATTACTCTTTCCAGGAAGATATGCTACTGTATATCCAAGAAGTAAGAATTACTTGATAAACAATAAGAGGAGAAATCATAATACTCACAATACTCCATTATTTGTTAAACAATAAGAAGAGAAATTGTAATACTCACAATACTCTATTATAGCAATAACTGATGATGTCTGTGTGGTATATTGGAGATTTACCCATGGTTGGTATGGTTTAATCACGAAGGCGAAGCCTGAGTGATTAAATAAAACCAGCCATGGGTAAATCTTCAATATATCTCACCGTGGTATCAGTTATTGCTATTGTACAATGACATTATTTAAGAAAAAAAATACCTACTTTTCTTAAATAACGTCTTTGTATAATGCCTCTGTGGTGCCCTTCCGCATTTTTACAATATCCTGGGGCCTTTCTGATGTACTGTGCATGCATATGGGACTTGCTTTCCCATGCTTATGTAGTACATCAGTGCTGTGCAAAGGAAGCAATTGAGAAAGGAAGGTCTCTGTTGAATTTTTTTTTTTTTTTATTAAAAAGAAACTGGGAGACTTTCAAAGTTCGGGAGAGCCGGGACAGAGGAAATAAAAGGTTAATCAGGTATGTTTCTTTAGTTTTGCAGAACGTACCTGATTTATTTCAGACATAACAAGGTACTGAAGCAAAACAAAACCATCTCGCTTTATTCTTTGAGATGAATAAAACTAACTTCAAGGCGAAGCCTGAGTGATTAAATAAAACCAGCCATGGGTAAATCTTCAATATATCTCACCGTGGTATCAGTTATTGCTATTGTACAATGACATTATTTAAGAAAAAAAATACCTACTTTTCTTAAATAACGTCTTTGTATAATGCCTCTGTGGTGCCCTTCCGCATTTTTACAATATCCTGGGGCCTTTCTGATGTACTGTGCATGCATATGGGACTTGCTTTCCCATGCTTATGTAGTACATCAGTGCTGTGCAAAGGAAGCAATTGAGAAAGGAAGGTCTCTGTTGAATTTTTTTTTTTTTTTATTAAAAAGAAACTGGGAGACTTTCAAAGTTCGGGAGAGCCGGGACAGAGGAAATAAAAGGCTAATCAGGTATGTTTCTTTAGTTTTGCAGAACGTACCTGATTTATTTCAGACATAACAAGGTACTGAAGCAAAACAAAACCATCTCGCTTTATTCTTTGAGATGAATAAAACTAACTTCAAGGAGTATTTTAAGAATATGGATACTGCACACAAGAATTATATATGTTGAGGGATATAACTATGACTGCAGCATATCTGACCTGGGCTTTGGTGCTGGGGAAGCTGACAAGGTAAGGTGAGAGGCTGACAAGAGCATGTCTATCCTGAGAAGAGAATGACAAGCTGACCTGCTGTACATTCTAACACCTAAGATAGGCTAGGTATACAGCAATGGTGCAAGCAGGTGAGAACAAAGCCCAGCAAGAGGTGCACCGGTGGTAGCCACAAATAAGGCAGATGTGTAGAAGTCTGCAAGTACCTCTGGTTTGATATTGTAGAATCCCTGTTCACTTAAGACTCCATCAGATTTTTCACTAGTTAGATTTATTAGAAAAAATACATAAAAAATAAATGCATACATAAATGAATAATGTCTGCCTAATTTATGAGGTAAATAAACTTTGGATAAAAGAAGCATATATGATAGAAACTAAAAATACCGCTTATTAGGGACAAGAACTACTTTGTGCAGAGCTATCTCTGTTAAGATGTAATTTATCTCTGTCAGAGTGGCCTAAAATTAACTTAAAAATCTCAGCTGAACCATGAGACTGTCATAGTAACTAAAGTTTTACAAACTGAATTTAATTACTTATAAGATGACAGGGAAGCCTCCTTTTCAAAAACAGAAAAAAACAAAGGTCTGGCGGAGTTCTGTGTCCCCAAGTTAAGAATATACAAAAAAGCCAAAGGAGGAAGGCAGGAAGGTACTAACAGACAGAAACAGTGAAATGTATCTTTGAGAGACACTCAGGCAGTTTTTAACATGGAAAAATGAAAACAGTGAGACATGTTACTTACTCCGTTATCTGCCTATGACCCACTCAACAAAGTAGTGGCAAATCTAATTATGGTGCAATTAAACAATAGCAGGGTAACAGCACTTTGACATGTACAACCGTAGTAAATAATCCCTAATGGCATTTTGATTTTGTTTTTGTGAATTCTGCTTAATCTCATCAAAAATGAAGTGTCATAAAACCAAATAATAGTCCTACATCACAGTGTTTAATTAAGTATATCTGTTTTTCTAAAAGACATCAAAAAGAAAAAGGAAAATTAATAGAAAGGAAAAACAAAGGACTAAGGAAAGAAATAGGGGTATAGGTCAATCATAAATTGAACATGAAGCATTCAAAGTATATTCACAACTGCATAAACACATAATGTCAAACAATAGTTAAACAGATACTACAATACCCAAGGGCAAAGTGCTCATCCAGAATCAATAGGAATGACTTCCAAAATAAGCATCTAAGTAAAGTAAAAAAAAAAGATGCTTTCTTGGATGAAGACAAAATCTTCCTGAAGTAATACTTGATTGGGCATAGCATACAATTCAACAGTACTTAAAGGGTCAGCATACCTCCATGAACTTGCAATTTATTTCATACCAATGCTATGTTTCACCCAAAGCAGACATGCGTGACAAGAATTTATATAAGAAGTGGACCCCCAAATAATTTCAGTATCAAAAAAAGATTAACACCCATCTCCCATCCCACCTGACAAACAGTCTTAGCATGCATCCTCAGTGGTATCAATGCATGCAGGTAACAAAGACACGCTATCAGTTTCTCAGCACACCATCTAGATATACCCAATATCAACCTGACCAGCCTAGAAAAAAATATACTAAAAGCTGAGGAGTAAGTAAGGAAAAGTGAGATGTTTGATCAGAGTAATTCTGAGTAGGGAGGGGTTGGATGACACAGTAGATGCACATAATAATGAATTTCATCAGGCACGAAATATTGCCTCTTACAATATATTATTATGTGTGTTGACTATGACTTAGCAATAGGAGAAGGATCACTTTTAAAACCTAATATAATTTGAAGATAGAAGCACTAATAACATTACCTAGGTATGAAGAAAGTAACGGAGATAACCTTTGTTAAATGTGCATGCCAGCTCCAACTTATGCATCCTATAAACTCCAGCATGTGAATGCCAGTCACCTTAGCAAATGTTATACATAACCTACACTTTGGAGAAAGACACTGTCATTTTAAACACAACATACTTAGATAAGAGTTCTGGATAATGCACATCTTCTACATCCTACTTTGGACATAAAAAAGTGGAGTGCTAACAATGACAAATCTATAACTGAAAATACTTCTTTAAATAACATTCTGGAAAGCATAGAGATGCAGTGCATACAGAAGATGACATGCTGTTTCCATTCCTAATGCAAATTCAGCACTGATTACCGAGGATAGCAGCAAGTGATCGATCTCCTGTATTATCTGAAGCATCCACTGCCTGCTACTGAAAAATAAGTATCATTTTCACTTGATCTGCACTTCTTGCATTGTACTTTCCTGTGTGTTGTTATTTTTGAACTGCACTTTACTGTATTTTTGCTGTTTCCTGCACTTTTAGCTCAGCATAGACTTGGCTCAGATTTGCTGGACCCAATTAACTTTTACAGTTTCTGAGCACTAATCCAACTTTCCTCCTCAAAAGAGGGCCTCCCCTATACCTTAGTGAGAGTAGAGTGTAGCTAGGCACCTATCTGAGTGGTGCTTGTTGGCCCAGGGCCCAGTCTAGTGTTCTACTATTGGTTAGAATGTTTAAAATCAGTTTAATTTCATTGCTGCTTGTTGCCTACATTGGCTCAGGTTTGTGTGGTGCACACCACCCGTCTAACCACACATTACTGTGCAGTGAAGGATATCATTGGCAGTTATAAACACAAACTCTTCGATAAATAATTTTCCCTTAGTCAACTGCTTGTGCTCCATCTGAGGTTTCACGCTGTTGTGCCTCACTGTCTGGTTAGACACTCAGCTGAACCTCTGAGGTTCCTCCACAAGTCTTACCCATTAAGCCCCTTGCAGTTTAGAACTTTTTCTTGTCCCTTAGCCATACCTGGTCCTTCTACTCCCCTCCCTGGTACTGACCACAGCACTTCACCTAGCATCATGAATGGACAATTCCCACCATTTGTCCAGCCAACCTGATCAACATGGACATCCCAAGACAATGTAGTAATTGCCTCATGTATACTGACCACCCCTTTTCTCCTAATTCACACAAATTCAATATATGAGAGATGCATCGATATTAGGAATCTAGAATCTAGGCTGTCTCTCTCACAAATCAGCATATCAGACATTAAGCAGTTTGTCAGCATACAGACTTCACCTCCTGCACCATCCACGTGTACAACACCTAAACCTACATATGCAGAGGTTCTCACCCTACCTAAAGATCAGAGACCTCCCAAACATAACACACTTCACTTAATACATTCCCAGCAAATCCCATTACATATACAAACACATGCATCAGTGTCTCACCAAACATGCTCCTAAGGCAAAATACAAAACCAAATGTTTTAAGTCATAGTTGACTCCAATGTGAGACACACAGATGTCCCTCTCACCAGGCTGGATAAGGAAAAGGTCATGGTCAGCTGTCTGTCAAATGCCAGGATCCACCACATCACACATGCACTCAAGTCTCTCAGCAACAGGCTCTGTCATAGTCCATGTTGGAGGTGAATGACTTGAGGTGTACCTCACTGCACTATATGAAGAAAGACATGGCTGAGCTCTCTGATTATGTGCCCCAGGCAGGTATGTCCCTAACCTTAAGCAACAATCTACCTTAACCTAGGATGATGCTTCAATACAGACAAAAAAATAATTGACTTCAACAATTGGCTTAGTTTCTGGTGTCATTCTAAGGGGATCCAGTGCATGTCAGCCTAGAATGATATGATTGATGGACCATGATGCTTTGCCAAAGATGGACTCCACCTGTCACGTCTGGGCTTGCGGCTACTGGCTGAAGTTCTTGCCTCCCCCAGAGTGGCTTTTTTAGGCAATGTTACAAAAATAAAATTACAGATGTAAAAATATTTTCAAAAAAACAACTTTATGGTGCAGAAGTGCAGCAGTTGATTTGTTGCCTCACAGCAACAGGTTCTCCAGTTCGATTCTCAGCTTGTGTGCATTCTGTGTGGAGTCTGCATGTCCTTCCTGCATTCATGTGGGTTTCCTTCGGGTGCTCCGGTTTTCTCCCACGTTACAAAGACATGCATCTGGAGCATTTCTCCCCGGGCCTACACTGCAAATTGGATTTGTTCCAAGTCGGACTTTCCTGGTAAATAAATGTTAAATTAATTAATTAAAGTTATGCTGCTAAACACTAGGAGTCTAAATCTGAAACTGCACTCACCAGAAGCACTCCTCACCTTGGAAGATGCAGAAATCTGTGCAGTCACAGAGGCCTTTTTCAAAGTCGCTGAAAGCACCCCGGACATACCAGGATATAATGCCTTCTACATGTTCAGACCACAAAATGAACCCATGAAAACTAAAGGAGGAAGGGTATCAATATTTATCAAAGATAAATACACCTCCAGATTGGTTAAACAGAATGATTCCCTAGAGTTACTCCATGTGCAAATAACTATAGAAAAAGAACCCTCTCCAAATTATCACCAGCTATAGATCCCCTCCCTCCGTGAACCATGATACCCATACTGCCTACTTGGATCTACTTGAGTCGCTCAAAATACAACCAATACCCTGGTTATGGGTGTTTTAACTACCAGTCCATAGATGGGTAAATTACACATGTACAACCACACTCACCCAAAGGTTCTTGGACTTCATTAACTCAAATGTCTTGAAGCAGATAGTTAGCACCCCCCACAAGGGGCCCAAACATTCTAGACGTGGTACTCACTAACATGGTAAAATCGTGCACCACCACAAGTGTGCAGCCCTCCCTGGTGAAGTCTAATCATAAATCAGTCTCTTTTGAAGTAACAATAGCATCGGACCTGCCCTCAAGAGAAATTAAGCTAAAAAAAAACTTCTCCAAAGCCAACTACAGCCCCTTACAAGAAGGCCTTAATAGCTTCAAAGCTTCTGTCCCCGCTGACAGCATTTACACCTATACTGGGATATACACCAGTGCATTGTATAATCAGCTATAAAATTGTATTGACTCAGCCAGTCCTGATAGTACCAAGACAAGATTGTCAAGAAAAAACAAGCCTGGCTGGTGGACATCCACCATAGGATCATAGAAGGTTACTAGGCTAATGGCCCTGGTGACCTTACAAGCCTGGCCAAGAGTTTATCCCCAAAAAGAAACCTCAGCCAGCACCTGTTGCCCCTGTCAGTGACTGACACAGGTGGAACTCATGGGACAAATTTGTGGTTTCCCATCCACTCATCAAGGTTGCACTTAAAGAGGGTCAGAGAGGTGCTCTGTTTAACGTGTATGGGAAGTCTATTCCAGAAACGGGCAGCCTCTGGGAGACAAACCTGTCTTTCCAGCAGGCTTTGTTGATGTTGCATATTATATTCAGGCCTTTTGAGCAGGTAGTGCATGAGATATGGAGCATCTCTAGTAGGGCAGGGTCCGAGATTGCCTTGTAGGCGAGACACAGATCACCCATGACCCAGCTGTATGATACTGACATGACATAAGGAGTTATATGGTAAGAGGAATAAATTGCTGTCTATGAGCAAGAAGGAACACTCTCAGAATTGGGACTACATCCTTATCAGCTTGAACAAGCAAATAAGACATCTTGTAAAGTCCTCTAAAGCTAACTACAAATCTAGATTAGCATTTCTACCTATGGATAACCATAAGGCATACTTTAGCTACATCCAAAACCTTAAAAGAAAAGCCCAGATTTGTGCTGAACTGGTAGTGAATGGTACCACATGTACTGAAGCAGTGGAAATAACCAACCTGCTAGTGGACAGGTTCAGTGAAAACTTCTTCTCCCTGTCCCCATCACATATACCCCAAAACATTCCTACCACCTATTTTCCACCTAGTATCTCTAAAGAACAGGTCTTACTTGCTCTCTCCAAGGCCAAACACACAGCCTCTGTGGGACTTGATAACATCCCAGGCTGCATTCTTAATGGTTTAAATCAGGAGTTAGCCACACCATTGGGTACTCTTTTCAACCACAGAGTAAGCACTGGTTTTGTCCCTGCTGAATGGAAACCAGTTACCATCACCACCTTGCAAAAAGAGGTTGCATCCACCAACCCTGGGAACTATAGACCCATTAGCCACTAAAAGTCTTACTCTTTGAGGTATTTAATTTCATCAGACATTGAAACCCATCCACATCAATTAATTCAAACTATCAACATACTCCCCCTTCCAGATCTTTCTTTAACTAAACGTACTATGCAAGGGAGACAAAAGACCCCCCTCACATGTCCCAGGGCCTGCTTAGCCAATGAATCACCCAGCCATATCCTAATGTCTGGTCCAACCTCATGCTGTTCTGACTCCACCCCACCTGTGGATGACCCCAAACTCCCCCAAATCACCTAAACCCTCATCACCAAAAGCCTCCTTGTGAAAATGTCCCCCTTCACAAAAGAGGGGCCCCCAAAAACCTCTGTCATTCTTCAACCGCATCACCTGCTTTACCCTGCCCCTGGCATACCTAATCCTCACCTGTCCCCACACTATTCCCAAACTGCACAACTCTGATCTGCAAACAGTGTATCATTACCGGTGATCTCATTGCGCACTGCTCCAGTGGCAGAAACATCCACCTCAGCATCCATCACCCATCAACTCCACTTCCCTCGGGCCATTGGCTGATGCAAACTCTGTGCTTTTCCCATCTGTAACCTCAGTGCACATCACTACAGTGGCAAGATCATCCACCTCAGCATATCATCCCTTGAGTCCACTTCCCTCCGGCCACCAGCTTACGCAAATTCTGCACCGTCGCCAATCTGCAAAGTAAAAGACAACTGTAAGTCCTCTTAATGAGACTCATGCATTTCTGAAAGATTTGAAGCCTTAAACTTAAATGCCTACTATTATTCAGCTAATCAAAATAACATGATCACAGTGATCATTCAGGCACTGGAAAAGAATAAAAGAATACAGTGATAAATACAGCAAACAAAGCATACGAAATTCATATTTTTTTTTGTTTATAAAAAAAATATGAGGCACCACCCAAAACTGTAATAGTTGAGGGTTGTGATCACCACCCCAAGACCCCAGTGCAAGGCAAACTGCTCAACTGCACCCTTCACCACACCCTCCCCCATAACAGTTAATGCCACACTGCGCAGGCAGTGTCAAACATTATTTTCAAACTTTGATCTTTAATTATTGACCACTAATCTGCCAAAAACCCATAATTTTATTCTATCAGCCTTCTAAGTTTGTAAAAACTATGTTTAGTAGTGAGAAGTGAGGAGTCATTAGTAAGGTGACATTAAGGGCAGTGACAGGGATGGAGTTACAAGTCATTAGTAAGATGATATTAGGGGCAATGGCAGGGTTGGAGTTAGCAGTCATTAGTAATGTGTTATTAGGAGCAGTGACAGAGTTGGAGTTCTCACTCATTAGTAAGGTGATATTAGGGGCAGTGACAGGGTTGGAGTTCTCACTCATTAATAAGCTGACATTAGGGGCAGTGGCAGGGTTGAAGTTAGCATTCATTAGTAAGGTGATATTAGAGGCAGTGGCAGGGTTGGACTTAGCAGTAATTAGCATACCTTTCAACCTCTTAGAGCAAGAAATCTGGACAAAGTCATAAATAAAAGTGGGACAACGGCCCAAAAATAGGGACAATCTTTAAACATTGTTTTTACAAACTTAGAAGGTTGATAGAATGACAGGTTTTGCAATAGCATGAATTTTCTGAAGGATGTGAAGTCTGAAACTCAAATGTCTAACATTATTTTTAAACTTTGATCTTTAATTATTTACCACTAATTTGCCAAAACAACCATAATTTTATGAAAAACTGACCAAAAAATATGAGACCAAAATCTGGACATTCTGCGAAACTCTGTACAGTTGAGAAGTATTATTAAGGTGATTTTATGAGCAGTGGCAAGGTTGGAGTTAGCATTCATTAGTAAGGTAATATTAGGGGCAGTGGCAGTGTTGGAGTCCTCACTCATTAGTAAGGTGATATTAGTGTCAGTGGCAGGCTTAGAGTTAGCACTCATTAGTAAGGTAATATTAGCAATAGTGGTAGGGTTAGAGTTAATAGTCATTAGTAAGGTGATATTAGGAGTAGTTGCAGGGTCGGAGTTATCATTCATTAGTAAGATGATATTAGGGGCAGTGGCAAGTTATATCGCTCATTAGTAAGGTGGTATTAGGGGCAGTGGCAAGGTTGGAGTTATCGCTCATTAGTAAGGTGATATTAGAGGCAGTGGCAAGGCTGGAGTTAGCACTCAGTAGTAAGGTGATATTAGTGTCAGTGGCAGGGTTGGAGTTATTGCTCATTGCTCATTAGTAAGGTGATATTAGGGGCAGTGGCAGGGTTGGAGTTATCACTCATTAGTAGGGTGATATTAGGGGCAATGGCAGGGTTGGAGTTATCACTCATTATTTAGTCACTTCATTTCTCAGTGATTTGCCAGAAAAAACACAAATTTTTTGAGGAAGAGACCAAATTTATGAGACTAAAATCTGGACATTCAGTAAAAATCTGTACAGTTGGGAGGTATGTAATAAGCTAATATTTTCATTTATACTCTAATGTAAATGAACTGTTTTAGACAGAGTGTTTAAAGTCTACGTGACTGTGCAGTCAAAAATATAAACATATGCTGTACGTTTGTGATTATGCAGCTTGTGTTGGAAGTTAGAAAAGATTGTAGCTAGAATTGTTTGATGTATTGTGTGCCAATTTCAGCTACAATCTTTACTAATATGCATATGTGTGTACATACTTATATAAATGCATACATCATATACACACACACACATATATATATATATATATATATATATATATATATATATATAGTTTAATATCAAAATGTAGAACTGTGGAATGGCATTTATATGAAACTGGGATGGTCAAATGCATATTTTCCAGTTTCCATAATGCTGTTCTGAGAAAGGTTTGAATACACATTAAATGGTAGTGTACATTCACTAATGTGCATTTGACATTCTAATAACAGATCGCACTACAGTGAGGATCGGGAAATTTATCCTTTTCCTCATTGTAGTGCAATCTTGGAGTTGGAATATATAATAAGCTGGGGATGTGGGGGGTGCAGGGGGGCTTGCCCCCCTGCAAAAACATCACCGGTAACACAGACTTTTGAAATTGGAACTTCTGGTATTCTAATGTCGATTCCATGGTTACCATTTCCGATATTTTGGTAATTCTGTATTACAAAATTTGGAAAATGAATCTGATCAAAAATTGGAAAATTGTTTTGATTTCCAAATTGTGATAGTAAACACTCACACACACACACACACACATTTATATATATATATATATATATATATATATATATATATATATATATATATATATATATATATATATATATATATATATATATATATACTTTTGATCTCCCCAAAGAACAGACCCAATCTTTTACCCTGATGGCTTGCCCATGACTTTTGAATAAAAACATACTTTTTTTATAGAAGCCTGTAAACTAAGTACTAGCAAAAAAATAGAATGTAGTTTCGGCAAATGTAAAAAAATTCAAAAAATGTTCTCCTTTTTTTGGCTAGAATCTATATCATATTGAAGACTATCATATGTTTATGCAGAATAAACAGTATAGAGAGGTTGGAGGTATTATACAGTAGCCATTAGCAGGAGTTTATGTAGTAAATATCAAGTTAAGATTGGGTGATTTCTCCACTCTAATTTGAGAGCTGTTTTCAGATCAGCCAGTGGCAGCAGTCCTCCGGACTAAAGGTTTCAGACTGGCCAAAGAAAGAACTTACTAGAAATAAGTTTGTTGGAGAAGATACCACAGATCTCTGCATCATTTTTTTAATCTTCTGTTTTGTGCAACTGCTTGATTTACAAGATATAGAAAAAAAGAGTTTTTTTCTCAAGGGCTAGCTTTCCCAACTCATATATATATGTTTGATGTATTGTGTGCCAATTTCAGCATATATATATATATGTATGTATATATATATATATATATATATATATATATATATACATATATATATATATATATATATATATATATATATATATATATATATATATATATATATATATATATATATATATATATACATATATATATATATATATATATATATATATATATATATATATATATATATATATATATATATATATATATATATATATATATATATATATATATATATATATATATATCTATATATGGGTCCACTTCTAAATTTCAAGATCCCACATTCTCGACTTTCAATATCCAGAAGCCATAATGTCGAGATTGTGGAATCTCGAAATTATAAAATAAAAAATAAATAAATAAAAGATGACAACATTTAAAAACATGTTTTTGCAGGGGGCAGGCCCTCCTGCACCCACCACACCCCCTGCAACCTAAATATACTAATTCTGAGATCACTGTAAAGTGAAGAGAACAGTAATGTAGATCATTATTCAGTGCAGAACAGGAACATTACCATTCTCTTCAGTGTGGTGCGATCTCAGAGTTAGTATATTTAATTTGCAGGGGGTGTGGGGGATGTATGGGGGCTTCCCTCCCCCCTTGCAAAAACATATTTTTAAATGTTGTCATCTTTTTTTTGTTTGTTTTACAATTTTGAGATTCCACAATCTCGACATTATGGCTTCAGGATATTGAAAGCCGAGATTGTGGTATCTCAAGATTTTGTAGTGGACCCATATATATATATATATATATATATATATGTATATATATATATATATATATATATATATATATATATATATATATATATATATTTGTGTGTGTGTGTGTGTGTGTGTGTGTGGGTATGTGTGAATATGCAAATATGTATGTACGTACGTATATGATGAGTCCATGAACTTCCAAGATGGCTACACACTGATCAAGACCTTGATTTCAGCTCTCCTAGTGTGAAAATAAACAAGAGACAAGGGCTAGAAACTGCAAGTTTTAATAAAGTCTGGATAATAAGTACACTGCCTGAATTCCAGCAAAGAAGAAACTTAGAGAGCCAGAAATAAAATCAACTAGAAAAGGTGAAAAGAGAAAACACTGACTGGGAAGAATCCTGTAGCTAGTCAGCAAAAAGCAGTTCAAGCTCCATCTTTGTTGCACGGCATGGCTTCTTGTACTCAAGAGGAAAATATATATCAAATGCATTCAGAGCTGATTAAAAGAAATAAACATTGAAGGAGTATAGCAACTCAAATAAAAATTGGCTGGAAAAATTGACGAAGCTTTAAATAGCTAGTCACATGAACTGACAGAACTGCAAAAATCAGAGATTGAAATGAACTAAAGGCTGGCTGATTATGAGATTGTTCAAGAAGAGCTGTTTCAAAAAAATGGTACAGTTAGAGGAGAGATCATGTCGGGAAAACCTGAGATTTTCTACTGTACCAGAGAAACTGGAAGGAACAGACTGTATTAATTTTATGAAAGCACAAATGAGAAATTGGAACTGGTATTCCACAACTGAGTTTGTTAATTGAAAGGGCACATCATGTGTATACTCCAAATCTGGCCATGAGAAGATAGCCAAGACATGTATCAGTAAACATGAGATCATACCAGCAGAAAGAATTGATTCTGACAAACCTGTGGTAAAATGGAAAAGTAATAAAAATTGGAGACAGTAGAGTGTGGGAAATGATTATGCAATGTACATCAGGCAGAAGAGAAGCAATTTTATTCCTGCAACCAGGGAATGTCAAAAGGAGGGTGTGAGATTCAACTTGCTGTATCCAGCTGTCTTCAGAATATTTTTCCTTGGAGGATCAAAGTCATTTTTTGATATAGAACAGACTAAGGAGAAAATACAAAAGTTTGTCCAAAAAACAAGTGAGCCATGAAACATTCTTCTGATAACAAAGCATATAGAGAGACTTTGCCAGTGAAATATTTTCTAATGTTCCAAAGGAAAATGTTTGAGAAATGGAAAAACTGCACAGGAGCTGACTAGAAGAATCAGGAGTACATTGAACTTGAAATGGAGTCTAGAATTGAAACATGGAGATGAACAGAAAGATCATCAACACTGAAATTAGTGAATAAATGTGAGACTACAAACCATTAATCACATTTGTGAAAGATGGTTTTACAAGTAAAAAGAAAGATTGGACTTTTGCTGACTTTGTTAAACTTGGGGGGACTGAAGGGAAAGAAGAAAGAAAAAAAAAGAAGCATAACCATAAGTAAAACAATTTTTGCTCTTAGTATTTATATGTGACAATTCATGATACAAAATACATGTTATATGGTAAAGCATATTAGTTATTGTATGTGATAAATATATTAATGTAAACAAGTGCCTTTCTTCTTCTTTTTAGTTTTAAGAAATGTAGGCATTGCAATGTAAAAAGGGAAGAAAGGCTTGCTAAATGCATGTTTAAATTAGTATCCTGTAATCTTGTTATGTTGGGGTGGGGGATGGGGTGTAAAAGTGCACAGATTATAATATATGTATTGGTGATATCTTCTGTCTTACGTTTGCATAGGTGAATAGATAAAGGCCTTTGGCTTAATCTAATAACAAGTTTTTTATGTAAGCAAGTAAATAAGAGGACACTGAATGCAATACAATTTTTTTTCTTTGGCAAATAAACATTCAGTGTAAGTTTACAGGTTTGTAGAGCTGTACATTTGGTACTTGTGTTTCCACAGAGATAAACTAAATATAGGGGAAGGCAATAAAAGCCGGAACACTTTTTTAGACTAAAGGTTAATATTTTCTGGAAGCATATAAGCTGTTTGTCACATCTGGGAGGGGAATGAAGATACAACAAGAACAGACAGAAATTAGTTTTAGCAGGAACACAGGCTGCAACATGTGTCTTAGCATGGATAACCTTAGTGTTGGATTAAGTTATGCCTCTGTGTCTAGCTGATGATTTGGGACAATTGTTCCTATCAGGAAGGTTAAACGTCATTATTTTAAGATGTACATAGTTTTGTGTGCTTGTTTTAAGTTAATATGTTATGGGTTGTTCGTGTGTGTGTGTGTGTGTGTGTGTGTGTGTGTGTGTGTGTGTGTGTGTGTGTGTGTGTGTGCGTGTGTGTGTGTGAGTGTGCGTGTGTATGTGTGTATGTGTATGAGGGTTTTCATTAAAACAAAGTCTTGCAAAATGTGAAGTAGGCTCAAATGGACATGACAAAAAACAACTCTATAGGAGATCAATCTGACAAATATTAGCTGGTGTATGTAACACAAAAGCTGGAAATAAACATTTAAAAAAAACTGTCACATATAATAGTTGGGAAAAATAACTTTTTATCATAACAGTCATACTAAACATATTATTTTGGAATGTGAATGGCTTCACAGGTATAGACAAAAAGGTAAGAGTTTTGAATTATATTAAGAAATGCAGAGTATAAATAGTAATGCTACAGGAGACACTTTCAGAAAGAAGTGAGTGTGCGAATTTGATAAAGAAAGCATTTCAGGATGGATATTCAGCAGAATATCAGGGACAAAGGAAAAGGGAAGTAGTTATAATAATTCTTAGGTGCTTCAATAGTGTAGAAGAGGGAAAAAAGATATAATGGCAGATTTGTGGTACTAAGGGGCTACAAGCACAGGAGGAGGATTATGCTGGTATGTATTTATATTCCACATTAAACTTCTATTATGGAGATTAAGCAATGAACATTACTCATAGACAGGGACTGGAACTTGATTTGCAACAGTGAGGCTGCATCTATGGGACCTAGCAGGAAAAATATTGCAAAAGACGGTATATTTCTGAAGGAATATATGAAAATATTTGGTGTGGAAGATGTAAATTCAATTGTAAGACCTCAAAGAGAATTTACATATTATTCCTCAAGGTATAATAACTGACCTAGATTAGACAGAAATGTACATTTAATTGAAAGCTTCAGCACACATCTAATAACTACTTCAGATCATGCACCAGCAACAACTAAGGTAAAAATGATGGGTAATAAAGTAAAAATGAGGCACTGGCAGTTTCTCAATTACCTGTTAAAAACAAAGGAATCTAAGGAATGGGCAGTCGAAATTATTTCAGAATTATTAGGAAGACAGAAATCTCTTCAGAAGTTAAAGCTAGTGAGTAGGATAAAATGAAAGTGGAGTTTAAAAATAGGGCAGAAATAAAAGAAAAAGACATCTGGTTAAAATGTAACAAAAAATTATTTAGAAGGAGTGACAAAGAGTAAAGTATTGCAGCATAAGTAGAATTTGACAGAACAAGAAGAGCCACAACCTCAGACTGCTAAAAAGAAAATAAGCAATTATCTGGATAATATGCACGAGTTTAGAAAGACTGCTGTTAAGCAACTGTTTTTTGATAATAACTCCAGCGTACAAGAACTTTTGGCACAACAACTTAGGCAACAGAAAGTAGAAGGGGTTGTTACCAAACTTAGGGAGCCTTATAAAAAGAAAAATAACCAGAGATCCTGTATAAGTATTACAGATATTTCTGGAAATGTTATGAACATCTGCATAAAGCAGAAGAGTGTGAAAAGTAAGGAAAAAGTACAAATTGAAATATTCGTGGAACACTTAAATATGCTAAGGTTAGAGGTACATGAGGCTCAACAATTAACAATTAAGCAGAAGGTATTCTAAGAACATAGCCAACATGGGAATGGAGAAATGAGATTCTGCCAATGGGGATGACAGCAATTTGGGGTACAGACAATAGGCACGAGGTGCTGGAATTTACTGGAGGAAACCTGCGAAGGAGCCAAGGTATTGGTAACAAATAATTAGAGAGGGAAAGGTAATAGAATGGAAAGAGGCCAAGAAGATATTTGGACTGCAGGCTAGAAACCTGTCAGGGACTGATATTAGAGTGGAGCCAAAGAGAAAGGGATAGGGAAAACCTAAGAGAAAAAAATGCACTGGTAGAGTTATTAGTTCAGTCTAGAACAGAAGCTGCTGTTAAAAGAGGTAATGTTTAGGGCATATAAAATATTGCACAATAACTTTAGGAAACAATCAGAGAAGGTTAGAAAAGATTGGGAAGAAAGATTAGATAAGCAATTCACAAAGAAGCAATGGGAGGACATACGTATGGCTCTGCAACAATGTCTAGAAGAATTAGGATTTTTGCTTGAAAGTGTTTGCATAGGCATTTTTATTCCTAAAGCAGACTCCAAATAAATTTTCCTCAGGTAGATGGCAAATGTAGGAGGTGTGATGTGGAAGAAAGAGGTAGCTGGGAGCACATGTTTTGGGAGTGTAATGAGTTGGCAAACTAAAAATTCACTACATAATACTCTTTTCAGAAATTCTGGGTGAGCAAATTAACTATTTGTTTTTTCTTTTTGAGTTGGGATACAGGATCTGAATTGCTCAGATAGTAAAGTCTTGTTAAGGTTAATTCTGGTGGCTGCCAAAAAGCAATTACTAGAAAATGGAAATCAAATTCTAAACCATCCATATTTGAAGTAGTGAATATTGTAACAGAGATAAAAGAACTGGAAGTGGGATCTTTAGAAAAGGTAAAAAAAAAATGCACAGAAAAAATGGAAATTATTGGAACAATACATTCAGAAAAATCTTTTGGAGGAGGAATGAGGTTTAAGGGAATGCATGAAAAGAATAACTTATGTAATGTTGAATTGATTATATTATATAAAAGAATATACAAGTCATGCATCTGGATCATTTCCCAATGGGCCTCCGCTGAAAATTGGCTTGTTCCAAGTCGGACTTTCCCGGTAAACAAATGTTAAATAAATACATAAAATATTATGTATAATGTAAATATGAACTTGTTAATATGGTTTATTTACACACACACACACACACATATATATATATATATATATATATGTAAGCTTGCCTATGTCACAAGTGATATGGATAGAACTATTGATTATCTAGGGAGAAGCTAAGGGTTAAACCTTAATGAAAAGAACTGACGTTTACAAATCCTGTTTTACTATAAACAACGTGTTTAAAAGAATATAAAAGGAATTGTGAAAATTAATGTTTTTCCTATTCACGTCGTCAGGGAACACTTGAATGAAAATTAATGTTTTTCCTATTCACGTAGTCAGGGAACACTTGAGTGAAAATGTTTTTCCTATTCACATGATCAGGGAACATTTGACAAATACAGACTATAGGCAAGCATTTCCTTCTCTGTAGGAACATATTGAGTTTGTGAATTTGTAACTGTTCTTGATGCCTAAGTAGCTCAATTCTCATCATGATCTACGGACCAATGTTGTACTACATTGTGTTGTTGTAATTTTCTAAGTGGCACTTTATCTGTCACTCTTAACTTCCAAACATTGGCAATCTCTCAATTAACACACAGCCTGAAAGATCTTAACTTACTAGTTACTCTGACTTCAAACCACAAATTAAACTGTTTATTGTCAAACACAGCCTGGCCACATCGCTTTCAGCTTCTTCTGTCTAGTTTATTAAAATGCTCCCCCCTCTGTTCCTAACTGTATATTGCATATATGATATATGAGCAAAAAGCATAGCTTCACTCTCTCATTGTAAGCTGTAGCGTTACTAGTTCTCATCCTTGATTAGTTCAATTGACAGTATATACCTGTCAGCCCATTACCATTGCTTAGTATGGTGTTCTGTCCTCTTGTATCTCATACTTTGATGTTTTTGATTAGTAACCATTTCATATTCCTGTATATCATATATTTTGCATTGCATTGTGATGTTTGTTTCAGTGTTTACATCTATAGCATCAGGTTAGGCCCAAATTTTGGTACAATTAGATGTGCCCCACCACGGTAAACAAATTTCAATAAAAGAAAAGAAAGAATGAAAGTTGGTGTGACCTGAGAGGTAGTAATATATGCAGTTCAGCTGCACTGCACAAACCATTACTTGAGACTTGCATTAATTAAATGGATTGCAATGGTCTATGAGGGAACAGTAAGGTTGTCCACCATAGATCAGGTGCAATACTTTTATCTTCAGTAAGCCATTATAGAGATATATATTGGACTAGTGTGTCTTAAGGATTAAATATAAGGAAATACTTCAGGCCATGGGCATTTGTGGAATGATATTCATGCTGCCATAAATGAACATGCACAAACCATTTACCTTAAAGCTCACTGAAGTGTACTAACTCTGCAGTTTACAGTTGCTGTTTTAGTCTTTCAACAATCTACAGTGTTTTCAGTTTCTTTACTAGCACATCTCTTTTGTTGGGATGTAGAAGACAATTATTTCTGGTCATTCAGTTTTGCATGCTTGAAGGTGTAGTTATTTACCTGTGGAACAGGTACAGCTATCGAGCAAGTAAAACAAGGTAATATCATTATAATGATGTAATCCCAGAAGTTCCAATTAGCAATCCAGTCCAGGTAACACCCCTTAGAAGTGACATGTATTCTATAAATGTAAAGGAAGATCAGACTGGTTTCTAACTGACTCCACCACATACATGTGTCATGAGTGAGGCAACAAAGTTCATCTTAACCTTTTTTAGTTGGTGCAAACACACATATATTAGACTGTTTAATCTCTCATGTATCTGCATAGTAAGCACTGTAAGATATACTGATATATTCCATATTGGGGTCAGGCTTAACATTGCCACACTAATAATCAACTCTGTTTTAGTCAATCACTAGTGTGCTATCTCAGGGATGTTGCATTAAGATTGATATTACTCCATTGTGGGTATTTCCATTTTTCTCACGATAATATGGTCTTAATGTTGGTATAAATATGTAACGTGGTGTGGGGAATGGCACAACTTCCCATGACGGTACATGGCAGCTAGCTCCAGGCAAATAAAAAGCTTTTTTGTGTGTGTGATTTGTTCATTTCAAACATTCTCCACATCTGAGTGTTTCCAAGGTTTTCTGATCATTGTTTTAGGAAGTGATTACAAAACTGTTGTACATTCATTAGGAAGCCACTGCAATCATGCCTCTCCAGCAGATTTAGTGAGTATGGAATGGAAGTGATTTTCATTTTCACTGTATACCTCTGCACATTGACACATATACTACCCAAACATGGGTCAGAAGGATTCTCTTTGGAAGTTCATGATGTTATCATAATCTCCTAGATTAAATTTTACCTAGTCATATTTGTTTTGGATTTCTGAATGTTATATATGTCAGAGCTACTCAGACTTAATAAAAATAAATTGCATTTATAAATAAATGTATAATTTAGCATCTGTCATTATACAGGAGACAATTAGGAACATTGTTTTCACTGAAAAGATATTAGGATGTTACAACAGTCAGTGACAAAAATTGGTTAACTGAACAACATCTGAAGAATTCAGAGAGGCAAGGGGAATACATAATGCTGTCCTGGACAGGGGACTAATAATATGAGTGCAAGCTTGCCTTCGACAGGGACTATTTCACGCACTAAAAAAGGTAGACTTGGTAGGCTTATGGGGTTTATCTGCCATCACTTCAGTATGTTTGAAATTCACATTTTTAGTTTCTTTTTATTTCTGCTTTTGTTAATTGGAAAGTTGTTTCCCTGTATGAGATACAAATCTTAATAAATTGGTTCATTTTTGTCTCCTAAAAATAGTGCCAGATCTGTGTTATGGCTTAACATGAGGCATCCTTGACAGCCATGAAATAACCATTCTAATCAGCACTGCCACTCAAATCAGTGATGTCGTGAACTGTGTAGGAACCATGGGAGGCATGGTAGTAAGAGTGTGTAGGAACCATGGGAGGCGTGGTAGTAAGAGTGTGTAGGAACCATGGGAGGCATGGTAGTAAGAGTGTGTAGGAACCATGGGAGGCGTGGTAGTAAGAGTGTGTAGGAACCATGGGAGGCGTGGTAGTAAGAGTGTGTAGGAACCATGGGAGGCGTGGTAGTAAGAGTGTGTAGGAACCATGGGAGGCGTGGTAGTAAGAGTGTGTAGGAACCATGGGAGGCGTGGTAGTAAGAGTGTGTAGGAACCATGGGAGGCGTGGTAGTAAGAGTGTGTAGAAACCATGGGAGGCATGGTAGTAAGAGTGTGTAGGAACCATGGGAGGCATGGTAGTAAGAGTGTGTAGGAACCATGGGAGGCGTGGTAGTAAGAGTGTGTAGGAACCATGGGAGGCGTGGTAGTAAGAGTGTGTAGGAACCATGGGAGGCATGGTAGTAAGAGTGTGTAGGAACCATGGGAGGCATGGTAGCAAGAGTGAAGTTTCCAACGAGGCAGACTGCTGTCCTTCTTACTCTGGTTACCAATATTCAGTGAACTGGTTTCTTTTTACTCCCAGGTGGAAGATAATGTATTTTTGTATAATACAATGGTTGAGTGCTTCTAAAAATATAAGTTTACTTTGGATCAGCACCCAGCCTCAGTGAGATAAAAATGTATTGCATTACATTACTGCTTGCAAAGGACAAAACCAGAATCATACCACCAAAATGATGTACTAAAGTAACACAATGTCATCCAAGCAGTAAATGTAAGATGAAACACTTATTTTTATTTTCATTTTTTTCTTTGTAGCCTGACATTTGCTTTAAGCGAAGTCTCTTCATTCCTCTTCTATCTCCAAAAATTGAAGAGGAGACAAAGGTATACTTGTATACTGCCATCCTGATGGTAGGAATGCATTTTCCGTTATGCCCATCCTTCATCTCCCACCCTGTTTGTAAATATATGACTGCAATTCATGTGTATAGACTTCCATATGTATGATCACCTGAAAGATGGTTTGCTTACACCCTCTTCCGGGTGCTTTGGCTGCCCAGATTACAGCCCTCAGCCTCCAAAAGGGGAATAATCTAAGCAAGAACATAATCACACCTATTCCAGAGTGATCAAGGGAGCTAACAAGAGCTGATTGACCCCCAGATGACTCTATGGTACCCAACTTGTTAAATTGAAGTGAGGTCAGCAACACTGAAGATGGTAGCTTCCCCTCTGTAACAGCAGACCAGCTCAATGGTCTTCAGTGTTTCTTTTTTTTTCCTTAACAACCCTCTCAGTGTTTTAATGCAGTTATCATAGACCTAGAAAAGTAAGAGACAAAGCTGAATGTTAGCTGGTAATGAATGCTCTAGCCACTGATCTGTACATATAGCCACTTAAGTATAATTGCAATTGTTACTGAGTGAAAGCAAATTATCCATCTACATAATGAAAGCATGTATCTTTGTATGTGTGTAGAATGAGATGTTACATATTTTTCTTATCTGTTGTTATATTTTTTTATTGACTAGAAGAGTGCAATATAAATACATATTCAGTTCAGCTTAGGACTGCAAAAATACTGTGGTTCATCTAATTTACAGCTTCTGTATCAGTTTACTAGGTGAGTGCAGACTGTACTGATCTAAGATGTTGGCACATCTGAGGGATATGATCAACATATTACTGTCTGTGAACTTCACAGCAAAACTGATGTAAATTCAGGGTTCTGGAAGTACTATATGCTCTATATTAAGTTATCCATGAAGCAATCTAATTTAATACCAAGAAATGGAAACCTATTAAAGGCTGACAGGTATAGTATTTTTTCCTAATAATCCTTGTATCAAATGAATACAAACTGCATTTCTGTCTAAAGTTGCAATTCTTTGCTGACTCCAACATAAAAATATGCAAGATTTCTGAATAATACAATAGGAATAAAGTTACATGTGTTGATGACTTCTATATAACGTATTTTAACAATTTGGTTAGAGTTCCTCTGAGTACTAATACAGTAACATAATAATGGTATTATAGAGTCTTAAATGAAAGTATGACAATACAGCTATCTCCCAGAGTACATTTATTTGACAGAGTTTTAAACTATGCTTCTTTCTGTTGTAGTTACTGTATATTTAAAATGAGAAACATGGACCTATGTAGCAATGAAAATTAAAAATTAGGCAGCTTTGCACCTTAAGCTTTTAAATTACGGTAGAATTACTGATGCAGGGAGAGGAAATATCTCTATGCGACAGACTGTGACTCAGCTTGCAGGATATGAGATGAGCACTATACTTTGCAGGTCCATATGAAGAAATTTGCAGCATGTTGAGTGGCAGATGTAAATGTGGAAGTGAATGCGAAACTTGCCCCTGTGGCAGAAGTAGCTGTGTCACTGAATGTGGAACATGTCTTCTTGTGTTAGATGTAACTGGCACTGAATGAAAAGCATGCCCTATGATGGATGCAACTGGCAGTAAATGTAGGACATGCACTGTAATAGCTATAATGTTGCACTAAATGTAAAGCATGTCCTATGATAGATGCAGCTGTTGAACTGAATGTAAATATGCCCTGAGGCAGTTTTAACTGTGGCACTAAATGTGGAGCATGCTCTGTGACAAATGCAACAGTGACACTGAATGTGAATCAAACCCTATGATAGATGTTACTCTGGGAATGAATAGGAAGTCTGCCCTGTAAAAGATCTGACTGTGGCACTAAATATGGAGCATGCCATGTGGTGGGTGAAGCCATGTATTGAATTTCTAATATGCTGACAGATATCTATAACTTACGCACTGAAGAACGTCTGCAGTAGTCATGCATGGGATGACATGAGACACACAGATATTTTAGGTACATGAAGTTCCACAAATATATTAAGTAATAAGTAGACTTCAAACAGGAAGGAAAAATATACGGCATGAGGAGCAACTGAAAAACAGGCATCATGCAGAAAATAAACGACTACCAAAACGGTGGACTGTGGGCATCACAGTAGTGCAGAGTATAGCAGTGCTTTCTCATACTATAGTTTTCTCAGTCTCACGTCATGCGGGGTGCACTTTCCTTGCTGAATCTACTTGTCCTTTCAGTGTCAACTTGGATTTTGCTGGGCTGTATGGCTTTCTCCCACATTCCAAAAACATGGTTATAGATGAACCACACATCTTCTAGACTGTCTGTGGCTGTGAGTGAAGTATGTATGTGAGTATGAATATTCTTCTATGAGAACTATAAAAAGTTGTACCCACATGAATACCAATACATTTCGACTTTTATATGGATAATATTCTATTTGTGCAGGAAAACTGCATTCAAGAAACTCTTACCCATATAAGACAAAAATATAAAAGAGAATATCAGATATATGATACAGCTGCAGAAATAGAAGCTTTCTTTTTAAAGAGATATCTGCTTTTTTGTTGCTTATTTTCTATATTTCTTAGTGATATATTACTTATATGTTTATTATTTTGGTGTGGGGCATATACCAAGTGTATACATCCTGAAGTGGACACTGACAACCCATTCAGGATTAGTTCTTTGCATTATGTACATTGTTTTCCAGGACAGAATACAGCTCCTTCATAACAAGAATTAGGATAAACCCAAAAAAGGAAAATGAATGAAAAATAAATAAATTACTCCATTGTCACCTGAAAACAGTTCGACAGAATATCTCCTAATACGATTAGTTATACTCAATTTCAAAACAGTGAAAGTTAGCGACTATACTTCAGAAACCTTTAGTTACCTCAGGTTAGCTATGTTTGACTCAGCCATATAAAATAACAGCTACTCATGAGGCACTATACTCCACAACTCTTTATATTTTTTATTATCATTTTTAAATCTTAAATAACATACAAAAACTACAAGAAGGTAAAATGTATTAACTTACTTGTTCTTTTATGGAATCAATTATCACATCAACTAGCCATCAGTACTGTATCAGATAAAACCTAGTTTGAATTTAAAATATGAATAAAAAGAAGAAGAACGCAAAATGTAAAGTGTTTTGGGGGGGGGGGGGTTACAGTTCTGACATATGCAGAAAAACAGTGATTTATAACCAAAAGAGAATTAATTCCTGACAATATGAGAAATGACTTAGTTTAAACAATGTGTAAAATCTCTGGAATGATCTTTTTAGTTAGCAGTTGAAGGAATCACCGTCTTTGAGGAATGACTGTAATATGTACAAAACAAATGGGGAGATGAGAAATGAGTAAGCCTCTTGTGGGATAAGAAAGGTGTACAAGAAATCATTATCATTGTAGACGCATGACGTAGACACTCCCATGAGCTATTACCTGTTCTCTGTTTCATTATCTGTGCCACTGGCCCACTTTAGAGGAAAACAGACGTACAAATTGTGCATTTCCTATAGATTTATTTTTATCTATTCTTTATCATTCAATTTCCTGCATAGTTTATGATTATAGAATACATTTCCTGCTCATGAGACCTTTTACTATTATTCACCATATTTTCAGTAACATGTCTATACTTCTCACTTCATATATTACAAACCATTCTAGCTCATCCTTTCCTGCCAAAATATTCTTTCCTCCACCCGAAACTGCATCCCCTACCCCTGATGTAAATTTTTTTTCTTCTTCAACCACTTTTCCTGTTTTTGTCTACAATTAAATTGCTGGGTTAAGAAATAAACAGTGTCATACATATCTCAATCAAAAACTAAGAACATTTTTTTCATGGAACTTTTTATATTACAGCTTTTGCATGTATTGATGTTTAGACCTATACAGCCTCCTTCTTTCTAGCAAAATAAATTACTTAGCTATTGTTCTCATAGCAGCATGCTTTTATATTTTCATCAGTAACAGCATTTCTGTTCTTATCTATATAATTAATTGAGGATGTCCTACTAATAATTTTTGATTGTTCAGAATACATATTATGATTGTTTTGTCTCACTGTAATTGGAACAATTTCTTCTAGCAATCTCAGCATCCTCTGAAATCCTCATGTCAAGACTAGATTACAGTATTAATATCTCTAGCAGCTTGGTGCTGTTTATAGTCGTGTGCAGCTTTTTTCTACATTTCCTTGACCCATTAATTCACTCTCTGCTAACTCAGCATTTTCTGTGTTCTGCACTTTGTGTATCAAATGCTTAAAAAATAATCTGTTGTTTAAACTTTTGACAAAATATAATCCCAGGGATTCAGAAAAAGCTTCAGCACTTGTGTTCATAGGTTCATAAGACAATACTAGGCTACTGGCACAGAAGCCCTTATAAGCCTAGCCAAGAATTTCACCCATGTTCCCACAAAGTCAGAACCTGTCTTCCCTGTAAAGCAGGGACACAGGTGGGATCCCAGGGGTATATTTTCTGTTTCCCATCCAGTCGTCCAGGTTCCTCTGAAAGAGGGCTAGTGAGGTACTCTGCTTGACATGGAAAGGAAGTCTATTTCACAGATGGGGGAGTCACTGGGACACAAATTTATCCCGTCAACAAGTTCTATTAATCTCACAGACCAGGTTGAGAATTTGTGTGCGGGTTGTGCAAGTGGAGTTTGACTTGTATGCCAGATACAGGTCACCTCTGAGCAGTCTGTACAAGACTGAGTAGAGGGATAGGGCTTTTATGCTATCTGTATAGGATAGGTGTTTGAGACCCTGGATTTTCCTGGTCAGGAACCTCAGTGGTCTCTCCAACTGCTGCATATGCTTGGCAAGGTACATGCCGAAGGGGGCATTGTACTCGATAATGGGTCTGATAAGGGAGGAGTACAGGGATGTTATAATCTCCTTGTTCCTGGATGAAATACCCTTACTAATGAGGTGGGCCATGTAGAAAGTCATCCATACAACAGAGGCAACATGGTGGTCAAAAGTCAGTTTGCTATCAACTTGGATGCCTAAGTCCCTCATGACTGATTGCGTGCTTAGTACGTTGTTATTAATGTGATAATTAGTGGGGACACTATTTTCCCCAAAGGGGATAATGATGCATTTATTGGCATTCAGTTTGAGGCCATGCTTCTGGCACTAGTCATTAGTTTGGTTAAGGCCCTCTTGGAAGATGTTCACATCACTAGAGGAATTTATGACAGTGCCCATCTTGCAGTCATCTGCAAACTTGGTCAGCCACAGAACACTGGTTTTGGTTTGCACCTCAGAAAAGTATACCACAAACAGTAGAGGACCCAAGACTATTCCTTGCGGTATGCTGCTTGTTACAGGTCTACTAGTAGAGGTGGCTTCTCCTATTTTGACTGAGTGGGTTCTACCAGTGAGCCACTTAGCTACCCATCTGGTAACATATGGGTTAATGCCTAGCTGGGAGAGTTTATCTATTATGTCTGAGTGGGGAATAGTGTTGAAGGGTTTGGCTAGGTCATAGTAGGTGGTGTGCAGTATCTTGCCTTTATCCATGGCTTTAGTGACTGTTTTAAAGAATGCAACCAAGTTTAACAGGCATGATCTCCTTTTGACAAAACCAAACTGTGTGGGATCAAGCATTTGGAGGTTGCCAATGTCCTTGTTTATAAGGTCCATTATAATGTGTTCCATGGCCTTGTAGATCAGGCTAGTTAGGCTGATGGGCCTATAAATTCCTGGATCGGTGGATGCTCCATCTTTGTGCAGAGGGATGACAGTGGCTATCCTCCATTCTGGAGGGACAAACTTGTGCTCAGGCTTAGACATAATAGGGTGTCTAGTGGTGCTGAGAGCTCTTGCCTGACTTCATGTAGGACACAGCCAGGGATGTTGTCAGGTCTCATAAAGGCTGTTTTTTTTTGCCTTTGAGAGGGCATTAATAACCTGCTCCCTTGCATTGAGGGGAGGGAGGCAGGTGCTGGGGATGTCCTGGTTTACTAATGGGGGAGGTGAAGTTTTCACTGAACTTGTCTGCCAGCAGGTTGGTTATATCTATGGTGTTTGTGTATGTGGTATTTGTGACCACCAATTCAGAGCACATTTCTGAGACTGCTGATGTATGCGAAGAAGGCCTTGTGATTATCCTTAGTGGATGTGGCCAATTTGGACTCAAAGTTAGCCTTAGAGGATTTCAACAGTGACCTTATTTGCTTGTTCAGACAAAGGAGAGATTGCTTCTAACTTGGCACCTGCTCCTTCTTGGTCCTGGACAGCAATTTTTTCCTTTTATTATAAAGTCTGCTTATTGCTGCTGTCCACCAGACAGGTTTACTCTTCCTTGAGGAAGATGATTTGGTCCTGTCAGGTATTGCTGAATCCATGAAGCTATAGAAATGCTCATATAGTTTTGTGGTGTAGGCTTGGACATCAGTGCTTGATTCAACTGAAGGGATGGTGGCTGTGAAGCTGTTTATATCTACTCTCAGGAGGATGTAGTCAGCTTTGGAAAAGCTTTTTTGTTCGACACTGGCAAGGGGCGTGGATGATGGTGACTTTGAAAATGATTGCTTTATGGTCGGATCTTAACAAGGAGGATGACACTGTAGGGGTGCTACAGTGGCTACTCATGTTGGTTAGTACCAGGTCCAAGATATTTTTACCTGTTGTGGTGGTGTCAACCAGCTGATCCAGTGCATTGGCATTGACAAAGTCGCGGAATCTCAGGGCGTTCATGTTTGAGCTAGAATAGGTCTTCCACTCTATGGTTGGCTTGTTAAAGTCACCCAGATCAGAGTAGAGGGTTGAATCTTGATGGATTCAAGTAAGTCCAGATAGGTGGAATGGGCCTCCTGAGTCATGGTTTTGTCAATAGTTAACTGCACCTGGAGTGTCTCCTGTGCATCATACTGTTTGACCAGCCTGGATTTGTGTATGTCTTTGATAAATATTGAAACTCCACCTCCTTTGGCTTTGTAGCCCTCTGTTTGGGGTCTGAAAGTATGGTAGGACAATTAACCTGGTAAGGCTGGGGTACTCTCCGCAGCTTTGAACCAGGTTTCAGTGACTGCACAAATGTCAGCATCTTACAGAGTGAGGAATGCTTGCAATGAGTGCAGTTTCATGTTAAGACTCCTGGCCTTTAGCAGCATGACCTTTATATTTCATTTAAAAGAATTTTTCACATTGGTAGTTTTGTCCTCATGGCTTTGTCTAAAAAAGGCTCTATGGGGGAGGCAAGAGCCTTTGCCAAAAGCCTGAAGCCCAGAGGAGGCAGATGAAGGCCATCTCTGGCAAAGCATTGTGGTCTGTCAATCATGTCCTTCCAGGCTATCAGGTACTGGAACCCCTTGGAATGACACCAGAAACTAAGCCAATTGTTAAAGTCAATCATTTACTGTTTGTACTGAGGCATCATTCTGCTGAATGATGGTAGGATGCTGCTTAAGGCTAAGGACATAACTGCCTGGGACACATATTCAGTGAGCTCAATCGTGTCTCTCTTTATATAATCCAGAGAGGTACATATTAAGTCATTCATACCAGCATGAGCTATGCCAGAGCCATAACAGTACCAATTGTTGTGAGACGTGAGTGCACGCATGATATGGCGGATTCTAGCACCTGACAGGCAACTTACCGTGACTTTGCCCTTGTCTAGCTTGGTGAGGGGCACATCTGCCTGTCTCACGATAAGAGTCTCCTATGACTAGTATGTTGGGTTTGTGGCTGGACCTTAGAGGTTGAGAGACACAGGCATCTGTATTATGTGTAGTGCTTGGTGCGGTGGGTTGTGACGTGCTTGTGTGGTTTTACCTCGGAGGTCTTTTTTGTTTAGGTATGTTTTAGTTGAGAACCTCCACATATGTAGGAATGTACTGTACAGGTATGGGTGGTGTTAGAGGTGTGGTGCTTGCGATGTTTATGCAGACAACCTTCTCAGTGCCAGATGTACTGGCTTGTGACTGAGACAGCAAGAATTCTAGGCTCTTGATGTAATCGCATCTCTCACACATTGTGTTCCTAGTTGGTAGAAGAAGAGGGCTGTCCATGTACATGAGGCAGTTGCTACACTGTCTCAGGATGTCCATATCAACAAGACTAGCAGGAGAAATCACAGGAAATTGTCTGTCCATGGTTGTCAGTCTGTGGAAGAGAGGTAAAGGATGGTAGAGTGGGTGCTATCAGAACAGAGTACCTACAGGTGTCAGTAGGGCTGGATAAAATCACAGCAGTTGCAAGGGAGGGCATCAGTTACATTGGAATGCTGGTACGGGAAGAAATGCAACTGAGATACCTCGTAATGTGTTAAAACAACACAGCAGCAGTGTGCAATGAGCAAACAAATGCAACACCCTGCAAACACAGGGTATAAATCCCAGAAAAGTGGTAAGATGTTAAGAGCTGTGGGAAAAAGACCCTGTTTCCTCAACACATTATTTTTTGATTCTGAGACCCATTAGCTGCAATGATGGGATACTTCATTATCAGCTAATATGCATGTCTCTGAATTCTTGTTAACTACTGTGAGTGCAGATCTACAATTTCCCGCAGTTGCTACCAGTGGCAGTCAATGCATCATGTTAGCACAAGAGCCCCACAACCATTTATTCTCAGGCAAACAATACACAATACACACATTCAAACACACATGTTTGCTTGCTTGCGCACACACATAGACAAATACACACATGCATATCACACTTGTCCCTCTGTTTTGAGAAAATCCATGATGCCTCCTTTTTTCCTGTCCTTGTACATCACAGATGATCACTGTCAGTCAGTAATGCCAGACATTAGAGTTTCACACTTTACATTTTTCAGTAAATCCATAGTAGTGCAAATGTTCTTATATTAGCAAATTTCTAAGTTTGTAGGAGGACTTTTGTACTACCTTTACTTTTGCCTTTGTCTTCATTTCTTGCGCTATGAGGTTGAGAGGTATGCCCAATGTTCTCTGTCCCTCTACCTTTTAAAATAATGAACTGTTTCAGGCAATTAATAATGCCTGAGATCCTCATTATATGTTATAAAACACCCAGTGGGTTAATGGTCAGGCATCTTGGGACAGGAGCACAGGGTCCAAAGCCTTTTTTTCCTTCTTTGTAGTTTACATATATTTTGTAAGTCTTATTTTTATTTTACATGACATCCCTAGTGTCTCTCAATGGTGCAGGAGACTAATATCTGCTATGGGAGATAGGATGGTTTGGATCCCTTTAAGTGCCTTTAAGGCATGCTACTTATAGTATCCCATTGTGTAGTGGTGCCGAGCTCCACTTTCTTTTTAACTTGAAATATCTCTGGTGTCTACTGCCCCTGCCCGACCCATATCTTTTGAGTTATCCCTCATGGCTAGTGTTTCCCCAACAATGTGTGTGTGTGCTGCTTAGGCACATAGCTAAAGAGTAAACACCAAATGTACCCTCTCACTAACCCTCCCCAGTCTGAATTCCAATGCAGTCACATACGCACATAGACTCATACATGCAGACCCTCACTACAAATGGACAGAAACAGATGAACAAAATCACACATCACTCAAGCTGTATAAATACCTTGCTGCTGGCAGTTCTGAGGGAGAACACATGGCCTATTAGCATACATCTCTCTCCCATAATGCCTCATTAGCATGTAATGTGGCCAAAGAGATGGACCACCATGGTGCTGCATGTCTTTGCATTGCAGCACAATGCTAGGGCTGTCTATGAATCAGAAATTGTTACAAGTGGGTGTGTACACCTCACAGTAACCTTTCTAAATGTGGGCCACTGTTTTTGTTTGCACTGAAATAAATTTGAATAATTAAAACCAAATCCTTAAGACATAGTTCCTCTATGGTATAATTTTCAGTATCACATACTGATAAACTTGGTGGAAGTTCAGTACCTGAAAAAAAATAATCTTTGTCTTTCCTTATGTTGCATGAATATTTCAAGAAGATATTACATGGACACCTCTCAACTGTCCAGATTTTCACAGAATATCCAGATTTTGCCTTATATTTTTGGTCTACTCCTCATAACATTTGTGATTCTTCTGGATTTTTGGGGCAAATCATTGAGCATTGAATTCACTAAATAATGACAGCCATTTGAGTTTCAGACTTTATATCCTTCAAAGAAAATACCTGGCAACAGAAGACCTTTTATTCTAACAATGTTCTACATTTATAAGAGCAGTATTTAAAATGTATCCCTATTTTGGGGGCTTTGTCCATTTTTTTGTGCTAAGAGGTTGAGAAGTATGATTGCATATGATTTCATGCATAAATATATATGTTTCTTGTTGATGTAAGGTATACCTTGCAATTATCCTATATTTATCATAAAATGAATTAACGTTATAAGTTGAGCTTTTTTTCTTGGTTCTACTCAGTGAATGGCCGTAGCCCAGTGGGATTCTCCCTGGTTACCAAATTGTACAAATGAAAAGTGCAAGTCACAATCCTGATAAGTGTATTTAAACACATTTTATTTGTCTAAATACCTCAGAATATTTAGACTACATACATATTTGAAACAACTTAGACACTTATTTTCATGAAGAGCACCTAGTATATTCATTCACTTTTTATTGGCTTTATATTACTTATTCAGAATTTGATGCAGATAATTTTCTTTTAGTATTAATCCCTGTCTGAACCATGGGAGGCTTTTTGGAATGACACATGACATCAAGCCAGCAGATATAAAGCTAGCATGTAATAAATATGAGCTTCTTTATCAAGTGACATTTTCTAATGTAAATGTAAATATAAAATATTCATGAAAATTATGAAAAAGTGTTAGACTTTGCATCATCCCAAATGTAGACACTGATACCCACTTATGCAACAGCCCTGACTCTTTTTCAAATATCCACATTGGCATCACCTTCCATGTTGTCACTTGCAGTATATTCGCTTCATTTAAGGTGCAGTGCATGTCAGATTAATCTTCAGCATGGTCAGTGGACTGTGTGATATTATGTGTGTTATACTGGATTTAGGTGACTCGGTAACTGCCATGATCCAGTCCAGAATAATCAATTTACTCTAATGGGTACTATTGTAAAAATGATTTATTATTAGATCATATAAAAT
The DNA here is from genome assembly GCF_019279795.1 of Protopterus annectens. NCBI lineage: Eukaryota > Metazoa > Chordata > Ceratodontiformes > Protopteridae > Protopterus > Protopterus annectens. The sequence goes on from NC_056744.1 coordinate 130,864,758, forward strand.
GAAGCAATGGTGATGCAGTATGAGTGTGTAGCAGAAATGTCAGCAACTAATAATAGTATTTGTGTCTTTTTATGCAGGTAGTCTTAAATGTTGGCCAGTATTGATAGTCAAGTCATATAATAAGCAGGAATCCTCTCAATCTACAGAAATACAAAATCTGAAAAATGTCTGTTGAAAATTTATTACAGCAGAACAAATGTGGACAGTGTGACAACAGAAGGTACTGCCAGCTATTCCAGGTGAAGTAGGGCAATGGATGTATAACATATGCCAGCACAGCTAGCTGGAATTTTGTAAAGAATCATATGTCATTTTAATATATCAAACTGATTTGTACAGATGCTTGTGTTGAAAAATGTATTTGTAAAGCTGCTTGTGTTAAAATGTATCAACAGTGTGCCCTGCTGCAAGAAAAGAAATGTACATGCATTATTGTAATTGAATTAAATGTATATATTTTAAGAGAGGCTACTGGAAGGGAAGAGGTTAATCTCAAACTTAAAAATAGTACAAAACCAAACCACAAAACACTCCTTAGAGTAAATGTCTCACTGCAGGTATGAAAAATGATAATTTGGACAATGATGAATTTTCTGTATTAAATAAAGGCTTGAATTTTATTCCGACGAGCCATGGCAGTTTAACAGATATTTTAATGGATATCAAAATGTTCAATAGGAACATCATGTTAAATTTAGAGTTTGGTGGAAATGTCACTGTGCATGTGTTAGGCTTTAAGAAGCCAAGTCTATATGTACCCAACTATCATCCTCTAGAAGAAGCGTTTTATAAATTAGTGGAGGATGATTTATATAAGTGCTTTAATGGTAAGAATAATAAGAAGAGATGCTATAGAACTAAGTATAACTTGAATCTTAAAGAGCGGAGGGCATTGAGACTACAGGTTGACAGTACTATTATCATTAGACTGACTGACAAGGGTGGGCCGGTAGTAATTATGGATAGGGATGATTGTCAGCGCTCCATGAAGGCTCTTCTTAGTGATATGCAGTATTATACTGTCATCAGTGTAGATGAGGTCAATGCCCTAAAAAATAGGGTTAGTATGATGCTGGATGATATGGTCAAAAGTGGGCGTTTAATTTTGAAATTGTTTAAATTTTTAGAAGTAGAGAATCCTGTATTACCTATCATACAGGGATTACCCAAGATCCACAAAAATGGGAATAACTGCCCTATGAGACTGATTGCATCTGGCAGGGGTTGGTGTACCGAACCTTTTTCACTTTATGTGGAAAGGTTCCATTGCCCAGTTCTGGATCATAATTCAGTGGTTCTTAGGGACACTAACCAGTTCCTTTTGGATTTATATAGTTTCACTATTGAGCCAGAGTTGGGTATGGACTTGGTTTTTGTTACATTAGACTTGCAGTCTCTTTTCACTATCATTCCCAATATGGCAAGTGTTGACTCAGTTAAACAATACCTGATCAGATACAGTGATTATGGGGAGAGACATATAGATCTAATTTGTCTCTTCCTGGAGGTCATCCTTTGACCAGGTCATTTACTTACAGCAGGATGGCGTAGCTATGGGTACTTCTTGTGCCAATAGCTATGCCAACATGTTTTTGGCACTCTGGGAAGAGAATAGGTTATGGATGCCTTCAGGAGACATGTCCCATTTTATCATCATTTTGTGGATGATGACTTTCTTATCTGGACTGGGGATATGGATCAGTTGACAACATTTGTTATGCACATGAATAGGATGACTGTCTATTTAAGGTTCACCATGGCATCCTCCCAAAGCAGGATAGAATATTTGGATGTCTACATTGAAAGGTTAGATAGTGGACTTATCAATACAGGTGTATACAGAAAAAGATGCCACAGAAACACCCTGTTACACAGGTGCAGTATGCACCCCCTATACATATTTAAAAATGTGGTTAAAGGAAAAGGGATGCGTGTATCCCGACTCAATGTCTCAGATGGGGGATACCACTCTGAGTTGAGTGGTTTAAAAGAGAGAGTTGAGAAGTGAGGGTATAGCTGAGTTGAAATAGAGGATGGATTATATGAACTGGATTCCCTTAGATGAGGGAGAGCTAGTCCCTATTTTTCCAGTAGGATGGAATATGAGGTACAAGATATCCCTGAGGTATACTCCTCTAAGATATGGATACCATGTTCTATACCACAGATAACAGGAAGGTATATGAGGTGATTAATAAGAACTGGGGGGTGTTAATTACTAACCCTGATATTAGGAATATTGTAGGTAATCTACCAAAATTTAGATTTAAGAACAAGCCAAATTTGAAAACCTTTTGACAAACAGGAACATGAATTGGGTTTGGTTACACACCCTTGTGGACACTGTAATTTCTGTGGATACATAGATTTCAGTGGGAAGTTTACTCACCCTGATACAGGACAGAGTTATATTTTCACCTCTATGGCAGACTGTGCCACATCACATGTGGTATACCTTGCGGTCTGTGATACCTGTCAGTCTTTCTATGTTGGGAAGACCAACAGGATGTTTAGGAATAGGATAAGGGAACATCTGTATGGTATAAGGGTGAGACTGCCCACAAATTCTCTTGCCAAACCTGTGTTAATGGCAGGAGAAGATCATGTGTTTAAGTTCATGGTGATAGACACTGTAAGGCCCCATGCCTGAGGAGGGGACATTAGAAATTGCACTGAGGGGAGGGAAGTGAAATGGGTTTTAAGATTTAGGGCTGATAGAGGCAGCTGTCTCAATGAAAGAGCCTCCTTAAAGCCCTTTCTGAAATCCAGAAGACTGCACGTTGGTTAGTTTATTAATTTATTTATTTTAAATTAATAAAAGGTTATGAAATGCTTATATTAACTTCATGTTATTTATATATGTTGCTGTCATGTATAAATAGATAGTTCATACAATTATATAGCTCATTTTAGGTTAATACTGTCATGAACTGTTTTTTAATAATTTTATGTTTTTATATATACATATTTACATATTTAATATTGCTATAAACATATATATAGTTCATTTTTGCTGTAGGATGTGTGTATATATGACATAGACTTTTTATTTATTTGGGAGATGTCTCTTTATATATTTGAAAACTGATTTAATTGATTGAATGTTCTGATTGGTTGAATCATAATATATTAGAGTAGTGAATTACATTATGTTATTTTGTTGATGGTCTGAAGAAGCTACAAGCGTAAGTGCTTACTAGTGTACACATTAAAGAACTACTTCTATTTTACGTACTGTTTCTGCCAAAATTTTTTGGCTTTGCATGTTTGTCTCAACTGCTTGGACTATACTTGTTATTAAAAATAATAAAGAAATTAAATACTGTGCCTAGGCCATAAAGATGTTATCTCACAGTTTTGAATGAAGTCAGAGATGCAATGTCTGTAAGAAGTATGATTTATTAGCTCCTGTAGGAAGAAGGGAAGTGTTTATGGTTTTATGACTTCTTGCAGCTGCACCAGATCTGAGCAATGCTCTTGTGTGTGTATTATTAACACTTAGGTGCTAAAATCCTGGCAGCTTCTAGTGTTGGTGGCAGCATGGGAACCAGAAGTTAGATGACCAGATATATGTAATGTCATTCTGCACAGAAATAATGCTTTAATATTAGAGGAGACTGAAGTCTCAGGGGCATTCAGTTCTTGGAAACCTGACTAGAAAGACCTTCATACACATCTTCTTGCCTTGCAGTAGTAAGTAACTTAACTGGGGAACAGTAATTATTTTAGTCAATCACGAATAGACAGTGAGATCAGCTAAATAGTGTTTTCTGTATCTGTGTGAAACAGCATCGGTGTTATTTTTAATATTTCCTGTGACTGAAACTCTAGTGTTTACTGTAAATCAGTATTTCATATTTTCATGTTATTTTATTATTTATTATTAAATAATTTAAACTTCTCATTGTGATTGGTACTTTAGAGAAAATATTTAAGCTTTGAAAATATTTGTGCATAATTTTGTTTGGTAACAGCTCGGGCTGCTCCTAAGTGCCTTACTACGTTGCAACATTACCATTTATATTAATATTGATTTCACTCAGTATAATTGGTACCCTTGTAAGAGCCTTAGGTAGCTGGCTTTGTAGTGCCTAGTCACAGTGATAACAACCTTAAAGTCTGGGCAGAAGGGAGCATAGCTAGTAAACCTGTACCAGCCTTTGCCAGATGTGTGTGTGTGTGTGTGTGTGTGTGTGTGTGTGTGTGTGTGTGTGTGTGTGTGTGTGTGTGTGTGTGTATGTGTGTGTGTGTGTGTTTGTGTGTGTGCAAATCTAAGTATGTGTGCATCAGCTACTTGGTGCAGGGACTCAAAGCACTGGTCTCACAGAGAGAGTGGTAGAAGACTTGGATTGGGCAGTTGGCTGAGGACTTAATTCTGAAGCTGTGCCACTGTAGAGTCTTATCGGGGACCTGGAGGGAGACAGATAGAAAAAAGCCAGACCCTGGACTGATTATGTTCACTATGTGCTCTTAAGGGAAATTGTGCTTGACGCAGAGAGGTCTGCATCTGGAAATACTGAGTGTAGCCATTTGTATTCCAAGTGAATACCCCTGTCCAATGTCAGTGGTGAGGACTCAGGCTCCTTAATTACTGGCCCAGAGGGGGGATGTCACATACTGGTGAGCAGTGGTGTGGATATTGAATTTCTGTAGCCTGTAAGCAGTTGTCACTAAAGGTGTGCATTCTCTCAGCAGTCACAAGGTAGACATTCAGAGTTTCATTTTACAACAGTTCTATTTCTTTTTTTTTTTTGTTAGTTAAGTTTAGTCAGGAAAAGCAGGCAAAGATGTCAGCAGAGGATTATGGCAAGCTGACAAAGAAACAGTTGGCGAAGGTGTGTGAAGCCAAAGGACTGGTATATGCCAACCTGACTAAAGAGGAAATGATTTCAGCCTTAGTCGCAGCTCAAGACCAGCAACCAGAAGGGCAACCAGTTTGGTGATGGGATGTTGCAGCCCTCAGAAACAGGACAGTTTACTATTTCCTCAGAGGACTTAAAAATCCATCTGGACTTAAAGAGTCTTGACCTGGAGGCCAAACATTTGGAATTAGAATCAGCAGAGAGACTGCAACATTTGGAGGCTGAAGAAAAGAAGCAGATGGAATTAGAATCAGCAGTAGACTGCAGCATTTGGAGGCTGAAGAAAATGAGAAGCAGCATCAACATGAGAGGGAGATGCTGAATCTTCGTCAGGTCATGGAGGTAATGAGGAAGGGATTAGCCAAACCCCAGGAGCAGTAAAGGTCAGTAAATTTCTTCCGCAATTTACAGAGGGTGATAATTTTGATAGTTTTATCCATATATTTAAAAGAGTATGGAAATAGTATAATGTTGACCAAGGGCTGTGGGTACTGTTCCTGACCCCCTTACTCCATGGTTAAGCTGTAACTGCTGTTTCTAAATTGTCTAATATTGATTGTTTAAACTATGAAAAAGTAAAGAAATGTTTACTTGAATGCTTTACATTAACAACTGAAGTCTACAGACAAAAGTTTTGTGAGCATAGACGCAAGGCAGATGAAAGTGTGTGTGATTATTTATATTGCTGAGTTAAGCACTTATTTTCATAGATGGGTAAGTGGTTGTCAGTTCACCAATTTTGAAAGGCTGGCAGACATTTGGTGAGAGAACAAGCTCTTAGCACTTTGCCCGAGGACATGAGAATCTGGTTGGCAGACCAAGAATGTAACTCAGCTGATGAGCTGCAGAAAAAGGGGGATCTCTACTTAGAAAGCAGGGTATCACTGCACAGGAAGGGGATACCCAGTGCTGCACATGGATATAAGGGAACACATGGTGGACAGCCTAAACCAACCCAACAGAGTCTAGCAGTAACAGGGGAAGCCATTAGTTCAGGTACACAGCCAGGATCAAGGGTTAAATGTTTTAAATGCAACCATTGGAACCATGTATCATACAGATGCCCACTGTGGCAAGGTGGGAAACAAAAGGTGGGGGAGCCAGCAAGTGAGAATAACAGCATGAAAGTGATAAGTTGTCTGGAGACCACAGGGCTACCAAACTATCACAAGAGGTTATATTCTATCTTAGCGGATGGAAAACAGGCCACTACTAAGATAGACACAGTCTTTGACACAAACACTGAGAATCCTCCAGTGGTTAAAGAGGAACAGTACTTGCTTGGGCAGTCCACTACAGTCAGAGCTTAGGAAGGACCCCATTCCAAATACCTTTGTCCAGTGTTCACCTTGACTGGGAGGGTAGAAAAGGGGGCAAACAAGTAGGTGTGTTTGAGGATATCCCTGCAGATGTCCAGATAGGAAATGATTTTGATAATACAGTACCTTGTGTGCATGCAGGTACTCACAGTCAGGCTTGGAGGCAGGCATGTATGTCTGGTAGCCTGGGGAGACCCAGACAGACAGCACATCTGAATCCAGGGCTGGTGGTGCAGTTATTTTAGGGAGGAAGCTACCTGGTAGCGGTGAACCATAGCTGCTGGTAGGTACTGATGTTCCATTGGACAGAGTGACTGCAAGAGCAGAGGTGAGTCATAGTACTCAAGCTGACAGTGAGGCATGGCTGTCAGAGGATACCAGACTTCCTGTAGAAGGGGAGCTGGGAAGAGTCACAAAAGTACAGCTGAGGCAGGCTCAACTCTCAGACCCTGCCTTACAAGGCTTAAAGGAGGTAGCTATGGAGGCATCTGATTCTCAAGGAAAGAGGTAATCGGTATACTGGAACAAAGAGTTAGTATACAAAGAGTGAACATCTGAGGGGGAGCTAGAGGGTGAGGTAATACAGCAGTTGGTAATGCCTAGAGCCTACCATCTGGCACTTCTAGCCATAGCTCATGACATTCGTTTTGCAGTTTGCATGAGAATAAAGTGTACCAAGAAATGTATTATGCAGAACTTTTATTGACTTAGAATTGCAGGGGATGTAACAGGGTACTGCAGAACCTGTGAGCAGTGCCGAAAAGTAGGCAAGGTATGAGACAAGGTCAAGACTCCTTTGATGACTTTGCCTGTGATTGAGGAGCCATTTCAGATGGTAGCTATGGATATTGTAGGGCATCTGAGTACCCCAAGTTCCACAGAGAAGAAGTATATACACCTTAAAACTCACTGGTTATGTCCATTCTGTAAACCTGACTAACCTTTGCTTACATTAACTTATTTCTTCACCTTACTAATTCTCTCATATTTTTCCTAAAAATCTCAAGGAAAACTGAACTGGTAATAACAATTTAATATATTGGCAGACCCTTTACTGCTAATTGTCTGTATGGTCATTTTTATTACAGTAATTTAATTCATCACATGACCATTATGATTTTCTATTCTAGTGTAAATACCAACTTTTCCTCTATTTTTATTATTGTTTCATATATATTTTTATTGAACTACCTTCATTTACTATGTTAGAACACTGATTTCTATGTTTATCTCATAGTTCTAGTGGTTATCTGATTTTTGCTAGTGCAGCTTTTCTCCCCCGGCCTCTACTGAAAATGGAAATGTATCCAGCTAGACTAGCCCACTCAACAAATGTAAAATAAAATGTAAAATAAAAATAAAAATAAGTATATCCTGGTGTTAGTAGATTATGCTACTAGATACCCTGAGAAGGTGGTGCTGTTCTCCATTGAGGCAGAGAAGGTGGTAAAATCTTTGTTAGAGATTTTCAGCAGGGTAAGTTTTCTGAGAGAAACACTGACTGACAGAGGTCCCAATTTCATGTCAGACTTGCTGGCTTGTCTGTGGAAGTGCTGTGGGGTGAAACACCTAAAAAACACCCCCTACCATCCCCAGACTAATGGTCTTGTGGAGAGGTTAAACTCTACATTAAAGACCATGCTACAGCCATTTGTAGACCAGTTTAAGAGAGAGTGGGACAAATATTGGCCCCATCTGCTGTTTGCTTACAGAGGGATGCCCCAGGAATCCACAGGTTTTTCACCCTTTAGTTGCTATATAGACATAGGGTGAGGGGGCCTATAGATTTGATTTGTGATGAGTGGGAGGGTGAATGTGAATCCCACAAGGAGTCTGTTGGGGTATATGTCCTAAAACTCAGGACAAGGCTTAGGGAGCTCATGGGCTTGACCCAGGAGAACATGGCAGAAAACCAACAGCAGAAAAAGGTGCAGTATGACAGGAATACTTGAGCCAGAGCGTATGCTGTGGGGCAACAGGTTATGGTTTTCATTCCTGTCAGATACAATAAGCTGCAGGCAGCTATTGAGGGACCCTTCAAAGTGGTAAGGAAGGTCAGTGATGTTAACTATATGGTAGAACTGCTAGATAGGAGGCAGGGGCACAAATTGTAATATGTTAATATCATGAAACCTTACCATGCTAGGGAGGCCCTTGTGCTAAGTATTTGCAGTAGTAGGCAGTAGGAGTCTGAGGGGGCTCTATATGGCTACATCAAGCCAGCCAGCAAAATGCCAAGTTACTATGGTGGAGTCTAGGGTTGCAGGCATATGATATGACAATGCAGTACTGTAGTGGGATCAGCAATACCAGGACAGATGGGATCTTAGGACAGGGTATGGGGTAGTGTATTCCCAGATAGGCTCATTCATACATCTCAACCTCTTAGAGCAAGAAATCAGGGCAAAGCCATAAATAAAAGTGGGACAAAGGTCCGAAATAGGGTCAATTGTTAAATACTGCTCTTACAAATGTAAAATGTTGATAGAACAACAGGATTTGCATTAGTGTGAATTTTCTGAAGGATATGAAGTCTGAAACTAAATTGTCTGTCATTATTTTCTAACTTCAGTATTTAAAGATTTGCCACTAATTTGCCTGCCAGAAAACCAAAATTTTATGAAAAATGGACCAAAAATATAAGGCAAAAATCCGGTCATTCTGTAAAAATCTATACAGTTGAGAGGTATGGGCTCATTCTTCTGAAGCAAAGTTTTTTCAAGAGGCACTTGAAAAGCTAGCTAGAGTCTTCAAAGGAGGGAGAGATGTGGTGATAGGAGATACTGCCATCTATGGCAGTGGATGTGTAACATATGCCAGCACAGCTAGCTGCAATTTTGTAAAGAATTATATGCTATGTGTATGTCAAACAGATTTGTACAAATGCTTGTTCTGAAAAATGTATTTGTAAATCTGCTTGTGTGAAAATGTATCAGCAGTGTTCCCTGCTGGAAATAAAAGAAATGTACATGCATTATTGTAACAGAAATAAATGTATATGTTTTAAAAGAGGGTATTTGAAGGGAAGAGGTTAACCTCAAACTTAAAAACAGTAAAGAAATTAAATACTGGGCCTAAGCCATAAAGATTTTATCACACAGTTTTGAATGAAGCAAGAGACACAATGCCTGTAAGAAGTATTGTTTATTAGCTCCTGTAAGAAGAATGGAAGTGTTTTATGGTTTTATGACTTCCAGCAGCTTCCCCAGATCTGAGAAATGCTCTTGTGTGTATATTATTGACATGTAGGTGCTAAAATCCTGGAAGCTTCTAGTTTTGGTGTTACCACAGGAACCAGAAGTCAGATGACCAGATGTATGTGATGTCATTCTGTACATAAATAATGCTTTAATATTAGAGGAGACTAAAGTCTCAGGGGCAGTCTGTTCTTGGAAACCTGACTAGAAAGACCCTCACCCACTTCATCTTGCCTTGCGGTAATAAGTAACCTAACTAAGGAACAATAATTCTCTTAGTCAGTCAGGAATAGATAGTGAGATTAACTAAATACTGTTTTTTGTATCTGTGTGAAACGTTCCATCAGTGTTAAGTTTAATATTTCCTTTGACTAAAATTCTAGTGTTTACTGTAAATAGATATTTCATATTTTCATGTTATTTTATTATTTATTATTAAATATGTTTAAATTTCTCATTGTGACTGGTCTTTTAGAGAAAATATGTAAGCTTTGAGAGTATTTGCATATATTTATTTGGTGACAGCTCTGGCCACTTCTGAAAGCCTTACTGCTTGGTCAACATTAATACTGATTTCACTCAATATAATTGGGTACCCTTTTAACAGCATTAGGTATCTGGCTTTGTAGTGGCTGGTCACAGTGATAACTACCATATAGTCCAGGTAGAAAGAGGCATAGCTAGTTAACCTGTGTCAGCCTTTCCCAGGTGTGTGTGTGTGTGTGTGTGTATGCAAATCAAACTCAATGTAAGTGTGTGTGTGTGTGTGTGTGTGTGTGTGTGTGTGTGTGTGTGTGTGTGTGTGTGTGTGTGTGTGTGTGTGTGTGTGTGTGTGTGTGTGTGTGTGTGTGTGTGTGTGTGTGTGTGTGTGTGTGTGTGTGTGTGTGTGTGTGTGTGTGTCAGCTACTTGGAATAGGGACATGAACCACTGGTTTCACATAGAGAGTGGTGGAGGACTTGGCTTGGGCACTCAGCTAAGGACTTAAATCTGAAGCTGTGCCAGTGGGGAGTCTTATTGGGGACCTAGAGGGAGACAGATAGAGAAATCCAGACTCTGGGCTGACTGTGTTCCCTGTGTGCTCTTAAGGGAAATTGTGCTTGATGCAAAGAGGTCTACATCTGGAAATACTGAGTATAGCCAATTGTGTTCCAAGTGAACATCTCTGTCCAGTGTCAGTGGTGGGGATTCAGGCTCCTTGATTACTGGCCCAGAGTGGGGATGTCACAGCTAATTAGCGTAACATATGCATACCAGTACCACAACTCCTCCCATTTCTGTAGGGTTCTTGGATGACACCACTCAGACACAAGTTTAAATAACTGAAATTGACAAAGTGACATAAAATGTAAGACATTTTACTATGAGATAGATGAAATGACAATGCTGCAGGTCCATAATCATGACTAGAAAAGAACATAAGAATTAGAGAAGATAACTACAGAATGAAAAGTAATACAGTGGATGAGGGCAGGCAGAAGAAGTATGGACTACAGGTTAAAGACTGCCTTGCCTACCATGGATTGATGGAGTCCTAAGTGAAAGACTAGCAATGGTAGAGTTTTTATCAGGTCTAGTAGAGCAGCTGCTGTTGAAAAAAGGGATCATTAATTGGGTATATAAAATATTGCACAATAATTATAAGAATCAATCTGAGGAGGTTAGAAAAGATTGAGAAGAGAGACTGGAAAAGTAATTTGGAAAGAAACAATGGAAGGACATATGTATGGTTGTCAGGTATACAACAAAGTCCATGAGGTATAGCATTTTTGCTTGGAAGTGTTTGCATAAGTATTTTTATGCCCCAAACAAACTTCAAAATAATTTTTCCTCGGGTAAATGGTAAATGCTGGAAGTGTGATGGGAAAGAGGGAGGTAATTATGAACATGTTTTGTAGTGTACTGAGTTGGCCAGCTTTAAAACTTCCCTACAGAGTACTTTGTCAAGCATTATTTGGGGAGCAAATGTTTATAAAGAAGGAAATGACTCTTTTGAGCTGGGAAAATGGAACTGAACTGCTTAGACATAGTAAGGTCATGTTAAATTTAATGCTATTGCCTGTGGAAAAAGCAATTACTAGAAAATGGAAATCAAGATCTAAACCAACTGTAAATTACATATTGAATACCGTTTAAGAGATAAAACAACTGCAAGTGGGATCCTTAGAAAAGGAAAGGAGCAAATTGTGCATAAATTAATAGAATTTGTTGGAACAATACATGCAGAATAATATTCAGAGGAGGAGTGAGATTTAAGAGAAGACAGGAATTCTGTAATGTATGTAATGCTGGAGTTACTTACAGTTTTTATAAAGAAAGAAGCACATATATGTAATGTACAATGCAGGAAAAACATGCATGTGGTTTGTTTTCTTTGCTATTACTACATGTGTTCATAGGTTCACAGGTAGGTATTAGGCTATGGGCCCAAGGGCCTAAGTAATCCTAGCCAACAAGGTTCCCTGGCTTATGCCACCTAAGAAAATTAATTTCCTGTGCCCCTATCGAGCAGAGCCACAGACATAATCCCTAGGGTGTATTTCCTATTTCCCATCCACTCATCAATATTTTTCTTGAAGAGTGCTAATGAGTAACTTTGCTTGACATAGATGGTAGCTTGTTCCAGAGTATAGGGAGTCTCTGGGACAGGAATCTATCCCTCCAGCATGTCCTGTTTATTGTGGTGACAAGGTTTAGGTCCCTAAAGCATGTAGCTTGGAGGGATTGGGATTTCTTTAGGTGTAGCATGTCCAACAGCTCTGGGTTTAACATAGCTTTATATGTTAGGCAGAGATCTCCTCAGAGTAGGCAATATGCTACAGAGTAAAGCTGGAGTTTTTTGAGATGGTCAGTGTAGGGCATCTGCTTGAGGCCAGTAATCCTCTTTGTGAGGTACTTCTGTGGCCTTTCCAGCTGCTGCAGATGTCATCTGAGGTACATTCCAAAAGGGGTGTTGTACTCTATAATGGGTCTAATGACTGATGAGTAGAGGAGAACAATTACCTCTTTTTTCCTGGATGAGAAAACTTTTGTGATGAGGTGTGCCACATAGAAGGATTTCCTGACTACTGTGGCAATGTGATTATCAAAGGATAGACTACTGTCCACCTGGGTCCCAAGGTCTCTTATCACAAATTTGGCATTAAGTAGACTGCCATCTATGTGGTAGTTCATGGGTACAGAGTTTTTAACCAAAGGGGATGACAATGCACTTTTTGGCATTGTGCTTGAGACCATGACTCTGACACCAGGCATCTGTCTCAGTGAGGCCCTTCTGTAGGATGTCCACATCATTTGGGGACTCAACTATGGATCCTAGTTTGCAGTCATCTGTGAATTTCATTAGCCAGAGGCCTTCTGTGTTAGCCTGTACTTCAGAGAAGTAGATACCAAACAGGAGAGGTCCCAGGACTGAACCCTGTGGTACTCCACTTGTCACTGGTTTAAAGTCAGATTTGGAGTCTGCAACTTTTACAGTGTGGGTTCTGTCAGTGAGCCAGTTGGCAACCCATCTCGTGATGTTGGGATTTATAACTAGTTTACTGAGTTTAGCTATAATTCCAGAATGGGGGATGGTGTTGAAAGCCTTGGCGAGGTCAAGATAAGCTGTGTGAACCACCTTAGCCTTGTCTACAGCTTTGATGACTGCCTCAAAGAAGTCAGTCAGGTTCAGAAGGCATGATCTGCCTTTCACAAACCCGAACTGGGTGAGGTCCAGAGTATGGAAGTTACCAATGCCTTTGTTTATGAGTTCCATGATGATACGCTCCATGGCCTTGCAGACCAGGCTCAATGGGCTAATAGGGAGATAGTTCCCAGGATCAGTGGTGGCTCCCCTTTGTGGAGTGGGATAACTGTTGCCATGCACCATTCAGTGGGCACAAAGCCTGACGTTAGACTATGATTGAACATGGTGCTTAAGTGGGTAGCCAGTTTGTTCTGAAGTTCATATAAAATGCAGCCTGGGATGTCCATTCCCATGGATGCTGTGTTTTTGGTTTTAGAGAGTGTAGCTTTTACCTGCATAGATGTGATTACAGGGACTTTGCATTCTTTCTGTATAGATATGAGCCCTTTAGGGGGTGAGAGGGGGGTAAAGTTAGCACTGAGCCTGTCTGCCAGGATGTTGGCAGTATCGGTTGGTTCTGTAATTTTCATGCCGTTGTGCTGTAACTCAAAGCAGATTTGGGTGTTGCCATTGAGATTCTTGACATAGCTATAGAATGCTATGTGGGTGCCCTTAGAATCAGTGTCGATTTTGTTTTCGTAGCAAGCTTTGGAGGATCTTATAAGGGATCTCAGCTTCTTACTGAGACTGACCAAGGAGCTCCTACACTCATGTGGATATCTAGGGTGATTAGCTTATGGTCGGAGCTGACCAATGAGGAGTTGACTTCTGGTGTGGAACACTGGTCACTCATGTTGGTAATGACTAGGTCTAGGATATTGTTGCGTCTGGTGGGGGTGTGGATAAGTTGATCCAGGGCATTGGAATTTATGATTTCCACAAAGTGTTGAGCAAAGGAGTTGGTACATGAGTACTTTTCCCAGTTAATGATGGGGTAGTTGAAATCACCCATTATTAGGGTGTTTGGTTGAACCCTAAAATTTTCCACTATATCAAGAAAAGAGGAGTGTGAATCCTGGGGCCTGGTGGGGGATCTGTAGCAAGCTACAATTTGGATTGCAGTTTTGCCCAGAGTTAGTTGCACTTGAATAACCTTGGATGCATTATGCTGCTCAACTAGCCTGGCGGTGTGGATATCCTTAATGAATATGGATACACCTCCACCTTTGGTGTTTTGGTCCAGGTTAGATGGCCAAAAAGTGTGGCATGAGTTATAGCCTGGTAATGCAGAGGGTGCTCTCTAGAGTCTTGAACCAAGTCTCAGTCACTACACAGATATCAATGTTCTCCATTTTAAGGAATGCCTCGAGTTAGTGCATTTTGAGATTTAGACTTCTAGCATTGAGTAGCATTACCCTCAGTTTTTGCTTGCCTGTTCCTGTTACGGGAGTGAATTTGTCATTTGAACCTTGCCTAAAAAAAGGCACTATAGGGGCGGCAAGACCCTTAGCCAATATTCGGAATCCCAGGGGTGACAGGTGCAGGCCATCTCTGGCAAAGCATCGTGGTCTGTCGACCATGACGTCCCAGGCAGACAGATACTGGATTGCCTTAGAATGACACCAGAAGCTTAGTCAATTGTTGAAGTCAATCATTTTGTCCTTGTACTGCGGTATCATTCTGGCCGATGGCAGGATGCTACTCAGGGCTAGGGTCATACCTGCCTGGGCTACAAGATCGGAGAACTCTTCCATGTCTCTTTTCATGTAGTCCAGGGAGGTACATCTCAGGTCGTTCACACCAACATGGACAATTACTGAGTGTGTGTGGGTTATGTGGCGGATCCTGGCACCTGACAGGCAGCTGACAGTAACCTACGCCTTGTTTAGTCTGGTGAGTGGGACATCAGTGTGCCTGACTATAGAATTACCATTGATTAGTATGTTCGGTACATTGTTTTGCCTTATGGGCTGTGGTTTATTGGCACACTGAGTCTGTGGGCTATGTGTCATTTGGGTTGTGTTGAGGGGTGGAGGTTGCTTGGATTTCTGCTTTGGAGGGCTCTGTTGCTTGAGCAGATTATTATTGAGTGCTCCCACAAATGTTTTTGTGTTTCTGTGTGTGGAGTTTGGTGGTGTAGGTTTAGTTGGACTATGTGATGCGTGTGGTGTGATGCAAGTGTTTACCTTCTCCTCTTGATTGTCAAGTTCAGTCTTGGTGGGAGAGAGCTTTATCTCCAGTTTGGCTAGATAAGTGCATTTCTCACAGGTTGTGATGTTGGGTGGTAGGAGGAGAGGGCTGTCTGTGTACATGAGGCAATCGCTACATTGCCCCAAGATGCCCAGATTCATCAGATAGACAGGATAGAACATTGGGAGCTGACCCTTAGCCATGCCTGAATAAAAAACTACTTTCCTCTAGACACGTGAGGAGAGTGAGTATAAGAGCTGTTTTTCTCTAAGCAAGTGAGGAAAGTAAGTAAAAAACTGTTTTCCTCTAGGTAAAGAGGAAGGTTGAGTGCTGTAGCAATTTGTAGTTTATGTAGCGCTAACAAGTTCTGAAAAAGTGCTGAGCATGAATAAGCAAATTCAAGTGTTAAAACTAAACATCTGTAACTGGATCTTGTGGTAGATAGGCTACCTAGTGCTTACCACTCCCACTGATAAGATAGAAGTCTTTGTTCCAACACAGAAAGACTTGGGGGGGCTCAAAAGCTTACAAGCAGTCCTGGATACAACAAATCTGTATCTGGACTAGACTAGTTACAGGAAAGATGAGAAACAAATGCAAATGCAGGCTTTTAAACCAGAAGGTTGAAAGAGATGGAAAAACTGGCCAAACGGCCAACAAACTACAATTTCTGGGCCAGAAACCACTCTTGTGGTAGATAAGCTACCTAGTGCTTACCACTCCCACTGATAAGCTAGAAGGCTTCCATCCAACACAGAAAGGCTTGGGGGGCTCAGAAGCTTACAAACAGTCCTGGATACAGCAAATTTGTATCTGGACTAGACTAGTTACAGGAAAGATGGGAAACAAGTGCAAGTGCAGGCTTTTAAACCAGTAAGTTGAAAGAGATGGAAAAATTGCCAAACGGCCAATAATCTACAGTTTCTGGGCCAGAAACCACTCTTGTGGTAGATAGACTACCTAGTGCTTGCCACTCCCACTGATAAGCCAGAAGACTTCCCTCCAATACAGAAAGGCTTGGGGGGCTCAGAAGCTTACAAACAGTCCTGGATACAGCAAATCTATATCTGGACTAGACTAGTTACAGGAAGGCTTTTAAACCAGAAAGTTGAAAGAGATGGAAAAACTGCCAAACAGCCAATAAACTACAATTTCTGGGCCAGAAACCACTCTTGTGGTAGATAGGCTACCTAGTGCTTACCACTCCCACTTATAAATGATAATTTAATAAAGGTATTTAAAAAAAACCTATGTCAAACCACAATCAATGATATGAATTACAAAGGAGTATATTAATGTATACAGCTGATGAAAAGAAGGCTACTTGCTTACAAGACTAAATTTCTAGTGTAAATAGTTAAAAAACACACATGATGTTGCAGACAATCTCAATATCTACTTTCAATATCCCAATTCTGACTTAAATAAAATCCTATTGCCCATAGAAATTTTTTCTCTAGCATCTAACTATGAAATTAATCCTAAGAAGTCAAGTATATACCCAATTAACCCCCTGAGACATAAAGAATTTTATTTTCCGGAGACAAATGTTAAAGTGCAATATACTCTGAAATATTTAGGTATAATCTTTAACCATACATAGTCAGATATGTTCAATAACAATATAGTTAAAACCCGGTCCAATATAATAGGTAACATTAACAAATGGGAAAAGTTTAAATTATCTACCTTATTAAAAGCTTCAATAGTCAAAATGAATATACTGACTGAGATCTTATACCATTTGAATGCCACCTTCATGAAAATTCCAGCTATCTTCTTCAATAAGAGGAAAGTTCCACTAGCAAAATTCATATGGTACCCAAAAAGTGCAATAACTGGCTATAATAAACTAATACTATCAAAAGAAAAAGGAGGTCTCAGCCTTCTTGATTTTCAACTGTGCTACAAAATTATTAATCCTAGTCACATCATGCAAATAGCAAACCATGACCCAATAGGCAATGAATGGTACCCACTATGGATTAAATTATTTCACCAAAATACTATAACATCAAAAGTTAACCCAAAAGTGATTCCCTTCTTAAATTAAGATATCATTAAGGCAATAAAAATTCACCCAATCTTAATTAATAACTGTGAATTTTTTATGAAATTACTGATATCAAAAATCTTAAAGACATGATTACTCTGCTACAACCAATACATAACAACCCAGATATAAAATTAGCAACTCCATGGTAAACCTAGATAAATACCCATTAATAAAAAATTATACAGTATGGGACTTCTACCAAATACAAAACCTCTCAATGAAAAATATAATAAACCTACTTAGAGCAAACAATAATTATAAAGTGATAATTAAACAAATCCTATACTTAGTATAATAACCAAATATATCAATGTAATTGAGCAAGATGTCAAATTAGTGCAAAAAATTCAAAAATTGCTCTTAAATAAAAAGAAAATGCTCACAAATACATATAAATTAATAGCAAAAATTAAATATCAAAAATACAATACTTTTCTCAAAGTTTTGGGAAGGAAGAGGTAATACCATAACAGATAATCAGAAGGAATCTATTAGAAATACTATGAAACTGACGCCATATAAAAAAAAAATTAATAGACACCCAGATCATGTTTTTTAATAATGCATACCATACACCTGTCCACCTAAACAAATTCAATCCATCTAAGTCACCTTACTGTACATTCTGTCCTAATAAAGAAGCAGATACACTCCACATCTTCTAGAGCTGCAAAACAGTTTATAAACTCTGGAGCTCACCAAGATTACTCTTTGAGAAATCAGGCTACTCAAAATTCACTTTGTCATGGGAGACAGCAATACTGCATGTATTCAAAAGCAAGAAGAATAATTTCTTTAATCACATAATAATAACAATGCTATGCACCCTATTAAAATCTTGCATAGCAAAAAACTGGATTGACAGATCAAGACTAACCGTGTCAGAATACAAAAGCAGGGCCAAAAAACATATATTGGCTAAGAAGCTTTATACAAAAAGTTGGAAGAACAAAGCATATTATCAGAATTACTGCAAAACATTAATTGCTATATTATCATAAATTGCAAGACAAATGCTAAAAAAACAAAGATAGTAAACACATCTCTTAGTTGGGAGTAGTAACAGCATTATCTAAGGTGACAATTTTTTGTAAATATGTATATAAGGTTTAATAGAGTAGACTGATATCTCCCATTCGATTCTCGGCTGGAGCGCCTTCTGTGTGGAGTCTGCATATCCTCCCCGCAGTCAAGTGACATTTAAAGATATGCAGGCAGGTGCGTGCGTGAAAGGGTGTGCCTTCTTTGAAGGTTGGGCGTCGGGCTGGCAATTCGGCACCGTAAAAATCCACTGCGAGTCATTAGCAGACCAGAGTTTGCTGTGGCGACCCCTAACCAGGAAAAGCTGAGAGTTATGGTAGAGTAGACATATCTTTGTGTAGGTTGGTGTTATACTTCTAAATTTGCTCTCATTTGTCACTATAATGTACAAGTGAAATGTTAAAATAATATTACCATGACTAACATATAACATAACCATTTCCTTGTGTTTATCCAATACTGTATTCCTAGCTATTTCAAATGTTATTTAGCAAAGTATGTATTAACTATTGAATAACGTCCTCATGTTAAACATTCTGTAACAGTCAATTGTGCCACAGTTACATCTTGTTTATCTTTATATTTGCATTTTATGTGAGAAAATATTAAATAAAAAGTTATTTGAAAAAAAAAACACATGTGATGTCACCATTTTTCACTCACTAATCATAGCCATACCTAAAAAAAACATTATGAGTTTGATGGAGTAGCTGATGCTTACACTGTGGGCAGGATTCACAAAGCCTCCGTGTAAGAGTTATAACTCTTACACGGAGGCTGCAGTTAAATGGAGTGATGTCAGCATGCTTTGCATATTCATGAGAGCATGCTGAATCACACCTAAGGCTAACACGGTCCGTGTAAGACAGTAGGGGGCGTGTCTGTAGGCTGAGCCCTGTAAGCGGACATGCCCCCAGAAGAGTAAAAGTGCCCAAAGTAAACACCCACGACAGAGTCCATGGAAATGTGAATAAACATAACACAACACATGCCCCCACAGACTATGAACAGAAAATATATAAATTTTTTATAAATCGTAAAGATGTTTGCCCATGAGTGCGCTCGTTTGCGCGGGCGTGCCCGTAGCGCAGCTACAGTTAGCAGTCAGTGGGAAAGCATATAAGAACTAAATATGCAAAGTAAGCCAAGAAGCAATAGTGTAGTGGTAGAGATGTCGGCTGAAGAGCAGGCATTCATGGTTCGAGCCCCCACAACACCAATTTTTATTTTTAGCAAAATAAGCATGAAACAAGTCCCTGACAAAAATGTACACATATAAAATCACATTTTATGTAAAATGTAATGAAATAGTCCATTTATTTTGAAGAAATGTGACGTAACAAAACAATAAAAAATGTCAGATGTGCCTATAGCTGAGCCACAGTTTAACAGGGTGAGTGCATCTGCCCGTAGGTGAGCAGTGGTTTACCTGGTGCAAAATGAGTGCCCGTAGCTGAGCAGTGGTTTAACAGGTGCATATTGAGTGCCCGTAGGTGAGCAGTGGTTTAACACGCTGAAAGTGTGTGACCCTAGCTGAGCTGAGCGTGATATGCGTGCTGACAGCCAAATGAGGCGTAAGCCAGCGCACGCTTGCTGAGCTGTACACCGCGCTAACAAGCTAACCGACGGGCAACGTTGAGCAAGCTGTAACAAAACTGCCTTTACACAGACACACCCCCTAGCCTGTCTAGACAGTCATAAAATATAAAAAGCAGTAGCCAGGTTCAAACCCAGGATACCATGCACCATAGTCAAGGTACTGAACCACTAAGCCACGACAGCTGTACTCAGAAATGCAGTAATAGCAAATATATAGGAATGAATAGAAAGTGGAGCATGACAAAGCAGGTTTTGTGAAGTGGATACAATTCCAAAATGGCCAATCACAGATAAGTGCGGGGAAAATGGCATATATAAGCCCTATAGGCGGGAATACACAGCATAAACGATTGTAGAACTGACTTGCAGCCAGAATGTCAGGTGTAGGTGAGGGTAGTTGCTTTCGAGCACAGAGGTGGGGTGTTGAGGAGTCCAGATACATGGTCTGGCTCCTAGTCCACAATCATGAGGCCCAACTCATGCAGGGCCAGGTCCTGTGGGGAGCATATAGGGCTGAGGCGTGGGACCGGTTGGCTCATGATCTCACCAGTGCCACAGGGATTCCAAGGACTGGTGAGCAGGTCCATCACCACCATGCGGACCTGAAGAGACGCAAGCAGGACCAATTGAACCTTTGGATACAGGAGGCCCGGCAAATGCCCAATGCCCCACTACTAAGTTACATTTAATTATGTATGTAAGAAATTAAATTAGATGATATTATGGATGTGTATTCCAATATTACTTCATTTATATTACAGCTGCAGGTGTCTGTTCTGCGAACCGCAGAGCCTATGGCGATAGGCTGGTGCGGTTGTGCCACCAGGCAGGTCAGTAATCCACTCCCAGTAACTGTAAAGAAATATCAAAGTATGACAGTTAGCAAAAGAGTGCAGTGTAGTCACTAAGTAATAAAATGTGCAAGTAACAGTGTAAAAGTGTTTGCAAGTATTGCTTGATTACAAAAGTGTGTTGCAGTCTGTAATCCAAACAGAAAATGAAAATGTCTCAAATAAAGTCTGAAATAAAGATGCCCCACCTGTAATATAATAGTGCATAACCTGCAGCAGGCTGAAAAGTACAGCTGCAGAAGATGAGCAAATCACATGTGTGAAATATATCCCTGTTGAAATACTGAAACATGACAGAAGTGAGACTGCTGGAAAGGATTGTAATAACTACAGGTAAAACATGTCAATAAAGCCTAGAAGTAAGTACCATCCTGAATAGTAAAATGAAAACAAGTGAGAGGGTGTGAGAAAGAGTTATGAATCCACCAATAAAGTAGTAATAACCCCTGAATAAAGTATACTGCAGTCAGTACAGAATGAAATGAATGTGACAAGTAGAACCAAACTGCGAAATGTGTCCAAAGTGTTGCTGCAGCTGGAATGTGTATCCCAAAATCTGGATATGTTGCTCTCAGTCTGCAATATGCAGATAGTATGATTGTCTGAAATATCAAACATCCACAGTTGTCTGTAGCTATATAAAGCAAATGTAGCAGGATGATGTAGCTGAACAAAGCCAGATATGAACGTGTATGAATAACAATAAAATGTATATTGATGTAGCAGTAACAGTCCTATCACCAAAGTGAAGTAGTTATCATATAGGAAACTGTAGTTAGAACAGTAGTGTGTATATATCTGTAGCTATTAGAAATGTACAGCATATATATTGGTATCTGAAGGTGTTAATAATATTTTCTTCACCCCACCCTATAACCACATATAATCCATTCCACGCGAAATTGGTATGTGCAATCACAATTAACACCCCTGGACATTTGTCCTGATGGGTCATAAATATTTGCATGTCCGTTGATGCATCTGCCCTGTTCATACATCCAAACCTGATGGCCTGTTGCCATCAATCAACCCTGCATGTTGTTGGACTGTGTATTGCTGTTCAAATTATGCATGTGTTATGCTCGCTGTTCAATGGTGTGAATATCTGGGTGTTTGGTTAATGGGAATACTAATGCATGCTGTTACAAATAATTGCGAATGGTATTGTATGTTACTAACCCAAACTGTCATGACATAATGCAAAACTTAGAACAACAGGGAAGGCGGGTTCCAGCGGACCCACCTCTCCCACCTCAGCTGGCGAGTGCACCTGGCACTAGTGCCCAGTCTGGACCCTCCTCCGGTGGCCCTGTGCCACCTGCGGGTGGAAGCGCTGCAGGGGATGGGGCCTGTCCCCCCTCTGCAAGCGTGGCCGGAGGAGAACCACCACTCACCCTCCGTAGCGTCCGGACTGTGGTGCGTAGGGAGATCCGGGACTCTGTTCTTGAGCCCCTACGCCAGCTTGAGGCACAGGTGGCACAACTTACGGGCATGCCTGTTGCCTGGCCTACACAGCCCCCAGCACAGCACTGTCCTGGGCAGTGAAGGAACAGTGGCAACTGCCCATGGGTGGGGATATCAGTTCCACTGTTGCCATTTGTGGGCTCATGGGCTCTGGATATCCAAACCTCCGTCCCAGTCAATTGTGTAACCCCCCCCACACGTGTCATACACCGCTCCTGTATGCGTCTTGTCTTGTCTGTTGACCTACCCAACCTACCTCCCCAGCTATACCGACTTCCTACACCTGACATACCACTCTCACCTGAAAAAAAAAAAAAGGGGGCACTCTGTACCCACAAAAAAATTACGCCCCATACATAGCTGCCCATTCCGCACACATCTGCTGGACATGGAAACTATCAATTACAATTGGCTGTACAACAAGTATTATTGTTGTCCTTACACCTCTCTCAGGGGTGGAAGGTATCAAATGTCACACCAAATTACAAACATATGCACAGCTGTTGCTGATGAAGAAATGGGCAGCTATGGGCCTTACCTACATCCCTCCTGCAAAACCCAAGCTTGTTTCCCTACTGTCTTACCCTCTTTGTGACCCCTTTTTCACCACTTTCCTGTCTCCCCATTTTTATTTCTTTCAAAGAAAATAGCGCGGGTGTGCGCAAGAGTAAGCACGTTTAAGCAGTTGTAAGCGGGTGTGCGCGGGTGTGCGCGGAGCTGAACGCCAGTGCGCATGCGTGAGCTCCACGCAAACCAGCGCTAACCCGGTTACAACTGCTTAAAAGTGCCTTAGTCACTTTGATTGACAGGTCCTGTAGTCAGTTCAGAAGCAAAATAAAATCCCACTGGCAGTCCCGAACCCAGGACCTTGGAAACAGTAGTCTGCATGATTTACCACTAAGCCATGACTGTTATACAAAAACATTGTGCTAAAATAAATATATCATGTAACAGTAGGAATGAATGTAAAGAGAATATAGGATGTGTAGTACACAAAGCATGTCATTTAGAATTACTGTCAAAACTAGTGGATTTCCATAATAGTAGTGTGTGAACAGAAACAGCCATGCTAGTTGGTAGCTAGTAGGTAATAATGTTACTGTAGCACCTTGCAAGCCACACACATACTCACAGCAGGATAATCACTGCCCATACCCCACAACCTCTTACAGGAACACATCTGGACCAAGTAATAAAATATGTGGAGCAAAGGGCCAAAACCAGGGACACATTACAAATAATGTTACAACAAACTCAGACAGTTCAGAGAGTAACAGGTTCTGCATTTTGTGGGATGTTTGGAAGGGTATGAAGTCTGAAACTTGAATGTTTGTCACTATATTCTGACTTGAGCTCAGAGTGATTTGCCAGAAAAAGCTGTGCATGAGATATTGACCAAAATATGAGGTGGAAATGTGGACAACCTGCAAATATTTGTACACATGAGAGGTCTGACACCACCATATTTGAATAGTTAAGAGCCTAGACATAGCAACAGTGAATGAGTTACAGGGATGCCCCACAGACTCCATGTGAAATGTACAAACAGTAGGCAGAAAGGTGTTACAACGCATGCAATGGTAACTATGGAGTCCTGAAAGTATGCACCACTTGCATGGCAGAAAAAGTGTAGTAATACATATGCTCATGCTATCCCACAGTCACAACTGCAGCATACCAGGCAATTTAATGGGTGTACCCCACTGATATGTACCATTCCATGAGGCAGATAACAGATGCACCTGAGAGTCTCTGGGGCCTGCTCAGCAGCATACTCAAATACCCTAATAGATGTCAAGGCCCACACCATGGCCAGACCACACTGCATGATGTAACACCCTAGCAGATATAGCAAGCATTCCAAGGTGTGAATGTACATGGAAAATAGGAAAGCCACAGCAGCACACTACAGTCAGGACACCTAGCAGGCATACAAGTAGTGACGGTAAAGGGCAAATATTGAAGCCATAGCAACAAAGTGCAAGCAAAAGTGCAAGGAAAGCACACACACACACATTAACAGTAGTAGTAGTCGTAGGTGTCAGTGTACATACACAGTTAGTACAGGAAACTGGAGAAATGAATGGAGGAATGTTAATCTACAACACAGCTGGAAATATGAGAGAGATACCAACCTTTACACTTCCTGAACATTGTCCACAGCATACCAGCATGGTCCCTGCCCTTAAAATCTGAAAGGGCTACGCCTATCTCACATACCTTTTTATAGCACTGTTCTGAAATCACAGTGAGAACTGCAATCAGTACACAACTGGCTGCATGCAATTAGCAAATGCTGGCTAACAACTGGTGCAGAGGCCATCACATGGACATATGCAGATACCTACAAAAGTATGCTGTACTCCTAGTCCACACATGCAATACTTTCATTGCACCCTGAGGAGGAAGTGAGAGACAGACAGATAGAGAGAGAGAGACAGAGAAAAACGAAATTAAACAGACACAAACAAAACTATTCAGCAACAGCCACCTGAAAGCTGACAACTGGCAAGTGGAGCAGCAGGACACAAAACCAGACGGCAACACAAGCAGCTGTGGCAAACACAGGTAATGTAAAGTAATACTATAAAGGTCTACATACTGTGACCCCTCCATATGTGCCATTGGTCTGTATCCATATGTATATGAAGATGTGCAAAGGGCAGGGGACATACAGCAACTATCAGTGAAGGCTGTACATACATTTGTATGTGAGAGCATCTATGTGCACATATCAATGTAGGTTGACTGTAGGTTGTAGTGCAATGTACAAAGTAGGTTTCACAGTTATGTATGTTTAGCAGTATGTTAGTGTGTGTATACAGTATGGTAGACAAACATGTTGATATACCTGTCTATCATATGGATACGTATGTATGTCAAAATATGTATGTATGTATGTATATATATATATATATATATATATATATATATATATATATATATAAAATATGCATATATGTATACATACATAGAGAGAGATGTAGGAATACACAGACAGATGTAGATAGAATATGTACAAACATATATATGTAATACACACATACAGATATAGATATATGTAGATACATATACATAGACAGACTGATCTGACTATCTACAGGTATGACTGTATATGATGACCTCAACACCCCCTGTCCCACCCCCTCTGTCACGTCCCCCCCCCATATCTATACCAATATATGTACATCAATATATATATGTGTATATGTATACAGACATATATATATATATATATATATATATATATATATATATATATATATATATATATATATATATATATATATATACATATAGATATATCTATATATATATATATATATATATATATATATATATATATATATATATATATATATATATATATATATATATATATATATATATATATATATATATAGAGAGAGAGATGTATATATATTCTGAGTGAGGCACATGTGTACAGATGTATTGCAACAGGTGCCTGGTGACAAAGGCATGGAGTGAACACCAGTGTCAAAACTGGAGTACCATACCCCATTTCAAATCACCTACACCAGTAACCACCAGATATGTGATTGGCTGCCCACCACTGCATGTGTCAGGGGTGAACAGGGTCATAAATGTGTACAATAGTCCCCCCAATGATATTCACAGTGAAACACTATTCCTGGAATACCTGCACATGGTATGTGTCAGCAGACATGGTGTGTCAGCTATGGACATGTACGTCAGTGTACCCCTCCACACCACATAATGGATGCCATGGTATGTACCTCACATGACAGCTACAGATATGGAGAAGGACACAGTGACATGTACAACACTGTGACAATGCACTCAAACACATTACCAATGCACAGTGACTGACAACACCACAGAGTACACACATACTACCCACATAGAGGTTACCACTCCTGGATTTACATACGTAAGTCACACCCATGACAGATGTCCAACAACCATAGTA
Source organism: Protopterus annectens (assembly GCF_019279795.1). NCBI lineage: Eukaryota > Metazoa > Chordata > Ceratodontiformes > Protopteridae > Protopterus > Protopterus annectens. The sequence continues at coordinate 130,890,855 of NC_056744.1, forward strand.
ACACCTCACACCATCCACAACCTAAATGACTGCTGTGTGTCATCCATGCCACTGCAATAGAGAGCACATGTGGAGGTAAAGGTTCCTACCCACAGATAAGACATACCCTGCAATAAACCACACAGTGTTAAGAAGCAAGACTCCCCATGAGTACATGTCACACATACCCCTGCTGAATGTTAGTCAGATAGGTAATATGCCATATGAGTCACCCTGTGTAACTGTGTGACAGCAGCAGGTACCATCACACCACATGTGTCACAATGGTCAGGGTAGCAGAACAGTATGCTGCTGTAGTCCCAGGGGCAATAGCATATTGTATAGTATTGTATTGTAATGTATTGTATTGTGTTGTATTGTATTGGTATGTTGAGGTGCCTCCTTCATGGAGTGGAACCACTGCTGCTGTGTGCCAGTGTACAGGTACATATCCTGTAGTCAGGCTAGTGTTACATAGCACTTCTATATGTGTGTTTAGCTCCTGTCAGAGTTCATGTAGCATGCAACCGGGGATACCATCAGGTCCCAGTCATGTTGTGTATTCTGCTTTCCTGAGGGCGGCTCTCACCTGGACATCTGTGATGACAGGGAGGTTACAGTCAGCTGGGATAACTATGTCTTATATTGGGGGAGAGGGAGGGGTGAAACCTGCACTGAACCTGTCTGCCACAATGTTGTCAATATCTGTTGTTCCAGTGAAATATTTGTTGTTGTGTACTAACTATGAGCATAGAGGAGGGATTCTGACCAGGTTGCTAAGATAACTGAAGAAGGCCTTCGGTTATCTGTAGTGTCCCTCTTGATTTCCCTCTCAAAGTTGCCCATGGATGTTTGTATGAGGGAAAATAGAACCTTACTAGTGCTGCTCAGACATGCCTTCCCTTTATGGAATTATGCTCTGTCTTGCAGTAGCTTCCATCTTTTGTAATACAATCTGTCTATGGCTGGGGTCCACCAGACAGGATGCTATCCCTTTGTGGTGAGTGTCTTGGTCATATATGGGATTGCATGATCCATGCATTCTCGGAGATGTCCGTAGAAAGCATTTGTGTAGGGGTCAGCATTGTGGGTTGTGTCTTCCACTGGCCCAGTGGGCTGAAAGGATACCATGTCACTGTTACAAAGTGTAAAGTTTGCATCTGCAATGTTATTCACTATAGTCATTTGTGCTGGTGGTGGAGGTGGGATATGTATATCTAGGGCAATTAGTGTGTGGTCAGCTCACAGTAGTTGATGATGTAGGCCATACAGTACCTAGATACAAATCCCCAGAGTGAGGAGGTGCTCTGGACCTGAATCAGTGTTCTGACTGCTGGGGTTTGGTAGTATGTCGTATGGAGTGTGCCAGGTACTGTTGCACAGTTGCTGGTTGAGCACTGATACCTGGCCATTTACATGTGTATCCACCAATAGACAGACAGATGCTATATATGTGAGATATGTTGTATCATAACAGTTGAGTAGCATGTGTAGTATGTGTGCCAAATTCTGCTGACATATATTGCTGATATCAGGTTATTTTCTCTTTCAGGTACATGGCTCACCCGGGAAATCCCGCTTACTCCGCAGCTGAGGATGAGGAGATACACCAGAGCCTGGTGCAGGATTATGCAATACTCTTTTCCTGCACCAGCCAGAATCAGCAGGAGAGGGCTGCACTGTGGCAAGACCTGGTCCGTCGGGTAAATGACATAGGCACGCATAATAGGACATATGAGCAGGTACGACATCACTGCAGTGATTTAATCAGAAATGTCCGTCAGCGTGCGTTGGATATCCACAGGCAACAGGTCGCCACAGGTGGTGGGGTGGCTACACATCCCCCACTCATCAGACTGGAGGGACTACTCATGAGTGTAGTGGCTCCAGTCTGCCAGCAACAACAACAGCAGCAGACATGCATTATGATGGAGGCTGGAGCCACACAGCAGCAAGACTATGAGCGTGCAGGTAATATGCCATATGTATAGTTGACTGTTGTGTACACTGGTAGTTAATGCATGTGTGAGGTGTGTCCTTGGTTTGTAGCTGTCATCATAGTATTTAATGTGCAAGTGTGATATCCTCAATATTAGCAGCTGACCTGTGAAAGGCGACTGTTGTACTACTGACCTGTATCATACTCAGTAACAATGGCACAGTTGTGCCCACTGACATTAGTTTCCTCACTTCTGCAGGTCCCTCCGGTGTAACAGCAATGCAGCCTATCCATGCTGGTGAGTGTGTATTAACAATACCTGTAATAGTCTTGATAGTAATAGTAATATTAGGCTCACTTAGTAGTGCTCTTTGTATGCATGCAGGTGTGTCTGTGTCTGTGTGTTGATATCACGCATACTGAGTAGTGTACAATTGTGTGCAACTGTGTGCATGTGTGCGTGTGCATGTGTGCACATGTGCACCTGTGCATGTGTGCACGTGTGCATGTGTGCACGTGTGCATGTGTGCATGTGTGCATGTCTGAACCTGTGCATGTGTGGATGTGTGCATCACTGGTAATGTGTAGACATTGTAAACTGTGTTTCCTGTTTCCCTCCCACAGGTTCTGGTGCTGCTCTGGTGTCATGCAGCAGGGAACCTGAATCAGGTGCCATGGGTACTGATAATGATGACATCTGTGTAATGGCAAAGGAAGGTATGCCAGGGTCCATCATTGGTCAGCCGATTGACAGTACACAGCTGTCAACCCCATCAATGCGCACAGTTATCCTGCCAATACACCCTTTGTCCCCAATGTCCACAGCATACAGTGGGCATTGACCAGGGTAATGTGGTATCTGTGGCACATGCCTCCCCACACAGCAGCCATGGGCATGGCCCTGAGATGGTACCACACAGACAGATGTCCAGGGGTTCTCATGGGAGCATCCGTGGGCGTACTGCCCCTGTCAGACATGCCCACAGAGGTCTTACAACCTCAGCTATGTTTCGGGCTGTCATGCAGGCACAGTCACGTATGGAATGGTACACCAGACAGGGTCTGAGGGAGCTGACAGCATGTCGCACAGCCATGACTGACAGTATGCGTGACATTGCGGCTGCCATCCGTAATTTCACCGATGTCATAGACAGACGTTGTGGGGACATATTAGACCAGTTCCACAACTACATGTCCATGAGCCAGGGCGATGGTGGATGGCTGAGGTGTCAACGTGGGCGTATGCCAGCAACAGCAGCAGCTGGCAGTCATCGCAGATGACAACAGGGCCACGGCCGCCCCCATAGTGCAAGCAGCAGCCCCAGCAATGCTGGGTCTGTGCTATCATCAGACCGCCCCAGGAGACCACGTGCACGTGGCTCTGGCCAGGCCCGACAGGGATCTGTGTCCAGTCAATGAACACCTGCTTCTGATGACAGTACCCAGTCTGGGTTGGTACCGGATACGGTCCGTAGGACCCCTGCAAGGCACAGGTATCGTGTCCGTGGCCAGAGACACTGATCTGTATGACCTGGCAGGTACAGTCTGTGGCTGTCCACAAACACCACAATATGGCAGCCATGAGGTGGAACTGTGTGCATCCATACACACATGCGAATTGACAACACCTAGGGCTACTGCATACATGCACACACTGCATCAACATTGCCCCACCTTGTACTGCTGTCACTCACCAACACACATACACATACATGTCAATCGGTGGTATCGGTGGCTGACTCAGGCATACCAAGTTCACACCCTGTGCATATGATGAAACTGTGCCACCTCCTGCAATCTGTAACATCAGTGCAGGTACAGGTTAACATGTTGCTGATGCACAGGGTGACTACATAGACGTGTAGTAATAGTATCATGTTGTTAACAGTACTGTGTGCTGGAATAATTGTGGGTATATCACAGCATGCCTGATGCAGTAAGGGTGTGATTGTCATGTACTGTTGTCTACACCCATGGTAAGCACCATAGTGTATCATCTGCACGTGTTGGCATACTGGTGGTAAGGATGTCAACAGAAGGCTACATACATAGGTAGCACAGGGGATAAGGTAATGAATGTATTAATACACAATGATGGACATGTAAACTGCAAGTGGCATGTTGCCCACACTGGACTCTGCAATGCGGATGTTTGAGGATGTTGATATGTGTGCAGTACTACACGACTGGTACAGGACACACAGGAGCACCCTAGCACTGCAAGCTCACATCTCATACCATGCTAGACAGTCCCAACACACAAAACTAACTGTCACAGGAGGGAGAGTCCCCATACATGTCAGGGATACTGTGGTGGCAAGCCAGGTAGCATACATTCTACTAAGTATGGAACCACTGAGTGAAGGCTCAGTGTCTGTTATTTGACATGTGTATTACTGCACGTATGAGCACATGGGTTTCCATCCAGTTATTGTACATCCTGACAGTACATGGTCTGTACACTTGTGTGCACTGAGACTGGACGCTAGCCATCTGACCTGTGTATTTCCATGTACATGTGCATAGTGCCTGCATATTTGCAGTGTTACCTACTGGAAGTGGTACAGCTTGTTTGTTGTACAATGGACTACATGCAGCCCTGCTTACTGTAGCTTTGTTTGCATGCATGTTTGCTTGCAATTACCCTGGAATACTGATCCCACCTGCAATGCATAGTTACAGAGCTTCTGTGGACTCCTAGTGACATCTGCATAGCTTACTATATGTATGTCCATGTCTCACTTGACAGAATGTCACTGTTTGTCCTGTTCACATGTACGTTGCCTGTGAAACATTGCATATGACTTACCTGGCATTTGTCCACGTGAGCAGTCATATATGCTACTGCTAACTAATCACAGGCACTACACCCTCACATATTCATCTTCTGTTGAACCACCTGCTTCGCTAGGGACGGCTTGCACCTGTCACCCCTGGGCTTTTGGATATTGGCAAAGGCTCTTGCTACCCCCATAGTGCCTATGTTAGGCAAGGCTCAAATGACAAACCCACCTTCATAGGTATCACAAGGGATAAGAAATTAAGAGTAATGCTACCCAACGCCAGAAGTCTAAACCTCAAGATGCATGCACTCGAAACTCTCCTTAGCATGGAGAACATCGATATCTGTGCGGTAACAGATGCCTGGTTCAGGGCTACTGAGAGCACCCCAGCACTACCAGGTTATACCTCATACCATGCTTTTCAGCCCCAGAACTTGGAACGAACCACAAATGGAGGGGGAGTATTGATATTCATCAAAGATACCCACACCTCCAGGTTGGTGGCAAAGCACCAAGCATCAGAGACTATCCATGTGCAACTAACAATGGGTGAAACTGCCTTCCAGGTTATAGCCTGCTACAGACCACCCTCCCAACCCAAGAACTGCACTCGGCCTTCCTGAGAACAGTGGAAATATGAAGGTCTCTCCAAACACCATTATATTGGGCAACGTCAACTACCCAAACATAGACTGGGAGCATGACTCTAGCTCCAACACCCTAGGCCAAAGATTCCTAGAATATATGAGCTCAAATGCTATGGAACAACTTGTTACCACTCCCACAAGAAGGGGACACATACTGTACCTGATCATCACCAACAGGGGGACTCTATGCTCCAGACCAGAAGTGTATCCCTCACTGGTAAGATCAGACCATGAACTAATCTCACTGAATATTCACATCCCGACCCCACCCCCTGCCCAGAATACCACAGTGAACAACTTCTCTAAAGCAAATTCACACTCCTCAAAACTGAGGTGGAAACCTTCAAAGCCCCCGGGCCTGTGGAAACTACAGACCAGACCGCAGATTCCTCTATAAACGCATTCTATGGACACCTTCAGGAATGCATGGATCATGTGATCCCGAATAAAACCAAGACCCAATCCTCCAAAGGCAGACGTCCTGTCTGGTGGACCCCAGCCATAAACAAACTACACAATAGAAGGAGGAAGCTACTAAATGATACAGCAAAATCCCAAAAAGGGAAGGCATCACTGATCAGTATTAGCAAATAACTACAGGCACTCATAAGATTGTCTAAGTCCAGCTTTGAGAGAAATTGCACAGGACACTAAGGATAATCACAAGGCTTTCTTCAGTTATGTTAGGAACCTGAGTGGTAATACCCAGATATGCTCAGAGGTAGTCTAAAATGTCAGTAGAAACACCAAACCCACAGACATTGCCAATATTCTAGCTGACAGGTTCAGCGCAAACTTTCCCCCCCCCTCCACACCGAAAGGGCAAATATGTATCCCAGATGAGTGCTGCCCCCCTGACATCTCAGATGCTCAGGTAAGAGCCACCCTCTCCAAAGCAATACACACTGCATCAATGGGACAAGACAGTGTCCCGGGCTGTGTCCTACATGAACTCCAAGAAGAGCTGCAACCAAACATAAAACTACTGTTCAATCCCAGCCTTACTACAGGATATGTGGCCAAAGAGTGGCGTACAGCAACAGTGGTCCCTCTACAAAAAGGTGGTGCCTCAACGGATCCTGGACACTATTGCCCCATAAGCCACACTAGCTCGGTCTGCAGAGCTATGGAAAGGATCATCATGGACCTCATAAATAAAGATATTGGGGACCTACAGACACTGGATCATACCCAGTTTGGCTTTGTTAAGGGCAGATCCTGCCTCTCAAACCTGGTTGATTTCTTTGAAACAGTCACCAAGGCCATTGACGAGGGGAAGGTGGTCCACACAGCCTACCTGGACCTCGCAAAAGCCTTCGATACAATACCCCACTCGGGCATTCTAGAGAAGCTCACCAGCTTAAATATAAGCCCCTATGTCACTAGATGGATTGCACACTGGCTCAAGGACAGAACCCATATGGTTAGAATTGCTGGAGCCATGCCAGACTCCATACCAATTACAAGTGGTGTCCCACAAGGCTCAGTCCTGGGACCTCTCTTGTTTGGTAAATATTTATCGGAGGTACAGGCCAACACGGAAGGACTGTGGCTGACCAAATATGCAGATGACTGCAAACTGGCCGCCATAATCGACTCTCCAGCCGACACAAGCATCCTCCAAAGGGCCTCATAGAAACAGACAACTTGTGCCAGAGCCATGGCCTCAAGCTGAATGCAAGAAAGTGTATAGTCATCCCCTTTGGCAAAAACAAAGTGCCCACAAAGTACCACATAGGTGGTAATCCATTAAGTACAGAAGAAGTAATTAGGGACCTGGGGACCCAAGTTGATAGCAATCTCTCATTTGACAACCACGTGGCCAAAGTGGTTAGAAAGACATTTTATATAGCCCACCCCATCATGAAGGGATTCACATCTAGATCAGGGGAGGACATCGTGCCTCTTTACTCATCCCTCATCAGGCCCATAATTGAGTACAATCCCCCTGTTGGGATGTACCTTACCAGACACCTGCAGCAACTGGAAAGACCCAAAAGTACCTCACCAAGAGGATCAAAGGGCTCAAACAGATGCCATATGCTGACCGGTTAAAGAAACCCCAGCTCTACTCAGTGGCATACCGCCTGTTCAGAGGCGATCTGTGCCTGATGTATAAAGCCATGTCAAACCCGGAATTAATGGGCATGCTGCACCTGAGAATATCCAAATCCCATCAGGCTACACGCTTGAGAGACTTGAACCTCAGCACTGTAATAAATAGGACATGCTGGAGGGACAGATTCATAACCCAGAGGCTCACTTCACTCTGGAATAAAATCCCAGTCCAGGTTAGGCAGAGTCCCTCATTGACTCTCTTCAAGAGGAAGCTTGATGAGTGGATGGGACATTGTAGGTGTACCCCGGGTATCACTTCTGTGTCACTGTTAGACAGAGGCACAGTATACTAACCTCAGAAAAGGGCATGGCAAGATATATTTACAATGGATGGTGACAGCCAAACACATTCTGGCTAAGTTCATAAATGCCCTAGGGCAGATAGCCTAGTATGAACCTATGAACCTATGAACCTATGTACCTTGTTCCCCATTGGCCCTATGTGCTGTTAATCACCATGGCAATCACAATACTATAGTAGCATGTGCAAAGGTCAGTTGTCAGTCACCTCTATGGTACAGTTGTGGAATATGTGGGTCATGTGGCAATGTCACAGCTGCCACATGTACACAGTCAAACCTCTCCCCTACACATGGACGTACAACACATGTATGAGATGGAACCACATAGCCAAACTGGGGACTAAGCACTCTGAACCCAGTACTGGCATAACCTGTCAGGTGGCATGAAATACTACAGTGACTACAATACCAGTCTGATGTAGACCTACACTGACAGCAATACAAGCACGTGAACACACTGGGCCATTCGTGGAGCCTAAGAATAGCATCCTGCCTGAGCGGCAGACACCTCTGCAGCTGGCACACAGGCATACGTTATGCCTGAACACATCACGCATAACACATAGCACACAAATCCTGTGTGCCAAACAGTCACAGCCTGTATGGCTAGACAACACACCTGCCACAGTTGTGTTAGGTACCTTTATTGTCCGGTAGAGTGAGGTCACGCTCACCAGGCTGGACAAGGTGAAGGTCACAGTGATATGCCCGTGGGGCACTATGGTCCACCACATAACACAAGCATACAGGTCAGTCAGAGGCATGGACACATATGACTCAGTCATTGTCCATGCCACATACCTTCTCCTGCTGTACTTATAGGGTGCTCACATCATCAGTGTTTAGAAAGGGGAATGTGCATCCTGTAGTGTGTTCTCCTAGTTGCCAAAAGGGACATTTCCCTCACACAAAATTGCACACACACTAACCCCCTTCATCCAAACACACACACTTGCCATTTGCAGGATTCAAACCACTACCTAATTATGTTATGACACTCGAGACGGACGCATTAGCAGAGCACGCTATTTGCATTACTGGGAGGTTTCCCTTCTCCTGCTGTACTTATAGGGTGCTGACATCATCAGTGTTTAGAAAGGGGAATGTGCATCCTGTAGTGTGTTCTCCTAGTTGCCAAAAGGGACATTTCCCTCACACAAAATTGCACACACACTAACCCCCTTCATCCAAACACACACACTTGCCATTTGCAGGATTCAAACCACTACCTAACTATGTTATGACACTCGAGACGGACGCATTAGCAGAGCACGCTAGTCACATTACTGGGAGGTTTCACTTCTCCTACTGTACTTATACGGTGCTGACATCATCAGTGTTTAGAAAGGGGAATGTACATCCTGTAGTGTGTTTTCCCAGTTGCCAAAAGGGACATTTTTCTCACACAGACTTGCACACACACCAACCCCACTCACACACACCCACACTGAGCATTTGCAGTATTCAAACCCCTACCTAACTATGTTATGACACTCGAGACGGACGCATTAGCAGAGTGCGCTATTCGCATTACTTGGAGGTTTCCCTTCTCCTGCTGTACTTATAGGGTGCTGACATCATCAGTGTTTAGAAAGGGGAATGTGCATCCTGTGGGGAGGCAGATGCCAAGCACACTCTGGCTAAGCTGTCATTCCCTAGGGCAAACAGCCCAGTGTTGACCTCTACACCCATATGTTTAATTGTCAAATGCACATTATTTGTTGCTGATAGACTGTTTGCAGGTCTTTATTGCCATAGCATTCCCTGTTTGTATGAACAACTTGTGTATCTGTGGAAGATGTTTGCATATGGGAGGGATCCACTATATCACGTATGTCTCTGTAGTAATTTAACTGTGTGCACTGGGCAGATTGCTGTAATGTGGTTGGTTCCTGGAATAACACGTACAAATACCAGATATGTGTGGCCAACTGCTAAACTGAGATTTGGCCTAAGTGTGTGAGCATGCCCAGTTCAGCCTTCCCATGGCATGTTGTCTGACATATGTCGCATTTATCAAAGTGTGTGAGCATGCCCAGTGTGAGCTTTCCATATGTTGAACTCTGCAGCCCACCACATTTGTGGATGAGTGTGAACTTCAACAAATATCTCCTGTTCATGGTTGTGCGTTGTGTGTCATGTTGTGTAGTTACTGTCCGACTGCTTTGTGTGTGAACACAACAGGGATTATACTGTGCCTGCAGGGTTTGCATGGGATACTTTGCATACAGTTGTCAACATCCTTTCATACTGACCTAACACTGTAATACCGTATAGTGTACTGGTTCAGTACTTTGACTGTGGTGGACAGTGTCCTGGGCTTTAGTCCTATCACTGCTTTACATTTCCATAGTGAGCACAACAGCCTGGTTAGGGGCCAGTTGTGCACATCTGACCATGTTGCATTATGTTCAGATATGAACTACTTAAACCAGGCTCGTCCAACATTGGTAGTGTATTCCACAACATAGGTGTACATTTGCAAACACTAGCGATGTGCCCTAGGCCATTTCTAATGCTAGTCGGAGAGTGTGTTTGTCCTTCGACACACATTGTAAGTGGAGTTTGCCATGACATATGTCATGGTTAATATACTGTGCCTCTGTCTACCTGTGACATAACAGTGATACCCAGGGTAAACCTACCATCTCCCATCCACTCATCAAGATTCCTCTTGAGGAGGATCGATGGGTGACTCTATGGATAGCCTGTACTGGGAGTTTACTCATGAGTGGGGGTGGCTTCTGTGTTATGGATCATGCAGTACAGCTTGTCCTATGTATGTCAGTGCTGGGGTTCAGGTCTGTCATGTGCATAGCTCACTGCCATTCAGATTGTACAAGGTGCAGCATGTTTATTGATTCCAGCTTGGACATGGCTTTATACATCAGGCACAGCTTGCCTCTGGGTGGGCAGTATGGCAGTGTGTGTAGCTGCAGTTTATTTAATCAGGCAACACATGGCATCTGTGCAAGCTCTTTGATACTCCTGGTGAGGTACTGTTGGGGACTTTACAGTTGATGGAGGTGTCTGCTGAGGTACACCCCACAGGGGCTATTGTAGTCAATTGTAACGCTGATGAAGGATGACTGCAGAGCCACAATGACCTCCCCTTATCTAGATCTGACAACCTTCATGATTAGGTGGGTATATGGTATGTTTCTGTAAACACTACAGCCACATGTTTGTCCAATGCAGGATATCTATCACCTTGTGTCCCCAGGTCTCTCATTACATGTTAAGTACGTAATGGGTTAACACCTATGTGGTAATTGGTGGGCAATTACTGTATATCCACGGGGGTTGACTATACACTTTTCTGCAATTAGCTTGCTGACATGGCTATGGCACCAGTTGTCTGTTTCTATGTGGCCCTTTTGTGGGATGCTTGTGTCAGCTGGAGGGTCAGATATGGTGGGCAGTTTGTAGTCCTTTGCAAACATGTTCAGACACAGTCCTTCCATGTTGGCCTGTACCTATGGGACATATATACCAAACGAGGGAGGTCCCAGGACCAAGCCTTGTGGGATGCTAGTTATATCTGGTTTGTAGTCTGACATGGCTGCAGCATGTCTGACCATGTCAGTTTTGTCCTTGGTCTGGTTTGCAACCCCTCTACTGACATAGGGGTTTATATTTAAGCTGGTGAGCATATCTATAATGAACATGTAGGGTATTGTATAGAAGCCTTTGCAAGGTCCAGCTACACTGTGTGGACCACATTGCCCTCATCAATGACCTTAATGACTGTTTCAAATGAGTCAAACATGTTTAGGGGCAGGATCTGCACTTAAGAAAGCCACACTGGGTAGGGTCCGGTATCAGTAGGTCCCCAATATCTTTATGTCTGCAGTACATGCTGATCCTTTCCATAGCTGTGCAGACCGAGCTTCTCAGGATTCTGGGGTGGTAGTTTTCAGTATCCATTCAGGCAACACCTTTGTTGAGAAGGACCACTGTTGTTGTACACTGCTCTTTGGGTACATATCCTGTGGTAAGGCTGACATTGAGCAGTAGTGTGATTTGGCATTCCATTCTTCTTGGAGTCCATGTTGGACTCATACCAGGACACCATCTCATACGATTGCTGCTGTGTGTTTTGCTTTGTAGATGCTGGCTGTTACCTCAGCATCTGCAATGTCAGGGGGCCAGCAGTCTGCTGGGATAGATATTTTGCATTCTGGGGTTTGCACTGCACCTGTCAGGATGTATGTTGGCAATATGTGTGTGTGTTTGGTATGTTGTTTGTAATATTTGTGTGATTCAGAGCATATCTGTGAATTCCCAACACAGTTCCTACCATCAGTTGTGGAAGCCTTGGGATTATCCTTAGTGTCCTGTACAATTTGTATCTTCATAGGTTCATGGGTTCATACTAGGCTATCCACCCTAGGGCATTAGTAAGCCAAGCCAGAGTGTGTGTATCTTTCGCCACCCCTTGCTATGTGACTATTATGGCCATTTATGATTTTCTTTACTGTGCCTCTGTCTGGTCGTGACACAGTGAAGACCCCCAGTGTACATGTACGATCATCCATCCACTTGGCAATATTCCTGTTGAGAGGTGTCAGTGAGGGGCTCTGCCTAACATGGATTGGGATCCTGTTTCTGGGTGTGGGGAGCCTCTGGGTTATGTATCTGTCCCTCCAGCACATCCTATTTCATTATGTGTTGAGGTTGACATCTCTCACTCTCACAGCTCCGATGGCTTTGAGTTTTCTGGGGTGGAGCATGTCCATTACTCCTGTGTTGGACATGGCCTTGTACAACAGACATACAATGCCTCTGTGAAGGCAGTATGTGACTGCATTCAGCTGGGGTGTCTATATCCAGGCAGCATATGACATATATTTGAGACCCTTTATCCTCTTGGTGAGGTACCTTTGAGGTCTTTCTAACTGCTGCAGGTGTCAAGTAAGGTACATCCCAAATGAGGCATTGTACTAGATTATGGGTCTGATAAGAGAACAGTATAGGGGCACAATGACCTCTGTTGACGTAGATGTGAATCCTTTCATGATACGGTGTCCAATATAGACAGTCTTCCTAGCCACATTGGCAATGTGAGTGTCACATAACAGGTTACTGTCCACTTGTGTCCCTAGTTCCCTGATTACTCCTTCCATACATAATGGTTTACCACCTATGTGGTAATTTGTGAGTACCTTGTTTGGTATTTGGTGGGACATTCATACTGTCCAGTGTCTTCAGGATGGCTGGGTGGGGTTCCTGTGTGTGAGAGTGTGGTCTGTAGCATGCTACAGACTGTACAGCAGTATTGCCTACGGTTAGTTGCACATGGGTGGACTCCAATGCCTTGTGCATTGTCAGTTACCTGGATGTATGGGTGTCTGTGCTGAATATGGATACTCACCCTCCTTTTATGTTTTGTTCCTGGTTTTGGGGCCATAACGCATGATATGTGGTATAACCTGGTAGTGCTGGTGTGCTGTCAGGAGGCTTGCAGCAGGTTTCTGTCACTGCACAGACATCGATGTTCTCCATACTGGGGATGGCCTCGGGAGCATGCATATTGAGGTTTACACATCTGGCATTGGTCAGCATTACCCTTATGTTTCTTTCCACTTATGTTTTGTAGGGTAGTGGGTTAGTCTTTTCAGCCTTGCCTACGAAAGGTTCTATGGAGGTGGCAAAAGCCTTATCCAATATCCAGACGCCCAGGGGTAACAGGTGCAAGCCATCTCTGGAACAGCTGCGTGGCTTGTCAAGCATGACATCCCAAGCAGACAGACATTGGATCCCCTTGGAATGACACCAGTAATTGTGCCACTTGTTATAACTGATCATTCCGTGTTTGTACTGTGGCATCATTCTTGGTGAGGGTAGGATGCTGCAAATGGTCAGTGTCATACCGGCCTGGACTACATAATCGGGGAGCTCATCTATGTCTCTTTTCATGTAGTCCGGGGAGGTACATCTCAGGTCATTCACACCAGCATGGACTATGACTGCATCATATTTCTACTTGCTTTGGGGTGACCTGCATACTTGTGTTATGTGGCGTATTGTAGCAGCCTACAGGCAGCTTACTGTACCCTTTCTCTTGTTCAGTCTGGTGTGCGGGACAGCAGCGTGTCTCACTATGGAGTCACCTATTACAACTGTATCAGGTATGTTGCTTCTCCTTCTGGCCTGTGACTGTTTGGCACACCAGCTTTGTGTACTATGTGTTGCATGTGCTATGTTTGGAGGTTGTTTGATTGGGTGTCTGCTTTGGAGGCCTCTGTTGGTGTGGTGTGTTTGTAATTCAGGCCTCCGGGAATGTTTTTCTGTGTTTATGTCTTTGGTTTGCAGTTGTGATAGGTCTATGTGGGACTGGGTTTGTGGTGTGTGTGGTTACCTTCTCCTCCTGACTAGTTTTGGGAGTACTGAGTTGAGGGAGCTCAGCCTCCAGTTTGGATAGATGGTTGCATCTCTCACATATATTTGTATTTCTTGGGGAGTTGGGGGTTGTCTGTGTACTTGGGGCAGGTGTAACATTGCCTCAAGATTCACAGATTCAACTTGTTGTGGCTGGCCTTAGTGGATTGTATGTGTGGACATATTTTATTGCCATACTACTAATCAGTGATTACTTCTTTTTTTTTGTTTGCTCTATCATGTAGTAGCTTCCTCATTCTCTTGCATGGTTTGGTTATGGCTGGTGCCCACCATGCCAGATGCCTGCATGTATGGCATTGTGTCTTGTTTTAATTTAGGAATGCATAATCCAAGCATTCCTGGCAGTGTTCATGGAATGCCTGTATAACAGGTTCTGAGGTGTGGCCCATATTTTGCACCTGCACAGGACCTTTAATGGATTCCACATCAGTTTGGAGGAGTTCAAATTTTGCTTTACACATGTTTTTCACTGTGGTTTTCTGGCCAGGGACTGTGGTCAGGATGTGTATATCCAGTGTGATTATTCTATGGTCTGGTCTTACCAGTGAGCAATACACTTCTCATCTTGCCATCCAGTACCCATGTTGCTGATTATCACATCCAGTATGCATACCCCTCTTGTGGGAGTGGTACGTTGTTCCTGGGCATTTTGGTTTATGGATTCTATGAACTTTTGTCCTACAGTGTTGGAGCTAGTATAATGCTCCCAGTCTATGTCTGGGTATTTTCAGTCACCCAATATAATGTGGTTTGGAGGACTTGATATATTCATGTATTCCAACATAGGCCAGGTGCAGTTCCTGGTGTTGGGACGGTAGTCTGTAGCAAGCTATAAACTGGGGGGCAGTTTTAGCCACTGTTACTTGACCATGGCTAGTCCATGCTGCTTCTTGTTGTGGTACCAACATGGGTGTGTGGTTATCCTTGACAATTATTGCTAGTCACCCTCCTTTTGTAGCTTGTTCCATGTTTTGAGGCTGTACAGCACAGTATGAGGTGTAACCTGGTAGTGTTAGGGTGCTGTTGTGAGCCCTGACCCAGTTTTCTGTTACAGCACAGATATCAACATTCTCCATACTGGGTGAGTTTAGAATGCATGCATCTTGCTGTTTAGACTTCTGGCATTGGGTAGCATTACATCTAGGTTCTTATCCCTTCTGATACCTATGGAGGTAGGTTTGTGTTTTGAGCCTTACCTATTCAGGGCACGCTGTGGGTAACAACAGTCTTTGCCAGTATCCATACTGCCTGCACTGATAGGTGCACACCAGTCCTAGCAGGTGGAGCATCATGTCATGCTCAGCATGTCATCCCAGGCTGGCACATATATGGTCCCTGGTGTTGGGATGGTAGTCTGTAGCAGGCTATAAACCCCCCAAAAGGAGAGATATCTATACCAGAGGATTGTAGCCCCCCAAACATCTCAAACGCCCAGGTGAGAACTGCTCTCTCCAAAGCAAAAAACACAGCATCCATGGGACCGGATGGTGTCCCCGGCTGTGTGCTCCACGAACTCAATGAGGAATTAAACCCGCAGTTAGGACAGCTGTTTAATCTTAGCCTCACCTCAGGATACGTACCCAAGGAGTAGCGCACGGCGACTGTGGTCCCACTTCACAAGGGCGGTGCCTCCACCGACCCTGGAAATTACCATCCCATTAGCTTGACAAGCCTTATCTGCAAAGCCATGGAGAGGATCATAATGGAACTCATAAATAAAGACATAGGGAACTTGCAGACTTTGGATCCAACCCAGTTTGGCTTTGTCAAAGGCAGATCATGCCTTTTAAACTTGGTTGACTTTTTCGAAACAGTCACCAAGGCCATTGATGAGGGAAAGGCAGTCCATACAGCCTATCTTGACCTGGCAAAGGCCTTCGACACAATACCCCACTCAGGTATCATCGAAAAACTCATCAGCTTGAATGTAAACCCATACATCACAAGATGGGTTGCAAACTGGCTAAGTGACAGAACCCACAGGGTCAGAGTTGCTGGAGCCATGTCAGACTCAAAGCCTGTCACAAGTGGTGTCCCACAGGGCTCAGTCCTGGGTCCACTCTTGTTCGGCATCTACTTTTCTGAAGTACAAGCAAACACAGGAGGGTTATGGCTGACAAAGTTTGCAGATGACTGCAAACTGGGCCATAGTTGAAAACACATCTGACACAGATATCCTTCAGAAGGGCCTCACAGAAACGGATAACTGGTGCCAGAGCCATGGCCTAAAGTTAAATGCCAAGAAATGCATAGTCATACCCTTCGGGAAAAACAAGGTTACCCCTAGCTACCATATAGGTGGCAATCCACTGAGCACAGAAGAAGTCATCAGGGATCTGGGGACCCAGGTTGACAGTAGCCTTTCGTTTGACACTCATGTTGCTAAAGTAGTTAGGAAAACCTTCTACATTGCCCACCTGATCATGAAGGGATTCACATCTAGATCAAGGGAGGTCATCGTCCCCCTGTACTCATCACTCATAAGACCTATGATTGAGTACAATGCCCCATTCGGAATGTATCTGACCCGACACCTGCAGCAGCTGGAAAGGCCCCAAAAGTTCCTCACCAAAAGGATAAAGGGTCTCAAAAATATGTCTTATGCTGCCCGACTGAAAGAACTCCAGCTCTATTCAGTCTCATACCGCTTGCTCAGAGGTGACCTGTGCCTGACATATAAGGCCATGTCAAACCCTGATTTGATGAATATGCTTCACCTCAAAAAATCTAGATCCCTCAGAACCACAAGGGCGGGTGACTTAAACCTTGACACGGTTATTAATAGAATGTGCTGGAGGGACAGATTCATCACCCAGAGACTCCCTATGCTGTGGAACAAAATCCCGGTACATGTGAGGCAGAGCACCTCGCTTGCCTTGTTCAAGAGGAATCTTGACCAATGGATGGGGGATCGCAGATATACCCCAGGGATTACTTCAGTGTCACTGCTTGACAGAGGCACAGCAAAATAATGGGCATAGTTTTATTCAAACTAAAGTGGTGGCGAAAGCCAAATAACTATGGGCTAGGCTTATAAATGCCCTTGGGCAGATAACCTAGTATGAACCTATGAACCTATGAACTTATGAACATATTGGATCCCCTTTGACTAACTGCAATACTTCAGCCAATTATTGCACTTGATCATCTCATTGTCATATTGTGGCATGATGCTTGGTGAGGGTAGGATGTTAGTCACGGTCCTCAGGTGTGCATATAGTACATGGTGTTACATTACTTAACACATGGCATTCATGCCTCAGGTGGTGCTGCAGGGCTGCCTCTGTCGGATGCACATATTACACTCCCTGTACATGTCTGTGAGCAGGTCATGTTGTTTTAGGCATCCCTGTTATTATTTGAGTGAGTCAGAGGGGGTATCATTCCCAGGGTTCCTACTGAGCCAGTGTATGTGCTATGTGTTGCCTCTTTGCCAAGGCCAGGGCATACTGGGCACGCCTCCTTCTGCCTACTGGGGTAGGCTCAGGTTGTTCCTCCTCTGAGTCACGCTCTGCCTGTGATGGCCTTGGCAATGGTGGGGGGCAGTTTGGGCCAGCCCTATGCCGGTCCTGCTGCAGCTGTTTTCGCAAGATCATATTATGTAGCATAGCACATACCATGACAATTTGGGTACATGTAGTTTGTGTGCACTGCAAGGCTCCACCAGATGTATCCAGACACCGGAACCGTGACTTGAGCAGCCCAAACACACGCTCTATTACATTACGTGTTTGTGCGTGTGCCTCATTATGGCGTTCCTGTTCAGGTGTGTGTGCGTTTCTGATGGGTGTCATCAGCCACGGCTCCAGTGCATAACCTGCATCCCCCACTAGGTGCCCGTGTGGGATGTCCCCATTGGCAAATGTCTGGTACAGCTGTGTCAAATGCCAGATGTGGGAATCATGGTAGCTCCCAGGACAACCAGCACACACATTCATTATTATGCCCTGGGCATCACACACGACCTGGCAGTTGATGGAGGGGAAGCCCTTGCGGTTAATGTAGGCCCTACCCCACTCACCAGCTGGTGCTTTAATGCGTATGTGCGTGCAGTCTATTGCACCCACTACCTCAGGGTATTCCGCTATTTGCTGGAAGAGACGCATATTGCTGGCCAATACCTCACAGGCATTGGGGAAATATACATGATCACCGACATGTGCTGACATGGCATCCAGGAACTGGTGCAGTACCCTGGAGGCTGATGCCTGTGATATCCCCATCATATCACCAGTTGGTCTCTGGAAGGTACCTGTTGCTAGTATTCTTAGGTCAACACATACCTTGGTTTCCACTGGGATGGGTTCCCCTCTGTTGGTTCTGTGTGTGAGGCATGGCCTGCACAGCTCCACTATTTGCTGCAGGAGGTCTCTGTCCACTCTATAGCGCTCTACTATCTCCAGCTCATGTAACCCGTGGTAGGTGACCCTGGGCCTGTACACTCTTCTCCATCTCCTCACTGTGGGTTGTCTGGCACCATCTGCATTGTCACCACCCTCAACAAGTCACCTATGTCTCATTATGACAGCTATGGCAGCCCCTAACATTTCTGCTCTGAGTTCAGCTTTTTCAGTTTTCACTTCTAATAGCTTACTCCGGTCTTGCAGTGTCTCTTGTGAGAAACATCTTGCACTGCTGTTTGCAGAGTTTTAAGTGTTGGGCTGAGCTACTATTCTGCCTGTGTAATTGCCTGCTTCTAATTGTTTTCACCTGCTAGCTCCAGCAGTATTCCCTGCTAGCTTCCTACTAATTCTGTTGCTTCCTTTTTCCTTTCTGTTTCCTCAGGGGGGAGCAGCGTGCATACCAGCAGAAACACGCTCACAGTGGCTTACACGCACGCACACATGCTTACATGGTTCAGAATCTGCTTATTCGGGTTAAAACCCACACACACCCGTGCAAACAGTGTTAGACATCTAGCAACACGCTCCCACATGCTTAGTCTGTCTTACACGTGTGCACACTGTCCTACTCGCGCTTCATGGTGCGCACACGTGCGCATGCACACCCAGCAAGAAACTTTGGTGTAGGCAACAGTGTACACCTTCCATTTCTTGACTTTCCCATGCTTATGTTGTGGCACTCCTCTTTCCATGATATGTGTCTGACATCTGTCATGTAACTCTGGCCTCCAATGAACTGCATTTCTTTCTGCCATTCCCCCCTGTGATGTCACCTATCTCCTACTCTGTTCCTCCCCCTTATGTAACTCTTACACTACTCAGAATGTGCTCATTTGCTATGTGACAGTGGAATTCAGTATCCTAACACTCATTTGCATCAGATTGCCTACTAATGCTTAGTTACATGTCTTAGACTCAGCTTCCCCCCTTAGCAACCACTACACGGTGGCCATGTTGTTTTTGGTCTGCTGGTCCCTGCATTGTAAATCCATGTATTGCATAAAACCCACATTTGTGGGTTTATAACCTTCATTTTTATGTTTTTATATAGCGCAGCCCGTTTGCGCAGGGCTGCGCTGGGTTTAAACATCGGCGATCGCCAAAAAAAAAATATTTATTTCTCCTATTTGCATCAGGGTACCTTGCCAATGGCCACATATTTGGCCATTGGCATGCTGCCTGACACATATGCACCCTTTATTTGGAGCTGACATGGCTCCATTGTGGTTTTTGCAGAAACATACTCAGTTGTCAACTGAGTACATTTCTGCACCTAAAACGGCTCTTACACGGGCTGCTTTGGGCTTCCTGGATCGCTAATCTACCTCATTTGCATGCTATTCGGCTGCAAGTGAGGTGATTAGCTTATCCACGCCCACTCCGTGTAAGAGACGTTTTAGCTGGTCTCTTACATGGACTTTGGGCTGTTCCTGGATCGCGAAGGCTGCATGGAGTCTTACACTACTCTTAGACTCCGTTCAAGCCTTCGTGAATCCTACGCTGTATGTTTACACAACTAATTGTAAGTACTCCAGAAATACAATATCATTAAATTCACTGACAAAGTAAAATAAATGTACAATCCAGCCACTGATGCATTCAGAACATACTACTAGAATTATATTGTTCCAGAACACCTGTGTATGTCCATAGAAGCAGAATTACCCCCATAAAACAACAGAGTAACATCACATGAGGAGCACTAAAACTCAAATTGGCAACCATGTAGTTGCTACTTTTCCAAAAATAAAGTTTTTAAGGCAGTAATTGAGGGTACAACATATCCTACAGTTAAAAGATAGTATTGATTTGTTAATGATACTGGAGATTAAAGACACATGCACTGTTTTATTTGTAGCTAGCCATTTTACAGATGGTATGCACCACATTTCATCATTTAATAGGGACATGAGCGAAAGTAGATGAGAGAGAATTCTTTGCACTGGTATCAGCTAATGTGAGCTGTTTAAGTATCCATACATTGTTCAAAAAAAGAAAAGGATGCCAGTGAAATTGAGAAGATCTTTTACTTTGCAAGGGCAGTGGCTTTGAATGGGATTTTGTTAGCAAGACAGTATGGAGGGGGTTTCCATGGTCTTCATACTGCGGAGGTTAAAGCAGACATCATCTAACTGCCATCCTAAGTCCACTGTTAATATTTAATGTTACCAGACACATCAGTAGTCAACACACAATAGACAGACCAAATCGATAACCAGTCTTCTTTCTGACCCAGAATTTCCCTTAATATGCATCAGTGGGAAGTCAATATTTCTGTTTTACATTGACAATGAAATGTCTGCCATTATATTGGCATCCCAGACTTCACCAGCTAGGATTAGTACATTCTGTATTCTTACTGAGGTACTATAATAGTTGTGCACTTACTTTGGTACTTCTTAGTAAATGAGCATTTATCTTGATCTGTAGTCCTGTGAGCATGGAAAAAAAAACTAGCCATTTCTAGGTCTCTGAATGATGTAGAACCTTACAGTGTGCTACATTGCTATTAGCCAGAGGGCACATTTGAGTCTTTTTAGCTTCTCTGCATTGCTATAAGCTGCTTGTATTTGTGTGGCACTACTCATTGTGCCACTGCATTTAACAGTGTGCTGTATATGCACAGGCACTAAGAACCTTAACTTTCTCTACATAACCTACTCCACAAATTCCTAATATTTAATTGTCAGTAATTGCATGAAGAGCCCCTGCTTTGTGCAAAGCTATGCATTTCTCTTCTTGTGCAGACTTATAGCAAATCAATAAATTAACCCCTAACCTCTTAGTCACTACTTCCCCTTCAGACCACATTAGTAAGCAACTGGAACCACAGATTTGCGCTTTCCTAACATCTCTGTAGCCAGCCTGGTTGAAATTATCATCCAGAGACAATGTAGCAATTATTTTATATTTTCCGACAACCACCTACAACTTAAATAAACTGACACAGTGTGTGAGAGATGTAGTTATACAATGTTAATGGAGGCAAAGTTCTCACATGTAGCCACTACAAATAACAAGCACATTGTCAGTACCACATAACAGCACACTAAATTAATAACACACAGCTCAGACCAAGCACATAGACCTACATATGCTGAGGGCCTTAAAAGTAGCTTACCAAGACCTCTTTAATATAACCTAAGAAACAAATACCCTCAACAGCCTCAGAAACACATGTACACAGCATTCACCATGAGACATACATACAAAAATCACATTGTCTCAAGTCAAAAGCCATAAGGCAAACCTCCACACAATCTGGTATCCTAGTTATAGGTGATTTCATAGTGATACAGACCAATACACTACTCACCAGACTGTGTAAGAAGAGGGTCTTAGTCAGTTGCCAGGATTTCCTGCACCATGCAAGCTCTTGTGTTTGCAGCACAAGTATACATATGACCCAGTCATTGTACATGTGGGTGTAAATGACTTGACATACTTCCATAATAAGAGAAACATGATAGCACTCTCAGAATGCATCTGAGGCAGATACGAATGTACCTTTGAGAAGTATTCTGTCATCACCAGAAATGATGCAGTAATATGAAGAAAGCTATTTGACTTCAACAATTTGCTTAGCTTCTAGTGTCATTCTAAAGGGACATATTAGATATCAGTCTGAGATGAGCTGGTAAACAGTGCTGTTTTGTCAAGGATGGCTTGCATCTCTCTCCTCAAGGTTTCCGTATATTTTCTAAAACCTTGTCAAACCCACAGGGCCTTTTTAGGCAATGTCAGTCTTCTAAACCTACCAGCACTCAGGCATCATAGATAAACTATTTCAGCTAAATGTTAACCCATATATAACTTATTGGACAGCAAACTGACTCAGAAAAAACATAGGAAGTAAGGTTGTGTGGCTTTACCGCCTGCAAAAGACCTGTCACTGCAGGACTGCCAAGGATTTAGTTCTTGGGACAGTCCTGTTTGGCATTTACTTCTCTGAGGTCTGTGATAATGTTGAGGGCTTGTGGCTACCAAGTTTGCAGAAGACTATAAATGTCTTTTTATCATAAACTCCCCAGAGAATTCCAGGATCCTGCAAGATGGCCAGTCACAGTCAGTGCAAAAACCATGAACTAAAACTTAATGACAAAAAATGTATAATCATATCCTCTGGTAACCATCACTCCCATTCTAATTACCATATTGACAACACCACCTTGGAAACTGATCCCATAATTAGAGATCTGGGAACTTATGTTGATAATGATCTGTCCTTTGGTCACCTTATAGCCATGATTGTAAAGAAGTCCTTTTTCATCTCACAGCTTATTTCTACAGGTATGGTGTCCAGATCCAGGAAAGTACCACAGTAGTC
Source organism: Protopterus annectens (assembly GCF_019279795.1). Taxonomy (NCBI): domain Eukaryota; kingdom Metazoa; phylum Chordata; order Ceratodontiformes; family Protopteridae; genus Protopterus; species Protopterus annectens. The sequence goes on from NC_056744.1 coordinate 130,913,755, forward strand.
AGCATTATTATGCCAATCACTGATAATGCCCCTTTTGTTACATACCTGTCCAAAAACATGTCACAATTGGAATGATCACAATGCTTTCTCACTAAAACAATCAGGGGCCTAAATCATAAAACTCTGCAGACCATATCAAAGCATTGTCTCTCTTCTCAATATCATACAGATTATTGAGAAGTGGCCTCTACCTATAGTATAACATTTCAACAGACCCTTCTCTGTTAGACCTATTACACATTTATAAGTCCAGTGGTATCATAAACACCCACTCAAGGGACCTCAATCTCCTTTGCAAAATTAGCATAACATGCTGGAGGGATAGGTATATATCACAGAGAATACAACCTCTATGGAATCATCTTCCATTTAAAGCAGAGTACTTCTCTTACTCTATTCAAAAGCAGTTTTAATGACAAGATGGGTAACTGCAAATGTGCCCCTGGTTTAGCACTGATGGCTCTCATGGACGGGGAAAAGAAAAACATTTAATTATCCCAACATATACTTGTTCAGACTATCTTTGGATAATCGTATTGCAAAATATAAGAGCAAATAATTACAATGAGACTGTAAGGCTAACTTCTTAGGTTCCATATAGATCAATAGCCTAGTAAGTATGCATAAACATATGATCCTATATATGGCCCACATACTGGATCTGGTGGAATGTGTGGACTTCCCATGCCTGTGAATAACAAGAGAAATATAACACCTATCATTCTAGCTACTAAGATCCTTCACAGACAGGCAGTAGACATGTTGGGTATATCACCTGCATACTCAAGACATTTCTCAATAAATTGCTGCCACTGGTGGATGAGCAAATCTGTTTCCATAATTAGCAAAGGAGAGACCCATCACCATGCATAGCTTCTATAACATCATCTTCATCCCCTTTCCAAAATGCTAGGAGCCATATATTGCACACATTTGACAATAAAGGTCCCATATGGTGTCCAGGAACAGTGATACATAAACAATAAGTGCTGCTACTCCATCAGCTGCCAGGTAATGTGCGACAGACAGGATCAGATTGGCAGTGTGTCCACACAGTACCTTGGCAATGCCCTTGATTCACATGTTTGACACATGTCATCTGTCTACATCACTGCTTTCTGTACAGGGACATTCCATAGATCCATTTCCATTAAGTAGGTAAATGCAGGTACACAGGTACAATCGTATATCTATAGTTACACACATCATGTATACCTATCTTACAGTGTCCCTATATGTCTCTCCTGTGTCACATGTGATTCAGGATACCCACTGGAGTCTTAGTTAATGACATCCATATTAAACCTACAAAGTATAGATGAACTTCAATATAACACCTGTCATGCATGAACTAGGAACCTCTAGACTAAGTGCTCACCCTACTGAAAACATGGTCCCACTTCATAGACATGTCGGGGGTGGCACTGCAGTATGCCCAGCCACAACCTGCAAGATCTTCATAACATGCTATACTCTTCACAACATGATTACACGGAAGCAGGTATCCCATCCAACAGATCCAGACCCCCCCCCCAATTGCAACATCAGCTTATCTCATAGCATCTAGTGCAACACAACATTTTTCAGTAGTTATGACATCGATAATGACAGACAGACACATATCCCCAGACAGTGTTGTGCACAATATATGGTAGTACAGGTGAAGTGGCAACATCTTTTCCACCTCCGTGACCCTTGACATGTACACAGTGGCAGTGCAGTGTCATACAAGAAAAACAAATAAGACATGCAGTGGTATGTAACAGTTATGCTGGCAGTGCATGGTCATATCATATTGTACATTGGATAATTCCACTTACACCACACAGGAGAGAGAGAGTGAAGAGTGTCACATTCATCTCAGTGACCCAGATATAGCTCTGGCTGTCATCATTTGCACAGGTGCCTAGAGCCATTGGACACATGGCTATCAACATAACCTAGGGGTGGGATTACTGCTCAGCTGAGATGGGGATCTTGGTCATGAGGTAGGGGAACTGGTGTCATAGCAAGTTCCTCTGAGTTCTTGGTGGAGGAGCCATACATACTTGTGCACTGGAGCCACTGTGATGTGCAGATGTAGTAGGGCTTCAGGCCCCTCTGGGACATTAATATGACAGTGATAGTGGAATGCGACTTGTAGGGGGTTCACTGATCTGGCACCCCACCTCTGGCACCTCTGTATTATGGCTAAACCTGACATGACGTGATGAATTTGATACCTCTGCTATCACAGGTGCAGAGTATGTGACTTATGATGACTTCCCTATGTCTTCATCGCAGGGACATACACATCACCAGTTATAGAAAGCAATAAGGTATAGGGCACAGGCATTTTCTGTCCTTTGTATGGAAGTGGATATGATGCAGCCATGTTCCACCATAGCTCTCATGAGATATATAATGGCATAATCTCTGAGATTTACTCTCTCCTGCAGGTGGGTGGCCTCCTTATGGAAGCATTACACTACAATAGTCATCTCTATGATAGCATGGATAGATGCAGACTATACCCAGATTAAGGTCCTACACATCTGCTGATTGATTCCATGAGCTTTACAGATGTCTGGGGATGGCTGTAAAATGATACAGTGCTGGTAACTCCTGGTAAATTCTTACCATGTGGTGAGTATACAAATAGCCAATGCAGTGCTCTGGTATGCCACCAAGGCTCAGGGCAAGTGGTTTCAATGCTGTCAGTCACAAAGAAGCCCTACTTGATAGGGATGGCAAGCTGCCACTGCTGAACATCTTACAACCAATAATTTGTTGTTTAACTCAGAATTATGATTGGGCCTCTAAGACATCGACAGCCAATCACATCCCTATAACAGTATAAGGAAGTTATAGACGTGACATGAAAGCTTTTATTGGAAGATCATGTTACAGGTTTGATGAATCATTATGCAACTGAGAAATACAATCCACATTGTTAGAAATGGTTTGGCTGTACTGAAGCGAATTAGAATGTGGATTACATATACTGATGTGAATGTGGTGATGTTATGCCAGTATTAAGTTGAATGAGCCTTTATTTGTTGTCAACAAATCATATTCCTTGGTAATACAAGGAAGTAGAAGATGGAATGTTTTGATTTTTATTGTCTCATTTAGGTTGTAATAAATCAAATGCAAACTATTTACCCTAGCCTTTAGGAAATCAGTAAATGCAGATGGAGTTTTTACCTATTGCTAATGAAGGATGATTTTCAGTGGACATTGTAATATTAAAGAGCCAATCACATACAAGTAACTTGAGGAAATATTGCACAGTTTCTATTGGTTATGATGAAATGGGATACAGACCAACTAATTTTTATTTTTTGGAGTATATATTCACGAAACATAATTGGCTGTTTAAAGATGAGGTCGATTTTTGATTGGAAACTAGTAATTTTAAAAAGAGTGAAATGTTTTTAATTGATAGATCTGATGAAGGGTTGTAAGAACCTAAAAGCCCTTATCACAGTTTGTTATTTGTCTTTTATTAAAGATACACGGATTTTACAACATTTTTATATCTTCATGGATTTTGCCTTGAACTGCTGTTTTCTAAGAAGACAAGTAATTAATCTGGCTGTGTTGGTGGTGTTGGTTTTACTCGATATTATACAGACACACACACACACACACACACACACACACACACACACACACACACACACACACACACACACACACACACACACACACACACTCACACACACACACAAACTCTATATATGTACATTCATGATGCAAAGCAGTTTAGTATATATCAGATGTGATACTGTGTTTATTTTGGTGTTACCATAGCCTATGCCCAGGCAAATGCCCACATGTATATAACATTGGTGACATATACCATAGGTCAAACCAGAGGGGGGAGTCCTGTTGTAGTGGACAGACATCCCACAGAGGTGGTTTTATGTGTAAGTACATAAGCTACAGGTACATAAGTAGTAGCATTACCAAATATATGTGCATTGAATGTTGAAATGCATCTTACCATAATACAGTGGAACACTGTATATCTCCTCTGTGCTCTTTTCTGGGGATTTGTTGCTGCTCTACTGACTCACAATGCTTATGTTTCAAGCTGCTTAAATGTTGCTGCTGCTGTTGCTGCTGCTGTTGCTGCTAATTTGCTGTGTGTTTTCACAGCTAAGATACTGGCTCAGATATAAAAGCAGCAAATAACTAGACTGATTGTGATGCATACATGCTAAGGAGTCTAGATTCTGCCACTGCCTATGAATCACTGTGTCACCAAAACACATAACTGATTATACAAATGTTCTACTGCATGCCATTGCATGGAGTGCATGCCTACTTGTGCAAGATGGCTCTGTATGATTATGTGTCATGTTACATAACAGCTCTAAGGTACTCTGTACACCTATACAGAATTCAACATCCTGTGTAGTGAGTGAGTCACAGGCTGCCATTTCAGTTTTTGATTTGCTGTATATTGGTGGCTGCCAATAATAGTCCTTGACAGACAGTGCTTGTCTGGAGTACTAAAAATAATGTTGTACCTCCCAGACAGCCAGTTGCAGGATTTTCTAATGGAACCTTATACTTATACTCATCCAGTCGGTAGTGCAGATGCCTGTTACAATCTGGAAATGCTGACCAGGGTGCCCAGTGTCCCCATTCAAGTGAGCAGTGCAGGCACTGGTGTACTATCCTGTGATGTTGAAGCCTAAAGATCTCCAGACGTAGGAAGCAGAGATAAGGCAGGAACACCCTCAATGATATTGAAAGGGTCTGGGTATTTCTACTGTATTTCACACTGTATTTTTCCATCTTTTTCTACCTTACAGAGAACTTTTCTGCATAAAGTTTGCTACCCCTGAGAGACAGTAAGATTTGCTAGGTTAGTTGCTGTAAGTGACTTTTGTCTGCTGTACGTGTGACACTGTTGGCAGCAATATTGTGGTACCTTGCCATTTTGTGGGGCAAAGCACACGGCTGTGCTTGCAGGCGTTTTGTTATGTATATTTTTTGTAATTGAAGACTCCTCCAAAATCAACATGCCAACCATAAACATTATATATGTTTTACAAAATCTGCAAAGTTTTTAAATAGTATTTTTCAGACCAGCAGCTGACTCATCTAGTCGGTCCCCAATATAGCACCCCACCCCTCAGCTCTTCAAGTAAAGAGCAAAAAGAAAAAAAAAAGACTACTGCTTCTATGCTTCTGCTCTAACCAGCCATTTGGTACATCTGTACCGATCAACTTCCTGCAGCTACAGCCATATGCTCGGCCCCTCAGCTCTTCGCTACTGGCTTGCTATAGCTTAACATGCATGAAGCATTAAAGTGCCTTTCTGTAGCAGCATTCAGAAATGCAGGTAAAGGAAAAAAATGCAGGAACTGCACTTCTTGATCATACCCCTTATACCCCTAACACTCTGGTCCCAGGACAGTTGCCCCTTTTGTCCCAAACTTGTTACTGTGCTGGTATTTGTACATACAATACCATATATTTCATATATATTGCATAACTCACACTATTTTAAGCAGTATTAGTAAACATTAATTGATCCCCAATAACCAACTGACAAGTGTCTTGTTTATATTAGACACTCCAGTCTCTTAATCCTGTCATTAGCAACTGCTACATAGCTTCCCTCATCCCCCCCCCAATTTCTCTTCAATATCTCATTCTCGCGATAAATTATAATCGATCTATAATTACATTTATTTCAATACTACTATAAAATCCTGTACCTTCTCATTCAGTTCTCATTTTCATCTTCCTGGCTGTCCTATCTCTGTGTCATATCCTTCAAATAACTGACCTTTCCAAAGCCCATCCAAAACTTAGACTTCACTCTGCCATCTTCCAGTGGTCCTATGATTCCTCTTTGCCTTTTTATACCCTCATGCTGTACTTATTTTTAAAACTGTTTCTGCCAATAAATTATCCACTCTTTCATCTCATTTTCATAGCCTTCTTTTCATTTCTATACCAAATAAACAGAATGTCCAAGATCATCTCTCTTTTCCAGAAACATTTTTCCAAATCTCGAGGGTTTCCCATATTTACTGCCCTTCCCTGCACCCCCCACCACATATGTAATTGGTGTGCCTCCCCATCTTCCCATCTCCAGTGACAGTTAGCATGCTACTGTCCTTTCTTTCTTGATGTAACTGGTGTTTTATGTCATATGTGCAATAACCTGAAATGTATATTGATGGCTGCCCCGTACAGCTCTATGTTCTTAACCAGACTCCATTCCTCACCTCACCCTTTCCACATTCCATCCTCTCTCTCTGTCATTCACCTCCTTCTTAACTGTCCTATCAAATCATTCACCTGTTTCATCCCCAAACTCTCTCTCTCTCTATATATATATATATATATATATATATATATATATATATACATATATATATATATATATATATATATATATATATATATATATATATATATATATATATATATATATATATATATATATATATATATATATATATATGGGTCTACTTTTCTTTGTCAAAATTTCATTATTTTGAAAAAGAAACGTAGAGGATCACTTAAACAAAAGTGCACTTTCGTGAATACCGGTTCAACGAACCAGAAAGAAATACAAAACAGGAAACACTGCACCACCAAAGCACACTACAGTGGGGTAAGGGAATATGCCTGTTTCCCCACTGTAGTACAATCTTGGAGTTAGTATATTTAAGTAGCGGGGGGTGGGGGGTGCAGGGGGGGCTTACCCCCGTGCAAAAACACCTTTTATGTGTTTCTTTTTTTGTTTTTTTTTTAACTGTTCGCTGAACCAGTATTCATGAAAGTGCACTTTTGTTTAAGTGCACTTTCGCATAAGTAATCCTCTACTTCCTTTTTCGAAATAATGAAATTTCGACAAAGGAAAGTAGGTCTATATATATATATATATATATATATATATATATATATATATATATATATATATTTATATTTATATATATGGATCTAGGACTATTGAACGAAAGTTCAATAGTCCGAATCCACAATCACCAAACACACTTTAACAAAAGCGCTTTCACCGAAAAAGCAGTTTCGTTAAAGTGCGTTAAAAAAAAAAAAAGAAATCTACTTTTAAATGTGCCCCACCACACCCCTCCCACTTTAATATTCTCACTCCTAGACTGCTCTACAGTGAGGTAAAGGGAATATTCCCTTATCTGCACTGTAGTATGATCTCCGCAGCAGTCATTCCCCCACAGCTCCCTCTAGCTGCAGGCATACTTCCGCGAAAGTGCTTTTTCGGTAAAAAGCACTTTTGTGGAAGTATGCCCGGCTATTTGTGCTTCGGAGAAAAGTTCCTTCAGGGATCAGTACTGATCACATATATATATATATATATATATATATATATATATATATATATATATATATAAGCACTTTACATAATCGAATTACTGAAATCTCGAATGTCATATGGTCGAGACCATATGATCAACATTTCAGTAAATCGAATATGTAAAGTTGTAAAAAATAACACTTTACTTACCTTAAAACGTTATGTGCACACAAAGGCAAGGCTTCTTGTACTCTCTGCACAGCCCCCCACATGGGGGGTGCAGGGGGGCAATGTTTGACTTTTTTTTTTTTTTTTTGGGTTTCATTTTAGAAGTTCGAGTTTCCAAAACTCGATCTTTTGGTCTCGACCATATGAGGTTCGAGATTTTGGGAATTCGATCTTCTAAAGTGAATCCATATATATATATATATATATATATATATATATATATATATATATATATATATATATATATAAAATATCTCCTATCCTGCCTTCCCTTACCTGCTCCCAGCTCTGTCTGATATCTTTCTCTTTCTTAGCAATTATCCCAGTCTACTAGCTCTCACTACTTTATTTTCTTTGTTTCTCCAATCCTCCACAAAATACCCAGGCCCTTTTCCCTACTCTAAACTCATATTTCATTTCCTCAAACTCTCAGAAGTGTCTGTCTTCCATTCCTGTTGAACATCAATTCCCTTAACGTCATTCAACATGTTACTTTCACACCTTCAGCCTCTATACTCATTCCTACCCTCTAACTCTAAGCACCTGCGGGGAGATTTTTCACATCTACCCCGCCTCATTTCTACCCAAGCATTTGAAAATGACATAAGTTGCAGCTCATTCAGCAAACCTAAAAATTTCCCCTTGTTGCTTTATCTCTCCAAAGACCTCACTCCTCAAATCTTGTCAGACTCTATACTAGATTCACTACAACCACATACCTGAAGACATCAGGCATGCCCCTTCCTTCCTCAAAATCTGCATCCTCATCCTAGGAATTCCCTGTCTGTACACACTTGTCACACAAAGTCTGTATAACCTGGGAGTAATAACTACCGACATCCGAACATGCAGCGCATGGTGAAGTATTAATGTCATTACTACTATCACTTATCCTCTTAAGGGATTCGCCCTCTCTGACAACCTACCCAAAATCTTTTAACCATTTCTTTTACCAGTTCTTTACTCTTATTTCTTCCATTGTTCCAGTAAACTTCTCCTCTGATGTTTATCACCTCCATCTGACTATGGCACTTTTAATTACCCTTGCTTTGTTCTTCCCACTTTCACAACTACTGACTTCTTAAAATGGAATGTCAGCCCTCCTTCCAACTCAAATGCACTAAAAAGTTCCAAAATTCCTTACAGTGTGTTTTCTATTTTATCCAGTAAAATCACACAATCAAACATCTCATACTTCTCACCCGCTTGATGATCACCTCCTTCTGCTAACTACATTTGTACCCTCAGGATGAAACACTCAATACCCACCAAGAAAAGACTTGATGAAAGTGGGCTCCCTTGCCCTGTCTGCCCCTATGCAGCATAACTCTCTCTGATTTAGCCTTATTACCCAAACGTTGCTCCCATGCTTTTTTATATAACACATTTGATCCTCACACACATTTATCTTCCCTGACTACTTGGCCCATGAACTTAGTTAACAACTCCTAGTCTCCTAGCTTATACTGTTTAATGTCTTTTGAATATCATATAATACCACAGCCCCAGGTTAGCCTTTCACTACTGCCCATTTAACAAAATGTATTCCCCAATGTCCCAGAAAGGGTCTACAATTTACAAACTCTGCATTTTTCTCCCCCATTATATCCTGCAAATTCTGCTCAAACCTTCTCAATAAATGTCTAACACAATAACTTAACATCTCCCTTTCCCCCAAAGTTTTGCCCTCTCCGTCTAGCTGACACTATCTTAATTTTCGGCTCCTTCATCTCCCTTAGCTTTAATGTCATGCTGTCTAAAACTTCCTTCATCATATCCTATAATGCTGCAACATTTTCTTGTCACCCCTTAATCTATCCTCCAGTTCCATAACCTTCCCCCATTACACAATTACCTTTCATCTCAATGAAGCCTTTTTTGCATCCAATTCCTTAATCCCCAGACTTTCCTCAATTCCCTAACTCTCATGCATCACCTGTATCACCCTACTCTGTAAATACTGCATTTGCCTGACACACCAGCAGTGTCCTAGATTTCATTTCCAGCTTATCTCAGTATCTGACTGCACAATCCATTCCATGGTTACCATTCTATGACCAAACAGTTCTCTTTCTATTAATCATATATCATCTGCCTCTCCCATCATCCTCTTGCCTAATACACCCTACTCCTTGAAAAGGTGTATCCTTGTTTCTTTCCTTACCCTCTGTTCACATCAATAGCAGCCAAGCTCTCCATTCCTTCATGTAATGCTTGCCTGCATCATGTATGAAATCCATGTTTCCTAAGCACTCTATCCTTACTAGGTTCTAACACCACATCAAAGTCCCATCCCAGTATAATCCTGCCCCCACTCCTGAACTCTACATATTCATGCAATATGGTGCTGTTTTACCTTTCTCCAATTTTCTTTGGTTCCATAAAGCTCAGCAACTACAATGCTCCCACCTTCTCCTTAACACCTTGTTAAAACCCCATCTTTCACTCTCTCCTTACCATTAATAACATACTTTTTCCAGTTTCTGAGTTTCTAACCTATGCAGACCTATGTAACGTTTTCTTAGTGCCATCTTGATCCAAGCAAAAGAAAAAAAATACAGAAAAAGACAGTTTTCGAGTCTTTACTGCAAACAGCACCATGGCTTATTCCCCAATGCACACACCTATAGGTTCATAGGTTTATACTACAGTAACAACCACTAGGTCCCTTGTAAACCTAGGGATGCAACCCAAATGTAACCCACAAATTTGTTTTATATAGGGGGTGATTTAATGACTTCTTTTGTTTATCAGAGACACAGGCACCAGACCAGAGGTGAATTTCTGATTACCCATCCATTGGTCCAAGCTGCACTTAAATAGGGATAGGGAGGAACTCTGCTTCACATGGATGGGGAGCCTGTTCCAGTGAATGGGAATTCTCTGAGAAAAATATCCATTCTGCAACTCTGCACTTGGCAGACTTCTTCACTGGGTAGCCTTCATCCACTTACCTGTAGGCCACTATCATTTTCTTTATTCAGGTGATCATCCAGTCACTGTTCATTCTCCACCTTCTTTCAATACCTTTCTCTCTTCCTGTCTAGCCTACTCTTCCTCTATGCATTCAGCATATCCAAATGTATTTCAAGATGTATTCCTAATATGCTCCAAGTGTTTCAGTGATATTCTGACTCTAACTCTTGCCCACAGGAGGCTGCCCTCTCTGACCTTGCTCTGTTTAAGTCACTTGAGTGCCACTTTGTAGTCTGCTATTATTGTTGTGGTTGTTCCACTATTTCCACCTTGTCAGCAGGTATCTGTCCTCCTTCTCCCATCGTCTCACTCTTTACTTGCACTGCTACTTGCCTTATGTCCATTATCTCTTCCAAAAATACGTCTACTCCACTTAACTGCTCTCCCCCTCTGGCTAGACTATGTAACTGCCCAACCTCTCATTCACCTTGCAATGTATTTAGTGTATTCACTAACCCAGGGAGAAACAACCACCTCTTTTACACTCCTTTTGTTTGGGTGTAACTGGAGACAATCTCTGGGAGTATTGCCAACCAAAACATTTACCCATTTCAAGAAATATGCAGTGCCACTTGAAAACCATCCTTATAGCTATGCCTGCTTTCCTCACATTCATCATAAGTGGAGCCATTTGTCTATGCTTCTGATACACTAAAGGTATAATGACTTCATGCACCGTTACTGTCATGCCAGCCATAAAAAACTCTTTTCTTAATTAATCGTACAAAACCGGACACTCTGCATCAGTAACTGCTTCATTTACATTTTCCTCCCAAATATCTGCCTACAAGCGTAACACGTTCCAGCTTTGTTATTCATGTCGAGTGTGCACATTAATGTACTGTAGTGAATGGAATGCCACACTTACGCACTAAATACAGAAAAAGATAAGTTTGGTAAGTATGTTTCTGATGTCTCTAACCACTGTTGAGATCAGGTCTCACACTAGGGATTAACAGCAGGGAGTGCTAACCAACAAAGAACAGCTGCTAAAAATAAAAAAGCATTAAAAGCTGCTTGATACATTGCTTTTCCACAATTAGAAATAAAAAGTGTGACAGTACAAAGTATATAAAGATCTTTTAAAGCCATTACTTCATTTCCACCTGCTGTGTGTTTGGCAGGGCTAAGTATTTTACCAGCTTTGAAAGCTAGTGTAACACATTGTGCTCCTACATTTTTTTCTATTAGTACATGAAGCAGATAAATCTCCATGTACTACAAGGAATTATGATTAGGTCTTACCAAACATAAATCTTATTATATACTCTCAGCATGGACCAGTCATAACTCTTATCATATACTCTCGACATGAATGCCAAGATTCATCTCTTGAGCTTCATTCTGAAATTGAATTTATTTACATCCATATCTCAAATAAAGAGTACATTGCTTATGACTGGAGAATTGATCATAGTGAATCTATGTGACATAAGCTGTCTGCCACCATGAAGAACATTTATAGGAATCCTGATTATTGTATTATGTTTTTTTATTGTTGTTTTTTTCTGTGTGTGATGGTCACCATTCTTATTGAAATATTCTGATGACCATGATCATCTTCATTGCTATAGTAAAAACTCACTTAAATATGGCAATGCATTAGTCATGCAAATGTGGGGAAATCAGAAGCAAGGTGAAAATGAGTTTGCAATTCTTGAGATCTTGCAGTACAGCAGATAAATGTAAAAACATTTGTGGCCTGCTCTTTTAAGGGAGTTGGGTCTGGTGACAGTATATTCCTTAAGACGGCATTCATCAAATGTGAGATCTTTCCCATAATATTGCAGGGCAAACATCTAGAAGTTCTAATATCTGAAACTGTGCCATGTAACACCATAGACATTTTCTTGGCAATTTATTTATTTTGCACCCAGTCTTTCTTAATCTTCTTTGGCTTTTGGCTGCTCCCATTAGGGGCCACCACAGCCAATTCCAGTCAATTTAGGGGTCCCACAAGGCTCCATCCTTGGACCCCTTCTATTATCTTTCTTTACCACCACTCCACCACTCCCCATGCCAGCATGATTCAATATGCTAATGACTCCACTTTGATATGCTCTGCTGCATAGAACTTCAAACCATTACCCAAGAAAACCTGTCTAACCAACTCCCAGGTTATACTTAATCCCAACAAAACAAACCTACTACTCTTCTACCCCTTTAGACTCACCCCCCCCCATAAACTTACACATCCTCTCTAAAAACAAAACTAAGGTCACGCCAACTACCCTTACAAAACGGCTTGGAGTTGTAATTGACAATACCCTGAAATTCAACCTCCATATAGACCAAACAATCAAAAACGTTCACAAAAAACTTGGCCTCCTATATAGAAATAAACAATTTCTAACTAGTGGTACAAAAATTACACTTGCCAAGACACATCTAATATCTACACTCCTATATGCATCCCCAATCCGAACAAATCTCCGTAAAACTGACCTTGCAAAACTTGAACTTGTTACAATAAAATATCCAAATTTGCCACCAGTGCCTCTTACAAGTCACACCATTGTCTATCACTAAAACATCTCAATTGGCTTGAACTCCCTCACCTCCTACACTTCAACCAACTAACCTTAGCTCATAAAATTATCTACCACCCTGAAAACACCCCAGCCCTCAAAGACATCATTCAACCCTACTCTGCTTTGAGATCCCTTTGCTCTAACAACAAACTCCTCCTACAAGTCACTAAAGCAAAAAACTCAGCAGGTGAATCCATTTTTTCCAACTACATTTCCAAGCTTTGGAACCACCTACCAAACTCTATAGTGACCACCCCCTCAAGAATACACTTTAAAAAGCTCCTAAAAACCCACCTTACAAGCTCCTGGCTCTGTTCCTGCAACTTCCCAGGATAATACACTCCTCTGTTCCACCCTGCTCCTAACTCTCCATCTAAGCCTCCTTGCTAAACTGTATAGGACTACTTCTAATAGCTTAAAGGAACTACTCATAACTCCTTGTAAATAGTCATGATGTCAAACCTGATGCTCTCTATTGTTATTGATTAATTATTCAGTACTAAGAATTTACAAAATCTCTATGTATTATATATACAATTTTGTTTATTAATCCCATTGTTTTATAGTTATTGTTATCCTGTGCTTTACTATGTTACTTTATTAAATGGAGCTTTTCTCCCCGGGCCTCCACTAAAAAAAGGACAATTATCCAGTTGGACTTTCCTGGTAAACAAATGTAAAATAAATAAATAAAATAAATTATTGCTGTTGAATACTGAACTGCACTTTTGCACATGTATGTCTTCCCTTTTTTTTTACTTTGTACATTGATATTTTGTTAGTTGAGTTTTTTAAAAAGTCAATCTGCCTGTACAGTAATAACACTGTGTATTCTCTACAGTCAGTTTATGATTGCCTTACTTCTGTTATTATTTTATATCCTTTGTGTGACACCGCATTGAGTATTACACTGTGTGGGTCATGACTAAGAAGGGTTAGTTAGATAACCAGCTCAGGCAGAGTTAGAAAAAAAGTAAATGCAAGAAAATATGTAGCCCTGTGAAAGGTGAATTCTCAGGTTTTACTTACTGAGGTTGATATCACAAGTACCGAAGACAGCTAGAAGCTGTGCTTTAGGTAACAAGCCTTCTGGAATTATAGTCCAAGGTAAGAAGGGCAAAGTCACTGGGGCATATTCCAAAGGACATGAGGAAGCTCAGAAGTGCCCTTTCATGGGCAGAGATCTCTTGTCTTGAGTTATGCCTTGAGTCACCTAATGTAAACACTGTTGAGCAGCAGTGTTGTTGAATACAAAAGTACTTAGTGGCAGACACACATTATAGTGTGGCATACATGTATAATATTCTTAAGTTTGGATAGCCTTTACCATAGTGAATTTATCCAGTAGGTCAACAACAGGGTCTTCCAATAGTGTATGCCTCACTTACTTAGTCATGTTCTGATAATCTATACTTGCTTTATGGATTGGAGCAGCAAAAACTCCATTTCTCACAGAATTAGGAGTAAAGTCTAGAACTGTGTATGATAGCTTGCATGTTTTCTCATTTGCATTTTAGCACAGGGAAGTCACAAGCTTAAGCCTTCTTCTCACCTATTTCAGACTCTTGCTCATTCTGCAGAAAAAAAAAGAGTATTACAAGATTTTACTCTGTTTCTAATGAACCTACTTTGAAAATGAAAGAAACAGACACCATTTTAATTAAAATAGTCCTAGATGATGTTAGGAACTCTGGAAGAACTAGTAACATGGCCTGACTGATGAAAGTTCAAAAGTTCAAATGTACTTTATAATTTGGTTTTTATGTCTCACTTCAGCTGATCTCAGATGATGCTGAAGTTTGATTTATACTAGATAATTTTGTTTCAACACTGCAACATTTATACAGTTAAGTCTTAAAGAGCAAAGAACACTTCAGTTTCAGATTTGGTTACTTGAGATACATACTTTGCTGGCTTACCTTGGCTTGTTTGCATGCACAAAGTTGGTTTATGAAAAGAGTGGCTGTAACAGGGTGGTATGCAAAGGAGTAAAACACTCATATGACTTGCTGACCACATACTGGCATTAGCTGAAATGCAGCCTTAGAGAAAAGACACCATGGTGTTTAGGTAAAGGGCACACCATGGCACTTAGGTAAACGGGACCATGGTACTTAGGTAAAGGAAACCATGGTTCTTACGTAAAGGGCACCATGGTACATAGGTAAAGGGCACCATGTACTTATGTAAAGGACACCATGATACTTAAGTAAAGGGCACCATGGTACTTAGGTAAAGGACACCATGGTTCTTAAGTAAAGGACACAATGGTACATAGGTAAAGGGCACCATGGTACTTACATAAAGGACAACCATGGTACATAGGTAAAGGGCACCATTGTACTTACATAAAGGACACCATGATACTTAGGAAAAGAGCACTGTATTACTTAGGTAAAGGTCACCATGATACTTATGTAAAGGATACTGTGGTGCTTAGGTAAAGAACACCATTGTTCTTAAGTAAAGTGCACCATGGCACATAGGTAAAGGGCACCATGGTACTTACATAAAGGACACCATGGTACCTACATAAAGAACACCATGGTATTTAGGCAAAGGGCACCATGGTACTTGGGTAAAGGACACCATGGTACATAGGTAAAGAGCACCATGGTACTTAGGTAAAGGGTACCATGGTACTTAGGAAAAGGGCACCATGGTACTTAGGTAAAGGATACCATGGTACTTTGGTAAATGGCACCATGGTACTTAGGTAAAGGAAACCATGATACTTAGGAAAAGGGCACCATGGTACTTAGGTAAATGGCACCATGGTAGTTAGGTAAAGGACACCATGGTGCTTGTGTAAAGGACACCATGATACTTAGGAAAAGGGCACCATGGCACATAGGTAAAGAGCACCATGGTACTTAGGTAAAGGGCACCATGGTTCTTAGATAAAGGACACCATGGTGCCTAGGAAAAGGGCACCATGGTACTTAGGTAAAGGGCACAATGGTACTTAGATAAAGGACACCATGGTGCCTAGGAAAAGGGCACCATGGTACTTAGGTAAAGGATAGCATGGTACTTTGGTAAATGGCACCATGGTAGTTAGATAAAGGGCACCCTGGTACTTAGGTAAAGGGCACCATGGTGCTTGTGTAAAGGACACCACGGTACTTGGGTAAAGGACACCATGGTACATAGGTAAAGAGCACCATGGTACTTAGGTAAAGGGCACCACGGTACTTAGATAAAGGACACCATGGTGCCTAGGAAAAGGGCACCATGGTACTTAGGTAAAGGATAGCATGGTACTTTGGTAAATGGCACCATGGTAGTTAGATAAAGGGCACCCTGGTACTTAAGTAAAGGGCACCATGGTGCTTGTGTAAAGGACACCACGGTACTTGGGTAAAGGACACCATGGTACATAGGTAAAGAGCACCATGGTACTTAGGTAAAGGGCACCATGGTACTTAGATAAAGGACACCATGGTGCCTAGGAAAAGGGCACCATGGTACTTAGGTAAAGGATAGCATGGTACTTTGGTAAATGGCACCATGGTAGTTAGATAAAGGGCACCCTGGTACTTAGGTAAAGGGCACCATGGTGCTTGTGTAAAGGACACCACGGTACTTGGGTAAAGGACAATATGGTACATAGGTAAAGAGCACCATGGTACTTAGGTAAAGGGCACCATGGTACTTAGATAAAGGACACCATGGTGCCTAGGAAAAGGGCACCATGGTACTTAGGTAAAGGATAGCATGGTACTTCGGTAAATGGCACCATGGTAGTTAGATAAAGGGCACCCTGGTACTTAGGTAAAGGGCACCATGGTACTTAGGTAAAGGGCACCATCGTACTTTGGTAAAGGACACCATGGTAGTTAGGTAAAGGGCACCCTGGTACTTAGGTAAAGGATAGCATGGTACTTCGGTAAATGGCACCATGGTAGTTAGATAAAGAGCACCCTGGTACTTAGGTAAAGGGCACCCTGGTACTTAGGTAAAGGGCACCATTGTACTTAGGTAAAGGACACCATGGTAGTTAGGTAAAGAGCACCCTGGTACTTAGGTAAAGGATAGCATAGTACTTCGGTAAATGGCACCATGGCAGTTAGATAAAGGGCACCTTGGTACTTAGGTAAAGGGCACCATGGTACTTAGGTAAAGGATAGCATGGTACTTCGGTAAATGGCATCATGGTAGTTAGATAAAGGGCACCCTGGTACTTAGGTAAAGGGCACCCTGGTACTTAGGTAAAGGACACCATGATACTTAGGTAAAGGACACCATGGTACATAGGTAAAGAGCACCATGGTACTTAGGTAAAGGGCACCATGGTACTTAGATAAAGGACACCATGGTGCCTAGGAAAAGGGCACCATGGTACTTAGATAAAGGATGCCATGGTACTTTGGTAAATAGCACCATGGTACTTAGATAAAGGGCACCATGGTACTTAGGTAAAGGATACCATGGTACTTTGGTAAATAGCACCATGGTACTTAGGTAAAGGACACCATGATACTTAGGAAAAGGGCACCATGGTACTTAGATAAAGGATAGCATGGTACTTAGATAAAGGGCACCATGGTACTTAGGTAAAGGGCACCATGGTGCTTGTGTAAAGGACACCATGGTATTTAGGTAAAGGACACCATGGTAGTTAGATAAAGGGCACCCTGGTAGTTAGATAAAGGGCACCCTGGTACTTAGGTAAAGGGCACCATGGTGCTTGTGTAAAGGACACCATGGTATTTAGGTAAAGGGCACCATGGTGCTTGTGTAAAGGACAACATGGTGCTTGTGTAAAGGAGACCATGGTATTTAGGTAAAGGATAGCATGGTACTTCGGTAAATGGCACCATGGTAGTTAGATAAAGGGCACCCTGGTACTTAGGTAAAGGGCACCATGGTGCTTGTGTAAAAGACACCATGGTATTTAGGTAAAGGGCACCATGGTGCTTGTGTAAAGGACACCATGGTATTTAGGTAAAGGACACCATGGTAGTTAGATAAAGGGCACCCTGGTACTTAGGTAAAGGGCACCATGGTGCTTGTGTAAAGGACACCATGGTACTTAGGTAAAGGATAGCATGGTACTTTGGTAAATGGCACCATGGTAGTTAGATAAAGAGCACCATGGTAGTTAGATAAAGGGCACCCTGGTACTTAGGTAAAGGGCACCATGGTGCTTGTGTAAAGGACACCGTGGTATTTAGGTAAAGGGCACCATGGTGCTTGTGTAAAGGACACCATGGTATTTAGGTAAAGGATAGCATGGTACTTCGGTAAATGGCACCATGGTAGTTAGATAAAGGGCACCCTGGTACTTAGGTAAAGGGCACCATGGTGCTTGTGTAAAGGACACCATGGTATTTAGGTAAAGGGCACCATGGTGCTTGTGTAAAGGACACCATGGTGCTTGTGTAAAGGACACCATGGTACTTAGGTAAAGGACACCATGGTGCTTGTGTAAAGGACACCATGGTATTTAGGTAAAGGACACCATGGTGCTTGTGTAAAGGACACCATGGTACTTAGGTAAAGGACAGCATGGTGCTTGTGTAAAGGACACCATGGTATTTAGGTAAAGGACACCATGGTGCTTGTGTAAAGGACACCATGGTACTTAGGTAAAGGACACCATGATGCTTGTGTAAAAGACACCATGGTACTTAGGTAAAGGACACCATGGTGCTTGTGTAAAGGGCACCATGGTGCTTGTGTAAAGGACACCATGGTGCTTGTGTAAAGGACACCATGGTATTTAGGTAAAGGACACCGTGGTGCTTGTGTAAAGGACACCATGGTACTTAGGTAAAGGACACCATGTTGCTTGTGTAAAGGACACCATGGTACTTAGGTAAAGGACACCATGGTGCTTGTGTAAAGGACACCATGGTACTTAGGTAAAGGACACCATGGTGCTTGTGTAAAGGACACCATGGTGCTTGTGTAAAGGACACCATGGTGCTTGTGTAAAGGACACCATGGTACTTAGGTAAAGGACACCATGGTGCTTGTGTAAAGGACACCATGGTGCTTGTGTAAAGGACACTATGATATTCCCCTGCTGTCTACCATTCTCCTCTAACACTCTGAAAGTGATTCCCCTTGTTTTCAATCATCATAGCCACCACACACTATCAAGATTAAAGCTTCTTGTTTTCCATTCACTTTGTCTTGCATTAAATATTTACGTGTTTGAGGTCACTAGGCCCCCACAAAACATGGGGTTCTAGATACTATGAGATGAATTTTAGACATTCCACCAACTTTATGGTCCAATGACAGCCTAAACAAAAAATCATGACTAAGGAAAGAAACTCGATCTTATTTGTTTCTTGAAGGAGGAAGTAAGCTGTATTCAAGGCTTAATGTTCTCCCTAAACCTAAATTCTCTGATTGATTCCTAACCCTAAAACTCCCTTCCCACTCCCTAACCCTAAAACTCCTTTCCCACTCTTAAACCTAAATCCCCTTCTAAACTCCCACATTCACCTACTCTGAAAACTAGAGAACGTATGTACAATTATATTCAACAGATGTTCTTTTATGTTTGATGTTTCTGTGGCAAAATAAGCAACTTGAATTTTACAGTAGAACTGCCTCTATTATAGATACTTTGACTAAAGATCACTGTACAGGAAATATCCATTTCTGAAATTCTGTTACTATAGTTACTTTGACTAAAGATCACTGTACATGAAATAACCATTCCTGAAATTCTGTTACTATAGTTACTTTGACTAAAGATTACACTACAGGAAACATCCATTTCTGAAATTCTGTTACTATAGTTACTTTGACTAAAGATCACTGTACAGGAAATATATATGTCTGAAATTCTGTTACTATAGTTACTTTGACTAAAGATCACTGTACAGGAAATATCTATTTCTGAAATTCTGTTACTATTGTTGCTTTGACTAAAGATCACTGTACAGGAAATATCCATTTCTGAAATTCGGTTACTATAGTTACTTTGACTAAAGATCACTGTACAGGAAATATACATTTCTGAAATTATGTTACTATAGTTACTTTGACTAAAGATTACTGTACAGGAAATCAATGTTTTGAAAGCTTTTGCAAATCTCTAGGTGCCCTGTTGTCGATATATGTTGTATTATACACATAAATCATAATTACTTGCAAGGACTGCGTCTTTTAAATTGACCTGATATAAAAATATTCAGAAAACTCACAACCAGAAGTACTGACTTGTCCACATTTTATATTTCAGAGGACTACAGCCTGTCAATCTGCATTATTTCACAAACAGAGATTCAGAGATGTATATTTGATATTTTATCATATTTGTACAGTGACCTAGAGGAACATTTGCCATATTGCACAGATGTCTCTTAACTGCTTGCAAGTGCAGCTTGCACATTTTATGGTGTTAGTGCCACGCATAGAGCAAATCTCATCTCTGAATTGGCAGTCAGACTTGCACATGCTCAGTATTTATACACTTGTGCAAGCCCTTGGATAGCTTCCTAAAGATACATACACACACATTGAGCTACATCCTCCCTCTTAAAAAGATTGCCCTTGGTAAAAACAACATTAGAGTTAGACATGCATTAGTATAGACATTAGAAACAAACACAATGTTCATGTCCAAGTTAATGTGTATCTGTTACATGGTTTGGAGATATGACCAGATCTCATAACATAACAATTTGGACTGAATTTAGCAACAGGGACAGTCTTCAGTGAACAACTCATATCAGGAACTTCGGGGTTCATCACAGGAATGGTAATATTCTCTGGAACTTCCTCTGGAATTGGAACACTGGGCAACTTTCTCTAAGATAAAGAGTCTTTCTCACAGACTATGTGCTGTGGTATAGGCTCAGACACCGGTCTGAAATGTTTCCATTTCCACCTAAACTTTGTGATTCCACAATGTACTATCTTGGATCTGGCAAATATTCTCCATGATACCAATCCGATCGTAGCCTTTGGACATTTGCATCCTTACGATTTCTCCTTCTTGTAATGGATTGAGCAGTTTGCTGGTCTTATCATAATATGACTTCTGGGTTAAACGCTTCTTCAACAGATTAGCTTTCACTCACCTGCTGATCTTGACACATGGAACCAACAATTGACTACTAATTGGTAATGTGGTTCTGGTTTGTCTCGACAGAAGTCTCTGAGCAGGTGAACCAAGATGTTTATCACGAGAAATGTTTCTGAGATTCAAGAGATTCAGGAAAACATCACTATTATCTCATTTTGACTTTGCTAGTAACTGTTTTGCACTTTGAACTGCATCTTCTGCCAAACCATTTGAGTGCAGGTGCTCAGGGCTACTCATGACATGAGTAAAGTCCTATTCTTCGGAAAATCTTTTGAACTGTTGGCTTGTAAGCTGTGTGCCATTGTCAGAAATAACTTTGTGTAGACTACCATGGACTGCAAAATGATGCTTCAACTTATCAATGACAGTACTGGATGCTAGGTTAGGAAGTAGGTCAATCCCGAACAACTGGAGCAAGAGTCCACCAACACCAAATAATGTTGATCACTCCACTCAAAAACGTCGGTGGCCACTGTTGACCAAGGCAGCCCTGAAATCCATCTCAGCCAAAGTGGTTCACTCTGCTGATGTGGCTTTGTACTGTTACATACAAAACAAGATTAAAGTATGCTCTCAATGTCTTGTGACATAGAAGGCCAAAATACTAGACCTCTTGCCCTTCTTTTAGTAAAGTCAGATCCTGGGTGACAACGATGCAAGATAGTAATGTACTCTTGTTAAAAGGACTTTGGAACAATTACTGTCAGACCTTTCATAATAATACCTTTGTCAGACAAAATCTCATCTCTATATGGAAAATAAGGTTGCACTTCTTAAGGTAAACTATATTTTTTTTTAACGGCCATCCTTGATTGATAAAGTGGTTGAGCCTGTGTAAAACTGGATCTGTGGCTGTGTGATTTCTCAGCTCATCAAGACGTGTGGAAGAAAAATGTCTCACTTCCACGACTTCAAAATCAGGGTTCTCATTCTCATGCTGTTCTGGGGTGTTTCTGGGTGATCTCAATAATGTATTAGCAAAATAAAGATGTTTGCCATTCTTGTAGACAAGAGTGAAATTATACGTTTGCAATCTCAGCATCATATGTTTCAATCTGGCTGGAGCTGAATGCATAGGCTTTCTTTTTTTTTTTTTATGTTTCCATGCCTTTATATAAACAAAAACATATTGTCTGTAAATGTTTTCATTAATTACAACCTTTTTTATCACCTCCTTTTGGAAATTTTTTTTTCATATATAATTTTGATTGCATTTCACGTCTATTTAAATACAAGAAAAGAATGACACAGAAAATATACATACAAGCTACTTTGAATATCAAGTTTCAGTCGTCCAAATACAATATACATAACATAAATCATCAATATTAGGGTAACAATTATACAGAATTGTCTAATAATCAAGCTGCGCTTAATGAGCTGTAAAACAGACATTTACATAAAGATAGTATACAACATACTGAAAATGTGACATTAAAACATTGTAACCTTAATGTTCATCTTATATGGGTTTGCCATGACCTGTACACTGTTATTGTGAGTATTTCTATAATAATTGCCTTTAGTTTCCCTTAATTATGTAAAGTAATATTGATGGTGAAGTCCCTTGGTCATAAATCAATTTTGTCCTAGGATTTCTAAAAGCATTTTCCAATGTTTCTGATAGTAAGATAGCTTTTTTTTTTTTTTGGCTTCTTGTAATTACTTTGCTGGCTAATAAGTATTTTATAGCCATTCCTTTAAATTCTTCCCATGTGATTTTACTTCTGTCTAACCAGTTTTGGGCTGTATATGATTTAATCATTGCACACAATGTGACTATGATGTGTTTATTTTCATATGAGAAATTATTAAGGAATATATGTAAAATTGCCATTTCCCATGACAGGGTAGATTTGGTGCATCCCTTTTTTTCTAACTTGGTTCTTAGCAAACACCAAGCTTGTAAACACTTTTACAGCTCCAAAAAATATGAAGGGTGTCAGCAACACTGTTTTGGCATATGGTACAATAAGGGGAGTGGGAGGGATTAATTTTGCTAAGAAAATGTGGTGTGTGATACGCATTGTTATTGATCATAATTTGGGTATAAATTAGTTTTTTAAGGGGAGTTAATTTCAAAGTAAGTTCAATAGCATCAGATTTTTGTTCCTCAGTGATCTTATTATTTTTCTCTTCCCAAAATTTGGAATATAGAATTGCATCTTGATATCTAATTTTTGTTATTAATCTATATGGATTTGATAACATTTTAGATCTCGACAGTAGCAGGTTAATAATTTGTTGATATACCTGCATGTCTTGGTTCTCTATTTTGACATTCATAGTAATTATGTTGATCAGGTATATTAATTGGTTGATTATGGTATTATAGCTTTTATTTACTTCAAGTTTTTGTCTAATATTGTCAACTGAGAAACTTTTGATCTGGTATAGGTCCCATAGAGTGACATTTTTAATTTTTGGATACTGATTCAGGTTTAATATAGTATTGTTTAATTTAATATTAGGATTAAGGTGTACTGGCTGTCCCAATACCAAAGTATCTTTACGATTTAGGGAGGCTACCAGCTTTTGAAATATTACTGTGTTTCTTATTATTATGGGATGAACCTTAAAATGATTTAAAGTCTTAGAATTTAGAAAAGGTACTGCCCTACGGTTTAAATTGCACGAGATTAGATGATTGTAATATATTTTAATCCATAGTGGATACCATGCTTTGTTGGATGGTTCAAAATTTGCTATTTGTATAATTCGACTAGCGTTTAGTATGTTGTCGTATGTTTGGAATTCAGGTAGGCCTAGGCTCCCTTTTTGTTTGGGTAATGACAATGTTAATTTAGTGTACTTTATTCTTGTACTTTTTGGATGCCAAATAAACTTTCCTAGTAGTGTTTCAAGTTTGGAGAAGAAGTTTTTTGGTATATTTTGGTTAATAGCACTAAAATGAAACAATAGTCTTGGAAGAATATTCATTTTAACTATGGCTGCCTTAGCTAGTGGAGATAGATTGAGGTTTAACCATCTCTTAGTGTCTTCAGTGATGTTAGACCAGGTTTTAAACAAATTGTTTTTAGTCATGTCAGATTGGGGGTGAGTGAACATAATACCCAGATATCTGAGATTATAACTGACTTTAATTTCAGTTTCAGGGAAATATAATTCCTTATGTCCTAGAGTATTCATAGGGAATATGAAGGATTTATTAGGGTTAATCGCATAATTAGATATTTTTGAGAATTTTTCAATGGAGTTTAGTATCTTATTCAAATCAGTATTAGGGAATTCAAAAAAAATGTTAAGATCATCAGCAAAAGCTGTATACTTTATTGGGACTTTGGAAATATTCATAATATGGTGGCAAGTTCTTTGTGATATTTTAAGCAGCAGAGGTTCTATGTATATATTGAACAGATAAGGTGATAGTGGGCATCCTTGCCTTGTACCATTCACTATTTGAATAGGCTTTGATTGCTTTTTATGTATAGATAGTGTTGTTGTGGCATTCTTGTATAAAGCCCTAACCATGTTTATATAGCCCTCAGGAATACTAAATTTATTGAGTATATTTAATAAAAAAATCTAAATTTACTCTATCAAAAGCTTTGGTTTCATCTACTGACAGTGCATAGCTAGGGCATTTATCATTCGCTTTTAAACTAATGATTGAATCAATAGTAAGTGTGTTGTCATATATTCGTCTGTTGTTCATAAAGCCTAGTTGCTCAGAAGATATAATGTGAGGTAGAATTTGTTTGATTCTACTAGCTAGTATTGTAGAAAGAATTTTAATATCAATATTTATGAGTGCTACCAGCCTGTAGTTATTTGGGTTTAATGCATCAGATTTGGGTTTTGGTATAAATATAGTTTTTGAGTTATTGATATAAAGGTCTTTGGTACCAGACTTTATTATGTGTCTGTATACTTTCAGTAGTATAGGAGCTAACTGTTTATTGAAAGTCTTGAAAAATTCCACCACGTAACCATCAGGCCCTTGTGATTTATCTGGTTTCAACTTATTTACAGCAGCAATTATTTCTTCTACACTTAAGGGAGCTTTAAGATTATTTATTTGTGTCTCATTCAGTATTGGAAATTGTAACTCTTTGGTAAATTGATGAAATAATGACTCATTAAACTGGTCTTGGGGGCCATATAGTTTTTGGTATATCTCTTCAAAAGCTGCACTGATCTCTTCATCTGTCTCTAAAGGTTTGTTATTATAATTTAGTTGCTTTATTTTGGTAGGAGGATTCTTAATGTTTATGATTCTTGCCAGTGCTTTTGAGGGCGATTGAGCCCATTCGGCATATTTGTGGAGGAGTTTAATTTCATTGATTGAGTACTGTTTGTTTGAATTTCACATAGTTTTCCTTGTAGTGTAACCATTTGACTTTCAAGTAGTGGTGAATAATTTATTTGCAGTTCTGACTCTATATTTTTTAATTTTGATTGTATTAATATGACTTTTTCTCTGTTTAATTTTTTATAGAAAGCAGCTTTTTGAATTAATATACCCCTAACAGTGGCTTTCGTAGCTTGCCATTGAATGTCATATGGTACATCTACTACTTCTTGGTTGTTATAAGTTTGGGTAAGAATGTCTATGATATTTTGTGAAACATCTTTAAGCTTTAGTAAGTTAGTATTTAACGTCCAGTTCATAACTGTTTGGGGTCCTTGCACTGAGCTCCCCAACTTTAGTGTAATATTTATCTTTGCATGATCCGATATTGTCCTAGGTTCACTATTGTATGTGACTGTATTATTTAATAAGATTTCAGATATTAAAAATACATCTATCCTAGACCAAGACTTGTGATATGGTGAATAATAAGTTAATTTGCTAGTACTTATACTATTTCTATAGTTTTCAAATGGGTCAGCTAACTTAAAATCTTCCATTATTTCAGCTATTAGCATAGTAAGCTGAACCGATTGCTTGTTATTCTTATTTGTCCTATCAAGTTCTGGATTAATTAACATATTCCAGTCACCTCCTATGATATAGAAGTAATTAGGATAGTTCTCTAAGATTCTGTATATCTAAGTTGTTTGATGCAAACATGGGGCATAAACATTCAGGACTAAGAAAGGTTTTTTAAATGGTGGCATTTCACAAGTAAAATAACACCATCTACCATTTGGGTCACAGCTACCTTTCCATATATTACCATCAAAAGATTTTTTAACTAATATGGCAACTCCCCTAGAAGCTGTACTGTCACCAGCAGCAACAATATATTTCCCCCATTTTTTTTTTGCATCTTTCTCCCATTGCTCTTTCAACATATGCGTTTCTTGTATGAAAGTTATCTCTGCCTTAGATTTAAAAATGAAGTGCATTAATAGATTCTTTTTTTTCTTATCTTGTAAGCCCTTTATATTCCATGAATCCACAGAGATCATCTAAAGGGTATAATACACAGATTGCCGGCTTTCATAATAAGTGGATATATATAGGGAAAAATAACATTTCAAAATTATTAGAATTTTTTGTACATATCAAATAGTGTGGATATAAGTGTGACATCACTCCCTTTCAGAACCCCCCCCCCCCCGTGCATACCCAAGCTAGCCTACTACCTGAAAGAGAGGTAAAAGGAATATTAACAACTATAATACAAAAGGTTTCTGCCATTCTAAGTCCCAGCAATAAAACATCACACATAACAGCATGCCCACACAAATCATGTATAAAAGATATGCATTCTAACCCTTTGTTCATTTGAAAATAATTAAGATGAGCATATTTTAACTGAAATTTATATATCTGGCTTAATAGGCAAATAACATTCTAATCAAAGTATAGTACAAAGCAAACTATTGCATTTTAATTGTGTTCACACATAGAAGAGTAACAACATACACAACTGATTTTACCTTAATATAGTTTTGTCAAACAGTGTTTGCATGTTCCTTGTTATGCTGGTCATATGTACATTCATTTAATATATATATATATATATATATATATATATATATATATATATATATATATATAAAAGTTCTTTTACTTGTTGGATCTGCATTTACTGCTACAGTTATATCCCTGGGTGTTCATTTATCATGTAAGAATCGAGCATATATACAAAAAAAACCCACAGCATTGTGATCATAAAAAGAAAGAAAATATGAGACAGAAAAACAAAGAATCCCTATATATTCTCTGCTGTATAACATTAGTATGCTTACACTTGATGCATACTTATTTTAAAGCTTAAGAAAGCATATTTTTACACTATGTAAAACAACACAAACCTAACTACAATGGTTTGCTTTTCCTAGTATGGGCTGAGTATTTATTGCAGCTGCAACAGCTGCTACAATTTTTAACACAGAAGATTTTATTAGTCCAGCTTGCATATATTCAGGAAGGAACAAGTAACAAGAAAAAAAAAAAGCAGCACCTATATATTACCATTTGTATATAATCAATTAACCTGTGGTACTATTTCTATGCTAGATTTACCTTCCATACACCATATACATGAGAATCTTCACTTTTTGAGTCAGGAAAAAGTAAATCCACATATATTCTGTTATGTGAGAGCCTTACTTTCGTTTTAATTTGCAAACGCTGGTTTTCTGAGATGTTTTGGGCTTGAATGGATACCATAGTTTTTCCTTTGACCTCAGCTGTGCTTAATTTTCCTGATTCGTGGTTGCAAAGGATTCTGGGTTATGTAGTTCATCCGTGACAGTGTGGAGATGCTCCCTAAGCTGTAGTTGGAGTGCCCAAAATGAAAAACAATGAATCCAAGCAGAAAACAGGTATTTTAGGTATTTTACCTTGTCATTGAGAGAATTAGTATGCCAAAAATACACAGAAGCATATAGTCTTTGTATTAGGAGCCTGTTTGTGTAAAAAAAAAAAAAAAAAAAAAAAAAAAATTACTTTATGGCAGTTCTTTAAAGGTTTTGAGAAAAGCTGTTTTTGCGTCTTCTTTATTTTTAAATGCATAATTTAAGCCATTGTATTGAAATTGCAGAGTTGCTGGGTATTTCATTTGGAATCTAATGTTTTTGCATACTAAGTAAGTGCAGTATGGTGAAAGAGCTTGTCTTAACTGTTTTTGTCTGTAGAGGCAGATCCTGAGCAAAGGTTATCTTGCAGCCATTCCACAAAATATGTTTCCTTTTTTTTTTTTGCAGCTTGAATTATTTCTTGAGCATGTGCAGCATTTAGAATTCTTACATATATTTGCCTGGGGGGCATCCAGGGTCTGAGATTTTCTCAGAGCACGGTGTATTATTTCAGTAATGATTTTTTGGGATAGTTCTTTGTTTTCAAGAAGGAGACTGAAGATTTCCTTTGCTACATTAGCTAGCTGTGACTGTTCATATTTTTCTGGGATGCCTCTGATCAATACATTATTTCTCCTTGCTCTAGCTTCCAGATCAATCAGTTTTTGTTGTATTTCTTTGACTGAATTTTCAGTAATGGAAGAAGCTTTCTGTATTTATTTATTTATTTATTTTATTTTATTTTACATTTGTTAACCGGGAAATTCTGACTGGACCAGGTCCATTTTCAGCGGAGGCCCGGGGAGAAAAGCTCCAACATCAATTTATACAAATACAGTACATCCAGCATAATAGACAAAACAGGTTACATAATGTATGCTGAGCATAGTAATATAACAAGAATTAATAAAAACACTCCAGAACATGGGTAAAAAGACAATGTCAGTCATACATTGGTAAGAAAAGAAAATATATCAAGTAAGATTTTACAGTTAAAAGTACCCTTTCAGATGACCAAGCCTACAGGGGATCAGAGCTCCAGCATGTGATCAGAGAGGAATTTGGGGAGTTAATAGTAGTATGGGTAGGGTTACGTGATACAAGGGCATAACCAGGTATTAAGAAGGTGCGATTTGAGGGAGTTTTTGAATATGGATGTGGAGGGGGCAGTGGACACGGATAGGGGAAGAGAGTTCCAATTTCTGGCAACGGTGTGGGAGTAGAGTGCTTTCCCTGCATTATTGTTAGCCTTGGTGATGGAGAGGAGAGATTTTTCACTGGATCTTAGGTACCGGTTTGCATTATAGATAGTAAGTAGGTTGGATAATGAGGGTTTTTTTTCAGGATATTTGAGAATATTGTAGGCTGTGCCCAGCTGGTGATAGTTAAGTAGCTGTGGTAGCTCAAGCCATTTTAGTTCTTTTAGTGCAGCACAGTGATGGGTTCTATAGGTTGAGTTAGTAGCAAACTTGGCTATTTTATTGTAGCATGATTCTAGTTTGTCTAGATCACACTGTCTGATTTGGGTAAAGATTGGTGCTGTGTATAATAGAGTTGAGAGGAGGTGGCTTTGTGCAAGAGTGACTCTTGTTTTTTGTGAGAGAAAGGACTTATGCCTGTATAGGGAACCTAGTTTTTTGTGTACTAGTTTTATGGTATGTGAGATGTGAACATCAAAGTGGAGATTATTGTCTGTTTCAATGCCCAGAAGTTTGGTGTGGTTAGAAGGGGAGATGGTGGTGCCGTCCTTAGATGTTATGGTAAAGGAGAGGTTTTTTTTACCTATTACGTAGCAGTTTTGTCTTTTTGGGATTTAGAATTAGTTGGATACCCGATATCCATTTTTCTACTGAGATAAAGGTATCTTGAGTGAGTGTATGTAGGGTGGTGGGAGATGAGGCAGAACAGATCAGGGTTGAATCATCCGCATATTGTATGAGTGTGGCATGTTGTGTAGAGCATTTGAGGTTATTTGTGAAAATAGAGAATAATAACGGGCCCAGT
This sequence comes from Protopterus annectens, assembly GCF_019279795.1. Classification (NCBI taxonomy): domain Eukaryota; kingdom Metazoa; phylum Chordata; order Ceratodontiformes; family Protopteridae; genus Protopterus; species Protopterus annectens. The sequence goes on from NC_056744.1 coordinate 130,943,543, forward strand.
ACAGAGCCCTGTGGGACTCCTATGGTGGTTGGAAGTTGTGTAGACAGAGTTCCTTTCCACTGAACTGATTGTTGCCTGTCAGATAGGTAGCTTCTGAACCAGGCTATAGTAGAGGAGGTGAAGGATAATGATGTTAGTGAGTCTAGTAGAATGGAGTGGGAGACCATATCAAATGCTTTTGAGAGGTCTATGAAAATGGCCAATACATATTTGTTATCATTCCTGTGAAGGTTTATATAATTAGTGAAGGATAGAAGGGCTGTGGTAGTGCTGTGATGTGGATGGAAACCGTGTTGTGTGGTAGATAGTAGATTGTGTGCGTTAAGAAATGTCATCACTTGCAAGTGTATGCATTTCTGAAGAATTTTGGATAAGGGGCAAAGGATGGCAATAGGTCGGTAGTTGGAGAATTCATAAGAATTCCCTCCTTTATGGAGAGGAATGATGTGAGATACTTTCCAGAGTTTGGGTATGTAGGATTCTTGTATGGAGCGGTTGATAAGGATGGAGACAGGATATGATAGGGAGTCATTACTCAGTATTCTAGCCTCATTTTTGTCCAGTCTGGTTATTATTTGATCCAAGTTATTGCCAAATGCTGTAAGTTTTGAAGAGAAAGATTTTATTTCTGTTTGCAGAGGCATTAAAGCTGCTTTTAGTTCCTCCATGTCAAAAGATTGATCATTTTTTGGTTTCATTTAGTTCTTTGACACTTCGGCTTGAGATTTGGTAGTTTTCTGCCTCTTAGTAATAACTTTCTTGTCTGGAAAAGCAATTTGAGATAGTCTTGTTTTAGATGTGTGTGTTTCCATTTGGTCCATTTTTCTTTGTTGTGTGAAAGCTTGCGTCTTTTTTATTTTTTTGTAGCTGCTACTTACTGCTTGCAGGCCCAGGCACATGTACAGGAGTCACTGCTTAGTCATCACCCAAAGCCAAGATAGGCATTTCTTATTTTTACATTCAGAAGATAAAAAATAAGCTTCACTCAGGAAGCGACTTAGGTTTAATTACGCAGGAGTTGCTTTTTTGTAGATTTACACTGTAGCAGTAGCCTTAGATGAGGTTAGATTTGAATTTAGTAGTTGGAGCAAGCTGAAGTGTGTGCAGTGTAGCTGGTGGCCATCTTAGAAGTCAGCATAGGCTTTCTTAAGATAGTGACTAGAGGTTGGTGGTCTATTTCTATCTGGATAGATGTACCATAAACATAATCGTGGGACTTTGAACATGCAAACACAATTGCCAAAAGCTCTTTCTCAATCTGGGCATACTGCATTTCAGTTTGGGTAAGAGTTATCAATGCATAGACAACAGGTTGACCCGCTTGTAGAATAACTGCACCAAGATCAAATTTTAAGGCATCACATGAAAGAGTATCTGGCCTGTGAACATCATAGTATCTGAAAGTTGGTGGACTAGCAATTCTCTGTTTCAGGACATCAAATGCTCTTTGGTGTAGCTCTAACCAAAACCAGGAGACATCTTTACATGTTAGCTCTCTAAGCTGTGCTGATAGTTGGCTCAAGTCTGGTATGAACTTGCCTAGGTAGTTAATCATGCCAATAAAATGTTGCAGGGCTTGAACTTTATCTGGAGCTGGCATTTTGAGAATGGCTGTTTGCTTTGAAGTGTCTCGTCATAGGCCTGAACTAGTAAATAAATGACCAACATAAGTAACCTCTTGTAGCCTAAATTTGCATTCCTGTGGATTAAGTTTAAGATTCACTTGACATGCCCTTTCCAGAACTTTTCTGAGATTTCTGTCATGCTCAGCTTCACCATTACCTCCTTCTAGTATGTCATCTACTATAATAGCACAAGGATACCCAGAAAAAAGTTGCTCCATTGTACGCTGAAAGACTTCACTTGCAGAATTTATCCCAAATGTCATTCTCAAAAATATATACCTGCCAAATGGAGCACTGAATGTAGTGAGCAATGATGATTTCTTGTCAAGCTGAATTTGCCAAAATGAACTCTTTGCATCTGGGACAGAAAAAGCAGTGGCATTGGACATTTTCTTCGACTGTGCTCATTGGCTGATGAAGTGTTTTAGTGCTTTGTTTAAATCTCATGGATCAGTACATATTCTGATGTCATCTGAAATTTTCTTATGAGCTACCACTATGGAAGATACCCATTCAGTTGGCTCTGCAACTGGACAAATCACACCTTGTCGCACCATTTTATATAGCTCGGCTTTGACTCTGTCCTGCATGGCTATTGGAACTTTTTCAGCTGGCCTGATAACTGGACTGACATCTGGATTTAACTTCATGGAGTACACAACTGGAACCTGGGTTGTCTTCGAAGAGATCAGCATAGGTAGAAAAGATGTACTGTATGAAATTAGAGTAGTGGTCTTTCAAACTAACATGATTGACTTGCTTGTTAAATGAAAGTAGTCCCATTTGCAAACTGTCTGAGCCCTGAGCCCTAATAATGACTGGATATGCCTCCTGACCACTAAAATAACAAGTCATAGTTTGTCCTAGCAGAGTAACATGAAAGCACTACTAAACCTTCAGCTGAATTTCATCACCTCCATAAGCAACAAGTTTTGTACATCTTGCCAAATCAAGCCTTTCACCATGACATACTCTATCAAATGTTTCTTCTGACATAACATTGCACTTGGAACCTGTGTCAACTGTAAACTCAAAGGGGTTTCTATTTATCTGAACAGTACAAAATACTTCATTCTTTGTCCTTAAATCTACTGCATTGACTGTTTCATAAAGCACTGACACACCATCAACATAAAGAGTAGGGTAGCAGTTCTCTAATTGATCAACTCGTTTCTTAAAATGTTCCTTTTTAATAAAATAATGTGGGTCTTTTGATTTACAAAACCTTCTGATATTATTCCATTTATTACATTTGTGGCATTGTTAACCAAAAGCTAAACATTTTTCGCTTTTTGATTCATGATTTCCACCACAGTTACAACAGTTGACAAGGAAACTTGGTTGGGGCCCATGCTTTGAGTTTGCTGGCTCACTCTTATGCTTCACTGAGACTGTGTGAACTCTGGAATTTGCTAGAAAGCTCTGGGGTTTACCAGTGAGTGCTGCAGGGGCTACAGTTCCAGCCATGTGCTTGGGCCTGTTTCGTTTAACCACATGCTACATACTATCAACATGATCTTTGTCAATGTGCCTTGTAGAGTTGTTCTTATTTGTAAGCATATTTATGTGCTTTTCTGTGAGCTCATATATCTGACAAATCTTAATGGCCTTATCCAAAGTTAAATCACTGTCACAAAGCAGCATCTTTCTCACAGCATCATCTTCAATACCACACACATCTGTCTTTTATCAAATCAGCCCTTACATCACCAAATCTGCATATTTTATCCTTGTTTTCTCAGGTCAGTTATGTATGCTACAAAAGTTTCACCAGGCTCCTGATCCCTTGTGTAAAATAAGTACTTTTTCATTGTAACATCTGTCTGGGGTTTGCACATTTCTCTAAATTTACATTTTAAACACTCAGGGTACTCCCTTCACTCAGCCTGTACAATAATATGATGGTTTTCCCCCTCTGCAGCATAGACAGTGGGTGTGTACACAAATTAATGCTCCCTTTCGATAGCTTCTGACCCAGCTACATTAAGTAGAATAAATGCCTTTGCATGGTCATCTTAACAGAAAATGCAGCCTGTATGAAAATGTCATACTCTTGCTCCAACACTCTCCAGTTTACTGCAATATTATTGTCAAACACAAGTGCATTGGATTTTCAAAATCCATCTGCCATGCCCACAAAGTATGCACAAACACACTGAAAATATGGCCTTTGTAATTATGTATGAACTGTTCTGTGAGCTTGTAATAACATTCAAATGCACAATAAACTCTTCGAAACACTGTACTTTGCAAAACGTGCTCCGTAATTTACTGTAGTACTGCACAGATATGCAAACACTTTATACACCTCTGATAACTCAGATATCTTTAATTAATACAAAAAATATGTGCTTAGTGAAAATGTTGTCATTTCCTCTAATTTTATTTGTTTTATGCAATTTGGACTTGATTTCAAACATTTTGCTAAGTAATTTGAATATTTTTTATTAAAATCGGACATAGCTGTTTATTAGAATATTGTTTATTGTGTTCTGTATGCCTTGTTTCATATTTTGTGAATAAGAAATAGTTTTGAGCAAGTTTTAATATCTGAAATTTGGTTTTGACCTGTTTTGCAAATTATGCGTGCAGTAGGAATGATTCACTGCGTATATTCCTCCAATGCCAATCGGGTGCATCTCTGACATAAGTGGAAGAAATTGGAACTCTTTCTGGCAATGAATCATTTTGGCCATTCTTTTTCTAATCTTATATCCCTTTAGACATACTGCTTCTAACACCATGTCGCTCGTCCCTCTCTAACATAGATGTCAAGCAGGTGGGGTATTTTGTTTAGATGCTTTGCTACATAGAAACACATCAGGATGGATGGCAGCATCATAAAATATAAACAAACTGGTTAACAGAGAAGCTTACATACATGCATGCTTACATCTCAACAGCTAACTAGAAAATGTTAGTCAGACTTGCATGTGCTCGGTATTTATACAGTTGTGCAAGTACTTGGATAGCTTCTTAAAGGAATATACACACACACACACAGATCTACACTTAGGAAGTGTGATGATTTTCTCATCTTAAAGATAATGGTATCAGCAGTAAATCTGGCATAGAGAGTTAAGACTGAGCTGCAGTTCCCTCCAGTACAGGGTTTGATTCTTGCTGTCCTTTGCTTGCTGTCTGACTTTGAACAAGTCACTTAATCAGACATTGCTCCCAGTTTGTCTCTGAAAAAGGGACTGTGTGTCCAACGAGCCTGCCTAGTTGACAAATTTGTATTAGAGCACAATAAAATTTTGTTAGAAGTCTATCAATATGAAATAGATATTTTAATGTTCAGTATGATATGTTTACAACTACAAGATAGTTTACACAATATGGACTGTATGTGTATATGATTTTCATGAGACGCACAGCATGTGCATATGATCAAAAAGGTTTTTTTTTAGCATAGTGTTACAGCTGTCACTATTCAGGCATTTGCTTGAAGAGTTGAGTGACATTTTCTTATTTATTTATTTTATTTATTTATTTGCAGTTTGATTACCGGGGAAGTCCACTGGGCTGAATTGACCCATTTTCAGTGGAGGCCCGGGGAGAAAATCTCCAAGATGCATTATACAATATAGATACAACTGATAGTTAATATTAAAGATAATATTATTTAGAATAGTTACACAAATGCATTCAATATCATGCATAGTTGACAAATTCATTAAGCTTGAAGGTGGGGATCATACAGTTTCATTTGAGGAAAATAGATATGTGTTAGGTGTGGAAACAGTTTACATAACAAGCTTTTTAAGAAAATGTAAATACGCTTTACATACACACATCAACAGTAGAATGCTATTTACAATATTTACAAGGTTGGGCTGTGTGAGGGTAGCTGTAGGAGTTATTGAGAGCTTAGAGAGAAGCTATAGAAATTGTTGAGAGCTTAGATAGGCTCATAGGAAGATAATTATGAGAGTTGTAGAGCTTGGGAACCAGAGAGAGCACCCCCTTGGGTTAGGTCTTTGTGACGTTTATCAAAATAAGTCATATTACTACCTGAGGAAATAAGCAGTGAAGGTTATTTAATGAAATTCAGAATAGTGTAGACCAGGCTTCAATGAGTTACATATTTAATGATCAATAATCATGGAATATGGGAAATAAAAGGATACTAATTTGGTATTTCACTTACAGAAATAACAGTTGCAAAAGACACAATTTTAATATATGTCAAGGGGAAAAAAACGAAAAATATATGTTATGGATTGTTTGTGGAAGGACAAGAAATATACACAGCATTTGGAAATGGCTGAGTTCCATGTATCAAGATGCACAGAGCGTAATTAAATGACCTGTCTGATATAAAGTTAAACAGGTATTTCTGAAGGTAGCTCAAGTAAATGCGAGATGTATTTACTCTCAGCGACAAAAGACGTAAACTGTGTGAGATACAAATACTGTATAATTATTCCACATAGTGTTGTATAATTATTCCACATAGTGAAAAAAATAAAATTAAAGATAATTTGAGTTATTTCAAAAAGTTGTGAATTGCTCACATATCAAAGGATCTGACAGGTTACTATGACATGGATAACCAATCTTTTTCCTGGTTGGGGAAGACTATTTTTGAAACACTCTTGGGTATAGTATTTATAATTCTGATTTTGCTAAGTTTCATATGTAAGATCATAGAGTATGACTATCTGATACAGCTGTTGTCAAAAGTTTAATTTATGTATTAATACATGAATTAAAAAGTGGGAATTGATAGTAGTATAGGAATACCAAAAATATAAGTCACAGAATGGATTTTCTCTAGTAGAATTATTTCAGATATTATTTTTTAGAACACCAGGCCAGAGAATATATTTGAGTTCTGTATGAATTGTTTCTTTTTTTTTTTTTTTTGTAATATGATTTTTATTACAATTTCCAATATACAAAACAGATACAGATAAAAGAATAAAGAAAGAAAAAAAAAATTGGCATTCACTTACATTAGTTGCATGTTGTCAAATACAGTCAATAATAAACTTCAAGAAATATGTCTTACATTTGCTAGACAAATAATTACAATTGAATATGAGATCATAAAAGGAAGTATTTGAAATTGCACATACTAAATTATCTCATAAAGAATATGTACCCATATGTCTAAGCCTATCTTAATTAACTATATACATTATATACACTCTGCTGTCACTTATAAAAGATGAACAACATAGAGATATTAGGTATTTCTACTACCAGTAGGGATAGAAGGTGTGGTGATACATGATTATTATGTCCGTAGTGAATTGGTTGGAGATTAACATCCTCAACTGTGTGAATTGTTTCTGAGCAAGTTAGGTCAGAAAAAAATGTTCTGTGAGACACTGTGTTGCTGTTGCATGTTGCAAGTTTGACACAGCCCTACTTTCTTATAAACAAATAAATATTATGGAACATTGCTTGATGAGGAGAAACAGAAACATGGTCTGTTATTATGTTTTTCTTTGCTTTTCTGTAATGAATGCAGCATTGCTTATTTAAAAGAAAATTACAGGTAAGATCATGAGACTCATAGTTATGACAACATTCTAAAATATAACTGAGCAAGCACTAGATGATGACTGTATAATTTTTCTGTCAGTTTAGAGCGTGTGAATTATAACTGGAAAGAATATTCCAGAAGGTGCAACCTACACTGGTCGGTGCTTTGTTTCATGTATTTAGTGTTAGAATGATCCACTAAAATCTTTGTTTGCAACTTATAACTCATATGCTAATTATTTCTGTTTTCCAAACTATCAGTTGCATTCTGCAAGAATTATGCTCCTCTGCAATCAGAATGTTCTCTGTCTTGTCTTCAGTGAATGTACAGTAAATAACTTCTAAAATAATGTTTATTTAAAAACATCCATGGGGCTTTTGAACATAAAAAATGTGTTTACTGCATTTCCACTGAAGACAGAACATCTTGACTCACTGCTCAATACACAGAAATACATTTTCTTGTACCATTGCAAATTATATTCAAAATAAAAACATATCTGGAATGCACCTGGATCCTGGTTACAGATAATCTTGCAATCAAATTCCATGGTTCAAATCTCACTAAAGGAAATTAACTTGTGCAAGTAGTTTGCATTCCCTTAATGAAGACTTTAGCATTAAAAAATGCTATGCAAGGTAAAAGCACTCACTTTTTATCAGTTGAATACTGTCAATTTCCCAGACATCTTTAGGCTCATGATGATGAACTTGGATCATGCTACAAAGCAAGTACTACTTGAAATACAGTGCAGGTGAAATACAGACAAAGCCAGGAACGTGGGTAGGAGGTCCCAGATGGTTCCTGTAGCTGTTCTCAGAGGCTAAGGCTAATTATATTGCTTTATCCAGTAAAATCACAAAATGATCTGGCACTGTTTGTTCTTCCTAAAATATTTCAAAGTCTTCCCATTGTAATAATTTCTTTGGATGATAAGTATATTTTAATCATTTGTAATGTTTATATTCACAACAGCCTGTATTAGTTAGCCATCTTAAATGTGACTGCAACACATCTAGATTCTTGATTGTAATAATATGATGAATTGTGTGATGTGCACTCTTTCACTTCGAAAGTTATTTTGAGGTTCATATGTTTGAACTTGTTATTAATGAATCTCACCCTGCCACAAAGAAGTGCACTTGGAATATAGGTCTGAAAGCTGTTACTACAGAAAAAAGTGTGGCAGAGCAAAGTGCCTAACAGCTTTTGGACATTAGATATTGAAAAGTAACTTTGCTTCTGGGTGCTTATTGTGTGACAACACAAAGTGTACGCTATCTTTTAAAATGTAAGATGAAGGCTCCTATACTATTTTGTAAACTAGTAATGTAGAGGAGTTAAAATTCCCCATGTTTTAAACAAAGAATTATGATCAATTTTTTTCCAGTCATAACCATTAATTCATGTTGCAGAACAGATTCAAGCTTGCTGTCAAGATAAATTTCATGAATCCAGTTCTCAAACACATTAACAAACTGGATAAGATTCAAGATTGATCATAATTCTTTGCATTTATGTAGGTGAAGTGTGGATTCATTCAAATAACCTCTTTGTGTACATGTTCACCAAATCAATGAAGCCACCGGGTTCCACAACAAATACATGTTTTCTTCAAGAGCAGACACACAAAATCCTTCACAAGAATTGACAAATGTGTCCAGCACACCACACTAATTATATTCATTTTGAGGTCATGACTTTTTAAGTTTCAAATTTGCAGCTTCTGCTTGAGTTTTGATATACAGGTTTTATTTTCTGTTTTATCATTACGTACTTCTTTAAAATATGCTGTCTTAAAAAACATATGTAGTGCATGGAATACCCTAGATATGCTCTGAAATTGAGGAAAAAAGACAGGATTGTTAAACAATTTTCTAACGCGGTTAAGCTCCAGTCTTGTACTAGATCATACTTTCAGACTAACAATAGGAGGGAGAAGCTACAACAGCTTTTAATGGTGTTAGACACTTTGCTCTGTCTCACTTTAAACAAAATGTGAGGCAGAGCAAACTAACAGTTTTTAAAAATATTAATTTCTCTGAAAGACATTTTGCTTCTATATGTGTTGCAGCATTAAATATTTTACATAGATAAAAGCCATAAAAAACTTTGCATTCATGCACTTTTTAAGTAACTCTAAGGACATGGGGCAGACAAAACTCTGTAGAACTACTATAATTTATAATTGGGTCACTCTAATCATAACTCAGTTATGTGCTTTCCACATGGATGACAAGATTCATCTATTGAGTTTAGCTTCACGCTGTTCTTCAGATTAATTTCTTAAAATCGATATCTTGAATTCATAGCAACTTGGTTATGACTGGAGAGCCAGTCATAATCTTCTCTGCTATAATGATGCTTCTGCCTCATGTGTTTCTCACCTTCTATTAGTGGACAAGTGAAATCCTCATTATAGATTATACAGAAGGGGATGCTGTGCTTTAAAACGTTTATTTTAATCTCTGTAACAGATTTTTTTGTGTGTTTGTGTGTGTGTGCGTGCAAATGTTAATTTAGTTTACTTTTTAGCATTTTCTTAACTCAGTCTTGAATTGCACTAAATTAATTTCCAGATGCCAGATGTATCTTTTTACTGTTTTAAATGGGCAGCACCCCACCTTTTTGCTGTTAATAAAATGATGGATTCACATTTCAGCCATTAATCACATGTTATGGATTCAGATTCTTTCATTATGCTGCATTTTTGCATATCATGGCCCATTTTGTGATCATGGGAAAAGCTTTGTAATAAATGTGACCTTAACATAGTATCCCTATATAATTCATGAGTCCCTGATGACAGAAGGATAATACAGTCTCCAGAAAACAATTGCCAAGTATTAAAGAAACATTACAACAATTTGTTAGGCTGCTTCCTTTTATACTGTACTGCAAAAACTTTCAGCTTCTCATCAGACTTCATTTAAGCCACAGTGTAAAGGACCATTCAGATCTTTAATTGTTTTAATTGTTTTGTGCCTTACAATAATTTTAAAACTTCACATTTTGCTTTTCACAAATCAGCACTCTAAACTAGTCATTACCAGAACTGGAGAGCAGACTCCATAACTGAGCCTTGTAGCTCATGACATATTGATACTTACACAAATGATTTTCACTTTCCCACTTCAGTTTCTAGTATTTTCCTGGTGAAAAGACAGGTTGACGATGATAGATCAGCATTATATCTTACAAGACTTCCTGGTATGACCATTTCTTTTTTAACATACACAGAATACTGTATGCAGATGAAAGACAAGTCAGTGTTTTTGTGCTTGCAGTACAGAAGAAACATGTTATTCTCAACAACTTTGAAACCAGAAAAAATATGAGGGACTGCGTGGTCAGAACCTAATTTCAGGACTGCAGTACAGGCTGGTGAGGTGCACCGAGTACACTCTCCAATGAAGTTTTGCATCAGATTTCGAGACAACATATGACATGGGTCCTGTGAAGTGGAGAGTGGGCAGCGTGTAGTGGTGTGTTCAGATCCGACCTGCACCCAGAGTAAGGATGGGTGCTGTAGTGGAGGTGCAGGTGGGGGAACTATGGGTAGCTAGTTATGGGTCTAGGTGTGCAGGTGTTAGCTAATGTGGGTCTATACGGACAGCGCCAGGGATGTAAGCAAAGTGTTCATTGGGCAGAGGCATCGCCCAGCGAGCAGCCACACCTGCTACGAGTCCCACTGTAGCAAAGTCTAATCTACATGGCAAGGAACGGAATAACCAGATGTAGATGTATATATGTAGAGGTATGTGTGTGTATAGCCACCCAAAGCTACATACAGAGACAGAATATATATACATACCCACCTATAGATATATACATATGCAGATGCCCATGCACCCATATGTTGTTAGATATATATATAGACAGCAATATATAAATATATACATGTATGCATACATATACAGATATATCTGTATATAGTAATGTAGATATAAATATATATATATATATATATATATATATATATATATATACACATATATCTATGTGTGTGTGTGTGTGTGTAAATATACACATGTATATAGCTAGGATATGATACAGCAGTTACGAATTACATATGTTCACAGGCTGTGCAAATGGGAGTGAGGGGTCCAATCAACAAACGTGTAACACGCAGCATCAACCCTCCCCCCCGAGCTACACCGGTGAAACATACAGACACACAATAAAAGTAAACACATCACTGCCTCCCAGACTACAGGCAGGATACTACCAGTGGGAGAGACCCGTCAAGTCCAGTCTTGAAACAAAGACATGTATGTGCCTTGTGGGACACCCATAAAATTCAAACATATTTGGGTTTCCTGCCATTGCACCGATGTCGAACGGCAGGCCATGCATGTTCCCAGTTTACAAGGTAGGGGAAGTCTGATGATCCATGGGGTGGACAACATACGTGATGGGTCCCGAGAAGTGGGAGTGGGTACATTGTACAGGTTTGGCCAGACCGACCTGCACCCGGAGTAAGGAAGAGTGCCGAAGAGGATGTGCGGAATGGGAACTATGGGTATGAAATTATGGGCCTAGCTGAGCAGGTGATGGCTGGAGTAGGTCTATATGGACCACCCCAGGGATGTAAGCAATAGTGTGCATTGGGCAGGGCCACCACCCAACGGACAGCCACTCCCGCTACGAGTCCCACTGCAGCACAGTCTGTTGTACATGGCAAAGAATGGAATAACCAGATGTAGATGTACAACTGTAGAGGTGTGTGTGTGTGTGTGTGTGTGTGTGTGTGTGTGTGTGTGTGTGTGTGTGTGTGTGTGTGTGTATATATACCCATACCTACATGGAGTGAAATCTCCCCCTCTCCATAGTACAAATGTGTACATACAGAGACAGAATATAATGAAACACATGAGGACAAGTAAGTGTGGGACATGCCCCCAATGTGACTCTATCGACGAGTCGCATTATTTTAGACACCCGGACACAGCCAAACTCTGGGAGATTAGAGTCCCCTCTGATTGCAGCAGTAGGAATGTAGTATATGTTGCACATTGTGTACAATGTTTCCATTTTTATGTGGGGAAGACGAACAGGTCCCTAAGAGAACGTATTAGGGACCATAGATACTGTCTGAACAGAGGGGATGAATATAGTGCATTGGCAAAACACTCGCTAAGATATGGTTCCTTGCACTCATTTGTATTTCAAGTTCTCCACGTAGAGAAACCATCGGTATGGATGGGGGATTTGATAAATAGGACTGAAGAATGTGAGTTAGCATGGATTTTGAGGCTTGGGGCCCATAGAGGACGGGGATTAAACGAGATAGTATCACTGAAACCCCACCTTAAAGGCAGGAGGGTAAAGTAATAAATAAATAAAAAAATTTAGTACAATAGAATTATATGAGTATAGAATATAGAGTACATATGCAAATGTTTTATTAATCACTATTCTTAGCATGTTTTTAAGTATATGTAAGAATTTTTATAGACCTTATACAATGGTTTGCAATATATTTATTGAATTTATCATACATTAGTTTGCATAAGTATATTATGTAATTGTTTATACATGCATCTATATATCAGTTTTAGTATTTTCAAAGTCTGAATGACATGTAGTAGTATTATGATGTGGTTTTATTAGCTTTGTTTTGCTTACACAGTTTTTAGCGAATATGCACTGATGATAATATTATAAGTATAATGTTTACTGTGGTAGTTATGTTACCTCACTTTCTGTTGGCTTTTGAATAGAGGAAGTGAGAATGATACTAGCATGAATACAATGTTCATTGCAGTTATCATGATACATCACTTCCTGTTGTTCTTTGATACAGGAAGTGATGCTTATTTTGGAGGGAATTTTGAAAGTTAGTTTTCATGATACATCATTTCCTGTTGGCTTTTGATACAGGATGTGATGTTGATTTTGGAGGGAATTTTGAAAGTTGTCATTGGATGCTTAGTTTATTTAAACCAGGATTATTGTATGGCTGTCTTTGTCTGAAGAAGCGGTGATAAGTGCCGCGAAAGCGCTCACGATTTTTAACCAATAAATGAACAAGTTTTATGATACTACAGTTTACTCGTTTGTTCCAAGCATTGAACTGTTGGAGTACTTGATTCCTGTTTTGGTTTCTGCTTTGCCTTTGCTGTGTACCTGGAAGAATAACATCAATAGGAACTTTGTGAAGGATCCACATTGGTAACTCACATATTGAAGTGGTAGCAGTTGTGCTTAGACGCTACGTAGGTTTCTGGCTCCTTGGGATTTATTTTCATTTTTCATTTCTACATTTACATCTGGGAGTTTGGTGTACTTTATATATATATATATATATATATATATATATATATATATATATATATACAGTAATACATATATATATATATATATATATATGTGTGTGTGTGTGTGTGTGTGTGTGTGTGTGCATACAAATACAGATATATACATATATATGTATATAGATATGTAGAAATATATATGTATATATGTGTGTAAACATACACATATATAACTATAGCTAGGATATTAATTGAATTATGTATTCAAATCACATCTGTGAACCGGGTATGTCTGGCTGGGCTTCTGGCTCATTTACAGCAGAGACCCGGGGAGAAAAGCTCCTCAGGACTAGAAAACAGTTTTTTAAATAGTAGTATACAGCATATATATATATATATATATATATATATATATATATATATATATATATATATATATATATATATATATATATATATATATATATCTAGATCTATATCTATATATATATATATATATATATATATATATATATATATATATAGATATGATACACCAGTTAAGGATTACATATGTTCACAAGCTGTGCCAGTGGGGGTGGGGGTCCAGCCAACAAATGTGTAACACGTAGCATCAACCCCCCTCCCACCTAGACAGGAGAAACATACAAACACACGATACAAGTAAACACACCACCGCTTCCCAGACCACTTGCAGAATACTACCAGTGGGAGAGACCTACCACATTTAATCTTGAAACAAAGACATCAGTGTCCCTTGTGGGATACCCCAAAAATTAATGATCATCGGAGTCTGTCCCTGCAATGATTTATCCAACCAGGCTGTAAACATACACAGACCAGTAGGTTGTGCAAGCCTGATGACCCATGGGTTGAGACAACATACGACATGTGTCCTGACACTTGGAGAGTGGGCAGTGTGTAGTGGTGTGGTTAGACCCCACTTGCACCCACAGTAAGGATGAGTGCTGTAGAGGAGGGCCAGGTGGGGGAACTATGGGTAAGCAATTATGGGTCTAGGCGTGCAGGTGTTGGCTGGCACAGTTGTATGCGGACCACCCCGGGGATGTCAGTAATAATGCGAATTGGGCAGAGTTCACGCCCATACCTCTCAACCTCTAAGAGCTAAATCACTGGACAGAACCTAAACCATTGGGGGGACAAATAGGGACAGAAAGCACATATTCCACTTACAACCTTAGAAAGCTGATAGAATAATAGGTTATGCTTTAGCATGACACGTCTGAAGGATGTGGAGTCTTAAACCCAATTACTTGCCTGTATTTCATGGCATCAGTTCCCAGGAATTTGCCAGATAGGTGCAGATTGTAAGAGGAACACACCAATATTATGAAGCAAACTCTAGACATGCCACAGATTCTGTACAGTCCACAGGCATGCTTACACCTAATGGGCAGCCATTCCCAATATAGGTTCCACCGCAGCACAGCCAATGTAATAGACATCACAAGGTATTATTGAAGTCCTCACCCCCAACCAGGGGTGTGAGTGTCCAATGCAAACACCAACTGCAGTGCATATGCACAGCTGTTGTCGTAGACAACCTGGCCAGCTGTGGACCTTCTCTGCAGCCATCCTGCACATCCCTGGATAATTCCCCTACTAACATCCCCCTTTGTGCCCCATGCACACCACATACCTATCAGACCCTGTTCCATTCCTCTTAATGTCTACTGGTACACGTAGGTGACACCCTCTTCCCTCACTATAGTGCCAGTATCTGGAAGCCCAACCCACATGTAGTATCACAGCTGTCCCACAGAACGCATGTAACTAACACATGATGGAACACCACAAGAACACCTGTAGCAGCACCACCTTGCAAAACTCTCCCCCCACCACACACTCTATACCACAACAACTAGTGATACCGACACCTCTTGTCCTGCCTCGCATACAAACCCCAACATCCAACATACCTTCCCTATTGCTCCCCATGCAATTATACCTACGGGCTACTATACAGTTACAATGTCGCCCCCACTACCTACCTACCTACTCCCTAGCTATTCACCTCTACTGTACCACACAGGTATGGAATATGTACATCTACCTCGAATACCTGCATGTAACCTATCCTGACCTGTGAAACAGGAATCCAACCTCACCTGAAACTGACCTTTGTCAACAGTCATACCTGACATGTAAACCTGATCTAAGCATGGATAATACTGACAGTTAAACGTAAACTAAGCATGTTTAATGGGGGATGTAGCGATGTCATGTCTGTTACCCTCTATGAATGTGATCACCCCAGTATTAAGTGGAATACGTAGCTGGGGTCAATGTGGAGCTCTACATCCCGGGCCACCGCTGACAATGGACAAGCATACAGTCCAAGTGTCCCGGTTGACAGATGTGAACAAAATGCACAATGTTGCACGTGTGTATGCAAGAGGAAGCGGGTGCAAGCCTGTTTGGCCGCCGGTATGCGAGCACCACACTGGTGAAGCAATGTAGATGCTAACTGAGGGCAAGACACCGCAACCAGAGATCAGTAATGCTGTGCTATGCTCAAACAAGCGCATACCTGCCTACAAATGTTCTACAGTGCCTCAGTCACTCTGTAGCCAACAGCTGTTGTTGTGGCCATAAACAACATAATCTGCACTGCCAGGTTGCAAACCCCTGGCCCTGCACACTATAGTAGACATGAGTTCCACTAAGCCATAGCGGATAGACATTCAGCTGTTGTGATCACAAACACATCATCCAGCACAGGCATCCAACAGTATAGGGAATGTATATATGTGTGTAGATTAATACCAGAACACTTGTCCATTGCACAACCACAGTATTATGAGCAGTCTATGTGCAGCACAGAACAGTGCCTGACAATCATACTGTGAGAACAGTAGTCCTGCATAATATCAAAGGGAATAATGATATACAATGCACACCATAGGGGCGTTTGAGCTTGCTTCATGCACAGTATATCACACCTGGGGCATTGGTGCCGTGAAACTGGGAGATGAGGCTGGCCAGGTGTATGAGCAAACTGCTGCTACACAATACCCTGGCAGGATGCTACCAGTGGGAGAAACACTGTAAACCAGCTAGGTCTACTCTTGACACAGCAACAGGTCTGTCCCTGGCGGGATGCACCAACAGTTGTGTGTCACATCAATGTCACCACCAGTATCGGAGGAGGATCACGGGAAGGGTGGTACGTATGTGAAGCCTGTAGATGCTTTGTTGGGGACAGTATACTGGAGGTGTACTGAGGCGTGCAGAGAGGGAAATGTGTGGAGGTGTAGTATGGTAAGGCCAGCAACCAGGGAATGGATGGATGCCATGTACATGGAGCTCGGGGGCCAGGGGGAAGGAAACATGTGTATGTCATTATGGTAGACATATGCAAATGAAGCAAGCCAGCAGTACTGTAGTGGCCAGAGCATCCACCTAATGCGCACGCATTCCTGGGTCGAGTCCCACTGCAGCACATCCTATTGTCCATGTGATATCCGTATGTTACCTTCATTGTGCTGTATAACCTACTAAGTAACATTTATATTTGCACAGGAGCACTGGCTTAAATGCACATGTGAAGTGTCATACGGACTAAGGCACTAGTAAGCATGTATAAGCACATAACAGCAGTTGTACGCATGGCTACGCAGTTGTAAGTGTGTGTACATGTATTCACATGAGGGTAAGCATTGCCTACATAGATTGAGCTAAGTAGATGCTAGCTGTATGTAAGGTAATGCAACATGAGCTTAGCATTGCTTAGCTCGGCACATACATGCGCACACCCACGTATGACTGCTCAACTATCCCTAACTCACTCTGTATCCGACAGCTGGTGTTTTGCACTGAAACGCAATATACACCCTGTGGAAGGGCCACACCCAGGATGCTGTACATCATACACTATGTGATTTACCATTAAACCAACAGTACAGATATGCACACACATCATGTGCAGATATGTATATATATATATATATATATATATATATATATATATATATATATATATACAATATATGGGATATATGGTACAAAGACTAAGGGTATTAGTAGCCATACATGTGTAGCAGTAGTGTGGATGTACTGGGTGAAGTGTATATCCTAAGCCACAGGCCCTGTAACCGGTACCTGTGACATGTGTGGTGTGGCAACCAGACCCACAAAGGGGATACTTACATTGCACATATACCCATTCATAGTTCAAAGGACATGACACAACACACAGGTATGTATACACAAACAATCTTTAGTTGTGGACCATGCAATAATGTATGCCATTACTGACAGCACATGGATGTTGATGTATATAACCAGTGATGTATGCAAGGCCCACACATAACAGTCGATGCAGACAGTGCGGATATATATCATACTACGGTGTCCAGGCTAAGCCCTTCAATTCATACAGCATTTGACAATGGATTTGCCTGCACAATATGTACCAGTCACCAATATTAGATGTAGTTCAGCAGCCTCCAATTACACCATGTAGTCAAGGCCCAGGGGGACATTCATTACTTGTGGTAATGTCAATGTATCTGTCACAGGTATAGTCCTTGGTCAACAAATGTTGTGGGTGTCCACACTATGACTGGGATGATAGTAGGAATGCTAGCAGTGGTGAATGGTAAGCCATTATCTAGCAAACCATACCCATATCACAGCAGGACAATGGCTGTCATATATGTGGAGGACAAAGGCAGGAACGCAGGGCCATACCCATAATATTGCAGTAACACACCCTGGAACATGCTGCTGTTACAGGATGTGTTGCAGCACACCCTTATGCAGGAATACAACATCAGGTACACAAATTGATATAGCCATGTACTGCTAGCATGCAACACACATATCTGACATAGGACCTATGTGCCGGACAGACAATACACGATAGGCACACCTCTGTCCAACTAGAGGATGCCCCACAGTAGTGAGCTATGCAGACAGACTGCAGTCCAAGGTAAACTAGTATGTATACACACACACACACACACACACCCTGTAACACCAGTACTATGCATAGCATTATACCACTCAACTCACAGTCTGTCTGTATGTCCTGATCCTCCTACCTATATGTGGCTGCCCTGTGTGTGCAGGTACTCCTGTAAGAGGTATTGCTACCTGCTGTCTGTAACACTGATGCCCACACACAGGAAGGATGTCCATCACACAGGGAATGTAAAGGGAATACGCTCACATGATGTAGAGATTCATAGTGGGCGGTTGCCATGACAGTGGTAACTGGAAGTACTACACGTGTAGTTTTATATATATATATATGTATGGCTATCTGGATACATACATGTCCATATCGTCCCACCATATGTCCTGGACATGGAGTGTAGCCCTACCCCAGCCCCTATAGTCCCAATGTAGTAGTACTGCAGGGGGATGTCTGGTACATACAGCTGGTATATTAGTAAACATTTGCTACTGTCATTGGGATTGTTGTCACAGACACGGTGTGTGTGGAAGGTGACATATGCTCATAACATGTGTGCCATTGGCTACTGACAGACATCCTAAGGTTATCATGGTACAGTGCTTGCATATATAGCAGGCTCAACAACCATGTCACAGCACAGGGTAGACCACACCTGTGTGACAGTGCATAACCACAACCAATGTGAACACAGCCACAGCAACATATGGTATGCCAGCATACTAGTACAATATATGGACTATCTGTCCTACACCATCCTCATATGTGCCACTCACAGCATGACCCTACATATACTGGGCTGCTACACAGTCCAGTCTGATGGCTGTCTGTGGTATGGAGCATGTGTGTGTATGGCCCTACACACATGTAAGGTGATACGGTACAATACAGTGGGGCAGCATGTAACAACAGATAGAAGGGGAGCTAGGACAATGACATCTATCACAGTCTGCACACAGGCCACAGTACATATTAACAATACACACACTGCCGACATTCACCATCACTACACAGCCCTCAGTACTGTACAAACATCCACAGGATTTCCAGGGTATGGCATTAAGTGTAACCCCTACTGTCCGTGAGATGTGTAGCACTCTGATATATCACTGGCGTGTTATCACATATGTTGACACTGTTTACGGTGTACAGCACATATGCACCACTTCATGCATGACATATGTACAAAGGTTGACAGAGGTGTGGCTGACAGAACATACACAGGGCCAGTATAGACAAGTTGCTGTGATACCCTCATTAATCTACTATTGTAACGGGGTTTGTTGCAACATAGGTCCAATGAGGGATATGTAGTCAGTAACTGTCACGGCCTTCACCATCAACAGACTGAAATCCTCACAGTACCATCTGCATTCCACGGATAGATGCATTGTGGCCAACACATGACACCAAAGGCACAACACTGCCCAGTCTGCAGATGAGCCTGCAGATGGGGATTCCTGAAATACATGGAACTGACATGGCAGGTATTGCTACGTGTACGACAGGCATACCCAGACAAACACTGTTAATCCAACCTTACTCTACATGCAGTATAGCAGCACTTACAGTTCCTAGGCAGGTCAGGCACATCCCCCTCCTGTTTGTTGCCCTCTTCCCACAGTGTATGTTGTTAGAGGTAAATTCCAAATCCATCTAAAAAGCTGTTTGCAAAATGACAGTTCTAGCTCCTGCTCACAGTGACAGACAAGGGCCACCACCACCAGGATGTTCCTAGGTAGTGGAGTGCATTTCCATGCAATTGGCTATGGGAATGTTACCACACCTTTTCCACATGCAATTGACTAGGGAAGGTCTGCAATACATGCAGAGGCCATCAGCTTATCATGACTATGCTGCTGCTGGGGTTAGTACTACTATCTAACCACTCTGTCACTACAGCAGTACGCAGTTATGGGATGCACCATGCACTTTACTGAGCTATAGCTCTCCCAAAGGTTTAATTCACATTAGATGACCTCAGCAGGCTTGTTATACTACTGCTATGGGAGGGCAGTGGGTGCATAGGCCATACCCCATTCATGTGGGGGTTGACATGCCACATGCGGGCACACATGTGGGTCATATGTCACAGGTGCGTGTATACAGCTACTAGATGGCTGCTTCCTTTTACAGTCTTGTTGCATAGCTGGCACGTACACCACATAGTCTGTCATGCTGACAGGTACTGGTGGCTAATATCTGCAGTGGGTTACATCTGCACCTCATGTGTTAGGGGCCCTTAGGTTGTGTGCCAGTTGGGACAGGCCCACATGGCTCCTTGTCACAGTCACCCTCTTCCTCACATCTATGACCATGTGCATGTGGCTTAGTATAATGTGTTGTCCTTACATATTTGCCTCCATTCCTATCCACTGTGTGTGCAAGGCAGGAGTGGTGCATACTGACATATGTTCTCACTGAGAACTGCAACTTCCAGATATGTCTGGTCCACTGGTGTTTGCAGACATGGCCTTCATGTGTTTAAGTGTGTGAACATGCCTAGTATGACCTCTCAGTATGTTGTTGACTGTCATTTCCGTCATTCCTCTAAGTGTGTGAGCATGCCCAGTATGGTCATCTGCGTTGCATATGTGGCCATGTCCAGGTTGTTTGAACTGCCGTGCTGACCTTTTGTTGTACACCAATGGGTAGCATGCTGTGTCTGTCAGGGTATCCATCAGTCATTTGCCATTGACTGTTGCTACATTTCTGCATAGCGGGGGGGGGGACACCTGCTGTTTCTACTGTTCTACACAGGACTGGGGGGGCACACCTGACTGTTACTCTATGTGTACGTTGGATGGGGGGGTGCACCTGACACTTGTGCACATTTGCTAGGACTGTACTGGTACGTCAGGTACTCCATTTCAGTCTGTAGTCTTACCTATCCTGCTGGCTAGGGCTTACGAGTGTAGTACAGATCCTAGCTTTGTTTACCTACATATTAGTGTCTGACGTCCTAGCCTTCACAACTTACATCTGACTGCCTGGCCTGCTGTGGTCTGTCTGTGTAGGCCTGGGGGAGGGGTTAACCATAGGGTACATTCCGAGGCCATAGTACAGCATTTGTTTGTGTTTGTTTTCACCTGTCCTGCTGGCTGAGACTGTTGCTTGGTATGTGATCCTTCCTGACTGGTATGTATGGCTCTTATGGACACCCCTGTCACTCAGGCCATTTCCTGCAGTGGGTTTTGTCACCCTATGTAGTACTGGCTACTATGGTGACTTCAGTATGTGTTACAGATCTCATGCTGCCACTGTGGGTGTCTACTCTCTGCTGCCTTGACATCCGGCCACTCAATTCCCTTGCATGTTCACATCCATACCATAGCTACAAGTAAATGCACATTCTACTCCATTTGACAATTGGTAGGTTGACTGACTTACCTTGAGGGTGTGCCAGACTTGAGGATGGTGCTGGAGGGCTGCCTATGTCAAATGCACATAGTACACTCCTTATACATGGTTAGGCACAGGTAGTGTCATGTTTGGCATCCCCTTTACTGTCTGTGTGAGTCAGAGAGAGGTGTCATTCCCTGGGGCCTTACTGTGTCAGTGCATATGCTATGCGTTGCCTCTTTGCCAAGGCCAGGGCATACTGGGCACACCCCCTTCTGCCTACGGGAGCAGGCTCAGGTTGTTCCTCCTCCGAGTCACTCTGTACCTGCACAAGCCTTGGCATTGGTGGGGGGCTGTGTGGCCCTACCCCATGCTGTTCCTGCTGCAGCTGTTTCCACAGGATCATATTGTGTAGCATAGCACATACCATTACTATTTGGGTACATGTAGCTGGTGAATACTGCAGGGCTCCACCGGATGTGTCCAGACACTGGAACCGTGACCTGAGCATCCCAAACACACACACTATTATATGTCTGGCCTGTGCGTGTGCATCATTATGGCATTGTTGTTCAGGTGTGTATGCATTTCTGATGGGTGTCATCAGCCACGGCTCCAGTGGGTACCCAGCATCCCCCACTAGGTGACCGTAGGGGATGTCCACATTGGCAAATCTGTGGTACAGCTGCGTCAGTTGCCATATTTGTGAATCGTCATAGCTTCGAGGGCAGCCAGCACACACATTCAGTATAATGCACTGGGCATCACATATGACCTGGCAGTTGATGGTGGGGATGCCCCTGCAGTTGATGTAGGCCCTAACCTGCTCACTGGCTGGTGCTTTGATGCATACATGCGTGCAGTCTATAGCACCCACTACCCCAGGGTAGTTGCATATTGCGGGTCAACACCTCATGTGTGTTGAGGAAATATACATGCTCACTGGCATGTGCTGACATGGCATCCAGGAATTGGTGTAATACTCTGTATGCTGATGCCTGTAAGATGCCCATGTTATCCCCAGTTGTAGTTTGGGAGGTACCTGTTTCTAGTATACCTAGGCCTACACATACCTTGGTATCCACTGGGATGGGTTCCCCTCGGCCAGTGTGGTGTGTCAGGTGTGGCCTGCACAGCTCAACGATTTGCTGTAGGAGGTCTCTGTCTACCCTATAGTGCTCCACTATCTCCAGCTCATGTAGCCCCTGGTAGGTTACCCTGGGTCTGTACACTCTTCTCTGTCTCCTCACTGTCGGTTGTTTGGCAGCATTGACATCCTCACCATCCTCAGCCTCTTGCACATTTTGTTCTATGTTGCCTGCTGCAGCCCTTCTCATTTTGTAGGTTTAGTTTTAAAATTTCCCTTCTTGTTTACACTGGTGGTGTAGAGTGTGGAAAAAGCAGGGGGGTAGGTGTTTGCTTGGTTTATCATGGTGTTGTGGGCTGGGCTGCTTCCTGTGTGATTAGCTGCTTCTGATACATTTCACCTGGCAGCTCAACTAGGTCTCCTTGATTACCTTCCTACTGATGTTTTGCCTTCCTATTGCCTCCCTGTTTAGGCCCGTTTGCATGCTGCATGAACGGAGTGCTCAAATGTGCACAGAGCTTTTTCCTGGTTTAACTTCCTTTTTCTTCCTGTACATCCTGGTGCGTGGCGTGCACACCCACTTAACTTTATGAAGAGTGCTAGTCAGGTTTAGACACACCCCTAGCTTAGCTGTGCTACGCTAGGAGCAATCCCGAGCCACAGGTCTCCAATCCACTTACAGTATGCCTGACACACACACCCATGATGTCACCTATATCCTAGTCTTGCACCCAGCTATTTATACGCTTACACTCTTGGGACCTGCCTCACACCCTTGGAGAATCTGGGATTCACTAACCATTCCCTCATTTGCATAGGATTGCCTGCTAATGCATAGTTACATGTCCCACACTGAGCCTCCCCCCTTAGCAACCATTATGCACTGGCCATGTTGTCTTCTGACTGCCATTGACTTGCATGGCAGAATACTGATTTTAGTTAGACTGCTTACTTTAGGTTTATTTTATTAATTTCCCCCCAATCCCATTTGCGCGTCCCTGCCCTATGCTTAACAAGGCGAGATCGGCAAAGGTAAAATTAAAAGTTTATTTTTTTTTCTTTTACATTTTGTAACGACAATTGCCTTCTAGTTGGACATTGGCATGCTTCCTCAATGATATGCAGCCTTTATTTGGAGCTGTCATGGCTCTGTTTTGTAGATTGCTGAACTGTACTCGGTTACTAACCGAGTACATTTCTGCACACTGCACTCGTCCTGCACGGATGGCTGCCAGCTTCCTGGATCGCATATTACCCTCATTTGCATGGTTTTCAGCTGCAAAAGGGGTAATTTGCATACAGGGGCTCGGTCTGTGCAAGATTAGCCTAAGAGCTCACGTGCACATCCCGGGAGCTCGTTCCTGGATTGCACATGGGCCATACTGCCGAAAATAGCTCTTAAACTAATCCTGCATGCTATAAAGGGCTTCGTAAATCTGGGGGGATGTGCTTTTTCTTACTTTTGCATAGGGGAATGATTGGATTAAGGCCCTTGTCTTGATTTAATAACAAGTTTTAAGGGGAATCAAATAAATAAAAGAAAACTGAAAATGAAATGTTTCCTTCTAGCGCATAGATGTTCACAATGAAATATGTGTATTGGAAGGCAATTGTGTATTTGATTCTCCTGTTTCTACAGAAACAATCTGATAAGGGTGTCAATAAAAACAGAATACTTCTTTCTTTCAACAGCTAGGAAATAATGATTTCCAAAATCATTTAAGTTGTTTTCTACATCTGGGAGAGAAATAAAGATAAGACAAAAGCAGACAACACTTAGCTTAGCATAGATAACTATAACTATAAGTTAAAGCAAGCCTGTGAGTATGCCTGTCAATCTGGGACAATTGCTCCTATTAGAGGAGCTGAAATTCATTATTTGAAGATGTACATAGTTTTGTGTGCTAGTATTTAGTTAACAGATTTTGGGGGTGTTCTGGGTTTTGTTTGTTTGTTTTTTTTTTTTTTTTTTGAGGATTTTCCTTAAAACAAAAAAGTTTTGTAAGATGTGACATAGGTTCAAACTGATAAGACAAAAAAACAACAGTATAAAAGATAAACTTGCCAAACAGTGTATGCATGTAAAGCAAAAACTAAAACTAGACAAAAAAATAGCTGTTATACATAACAGGTTGGAATAATAACTTCATATCATAATGGCACCTTCCATATTATGTTTAAATATGCATGGTCTCACAGATATATATATATAAGAAAGAGTACTGAACTGTATTAAAAATGCAGAGTGTAAATAGTTATGTTACAGGAGACACATTCAGAGAGAACTGAACATGTGAATTGGTAAAGAAAGGCTTTTGGAGTGGTTATTCAGTGGAATATCTGGAACAAAGAAAAAGGGCAGCTCTTATATTAATTGCAAGAGGAGCTCCAATAGTAATGGAAGAGGGGAAAAAAGATAACAATGATAGATTTGTAGTATTATGGGGTTATTGGTAAGGGAGGAGTATTATGTAGGCATGTATTTATAATCCACCTAAAACTGCTATAATGGAGCTTAAGAAAATTCTGGGAGAAATAATCAGCTTTCAGCAAGGAATATTACTTATAGGTGGAATTTGATTTGCAACAGTGAGGATGTATCTTTGGGCCTAGAAGGGAAAATTTATCAAAAGATGGTAGATTTTTGAAGAACGTTATGAAAATATTTGGCATGGAAGATGTGAGTTCAGTAGTATGAGTTCATAGAGAATTTACATATTATTCCCTAAGGTACAAAAAACTGGACTAGGCTAGACAGTAATTATATTTCACAGCAACATGTGCATTCTTGATACACATTCAATAACTATTTCAGATTATGCTCCAATAATAACTAAAATAAAAATGCAGGATAATGAAATAGAAATGAGACACTGGGGCTTCCCCACCTATTTGTTAAAAAGACAGGAATTTAAGGAATGGGTAGTGGAAATTATTCAGGAGGTGATAGAGAAGAAAATGAAAATATTGCTAGGAAGTCAGATAAAACTAAAGTGGAGTTTAAAAATAGGGTGGAAATAAAATAAAAGAGATATAGTTAAGAAGTAACAAGAATTATTTCGAGGGACAGACAAAGGTTAAAGTATTGCAGAATAGGGGGAATCTCAGTGAGCAGGAAGAGGGGCAATTGCAGAGTGCTATAGAGAAAACAAATGACTACCTTGACATTATGCATGAGTTTAGAACGATTGCTATTAAGCAACATTTTTTGATAATAACTCCAGATTACAAAACCTTTAATGGCTCAGGCAACAGAACATAGGAGGGTTTGTTGCCAAACTTAGGGAGCTTATAACAAGGTAAATAACCATAGATCCTGAAAAGGTATTTTATGAAAACAATATAAAGCAGAGAATTGTGGAAATCAAGAAAAAGTACAAATTGAAATGTTTATGGAAAAGTTAAATATGCCAAGATTAGATGTAGGCTCAATTACTAACAGGATAGGAGGACATGAGATAAAAATGGTGATGTACAACCAATTTCTCTCAAACGTCCCCAGGAATAGATGGTATTCCTGTGGAAACTTGGAAGCTAGGAGGGAAGAAAATAAGTATTTGGAAGGTTTTGTTTAATGATATTTTAAAAGGATGAGAAGCACCAACATCATGGAATAAAGCTGTGGTGGCTGTAATACCTAAAGATAGTAAAGACCCATTAGATCCAGCTTCATATAGGCCCATTTCAATTCTAAACTATGATTATAACGTGTTTATTTCTATACTGGCTAAAAGAATAGCAAAGGTGATGCCCAATTTGATAGATATTGATCAATGTGTTTTTGTGTTCATCATTGAAAGCTGGCATTTTAATGAGTAAGGCAATGGAAGCATTTGCATTCCCTGAAAAAAAATTAAGGTTGATTAAGTGGCTATATGAGGGATTGAAGGTGAAAATTAAAGTGTTCTGTTTGTGCAAGGGAACCAGGAAGGGATGTCATATTTCCCCTTTGTTATTTGTGTTATATTTATAACCACTGGAAAAGAAAATGAGGGACTCAGAAAATCAGGGATGTAATCGGTATGGCAGTCAAGAAAAGCTGGCTTTATTTCAGATGATCTTATTTTATACCTGATAAAATCAGAAAAGGACATTTCAGTGTTGTCAGACATTCTGAGACAATTTCTAGTCTTTTCAGGATACAAAATCAAGGAAGATAAATAATGGCAATAGCTGTAAACTATGTACCCATGCATGAATTGGTTCAGAAGTACCCATATTTATGAGGACATGATAAAATGAAGTAGTCAGGAGTATGGATTAAAAAACATTCTGGTATAGCAGTATAGCAACTAAGGATATGTGGGAAGACACTAAACAGAATATGATGCAAAAACTGAGAAATTGGAAACTCTTGTTTTATGGATATGGATAGGAAGATACCAGCAGTGAAAATGTTTTTAGTCCCTATAGTATTATACACAGGCCAGGCATATTTTTTATCAACAAGAGGAGAAGTTGTGGATAATTAATAATAAAGAGTTAGAGGCTTTTATCTGGAAGGGGAAGAGGGCAAGTGTCAAGTGGGATAAGTTGATCCTTCTAATAGAACAAGGTTGTTTGGGATTAGTTAATTTGAAGGGGTTAACGCTCCTATACATAGCATGAGCAGAAATCTATAATTAAAAGTGGAGAGGGACGATGATGAAACTCGGGGAAGCTCAAGAAACAAGGAGACTGAGATTTTGGATGCGGATCCTTAAGGAGAATAACAATAATCATACAGAATATTATATTCATTAAATAGCAGAAAGTATTCTAAGAACTAAGCCAAACAGGGATGTAAAAAGGAGATTCTTTTGATAGGGGTGACTGCAATGAGGAGTAGAGAAAATATTCAAGAGGAGACTGGAATTTACTGGAGAAAACTGGCAAAGAAACCAAGGTATTGGGAGCAGATAATTAGAGAGGGAAAGGTAATAGAATGAAAAGAGGCTAAGAATTCATTTGAACTGCAGGCTGGAGATTGCCTTCCCTATTAAAGATTGAAATCAGGATACAGACAAAGAGAAACAAAAAAAGGGGGGGTCCAAAGTGAAAGACCAACACTGGCAGAGTTTATAGTAGAATCTAGAACAGAGGCTGCTGTTAAAAAAAATGATGATTAGTAAGGCATATAAATGTTGCATGATAACTACAGGAATAAGCAGAAGATGTTGGGAAGAGAGATTGGATAAGCAATTAACAAAGAATCAATGGGAGATATACACACACACACACACACATATATATATATATATATATATATATATATATATATATATATATATATATATCCCAAATATGCAATAAAAGGTAGATGATTTAAAATCTTTGCTTGGAAGTATTTGCATAGATAGTTTTATACCCCTAGCAGACTCCAAAGTTTTTTTCCTCATGCAGATTGCAAATGATGGAGGTGTGATGGGAAGGAAAGAAAGAGGTAATTGGGAACATATTATTTCAGAATGTAACAAGTTAGCAGACTCTAAAAATTCCTTGTAGACTACTTTAACAGAAATACTGGTGAGCAAATTGGTGCAAGTAAGGAAATATTTTTTTAGCTAAGATACAGAATGCACATTGCCTAGGCATGGTAAGGACCTCACTAAGTTTAATTCTCGTGGCTGAGGAAAAACAATTACAAGAAAATGGAAATCAAAGTCTAAGCCCACTGTATTAGAAGTAGTGAATACAATAATAATAAAACAACTAGAAGTAGGATCTTCAGAAAAGGGTAGAAGCAAATTACATGGAAAAAATGGGAATTATGGAAGCAATACATGCAGAATAATCTTTTGGAGGAGGAAAGAGTTTTAAGTGGAAGACAAAAATTGAAAGAGTTTTGTAATGGTTTACTGACAATGACTGGACAGATTGCAAGCAATGTAAAACATTTGCAACTGAAAATATGTCAATATGATTTGTTTTCATGTATACAAATGTATTATTGTGTATGTCATAACTGATAATTTAATAAACATGTTTCTTGTTTAAAAAACGGTATTGAGGGGAAAAATTATAAGCTTACAAAATAACATTATTGTAAAGATGTAAGATGGTTTTCAAGAGAAGGACAGCTGAGGGCTGAAGTAAAAGAAAATGGGCCCCTTAAAGAAGAAGGGAAGTGTATCTGACAAACAGTTTAAACAATGGGGATTAGAACTTTGTGAATTTGAACATATTTCGTTGTACATACTACATCATCCCATACTTAAGGAAGATGAAAAGAAAAGCAGTGTGACAGCAAGGATTATTCACTCTCAGAATAAAATATGATATGGCTATATACTTTCTCTCCAGATGGCTGATCTTCACAGCCATTGAAAAATGAATGTAAAACACTGAAGCTGGAAGAATAACTGATATATGATGAGGACAGAGTACAAATGATATGATAAATTAATGAACTGGCATGACCAACTTATTTGAGGCGAGGAATCTTGTTGGATGACTTGACAAACAAGTCAAAAACTATTATAACATGTACTGTTAAATCCTAGAGCAGATCATGACTGCCTAAAGGTAGCTGGATAGTTAAAGATGTAATACAAGGTAAGTAGAAGGTCTGTTAGTACAGCATAAGCTAATTAACTCTGCATTGCAAATAGCGTAGCTAAGACAGCTGTAATAGGTCTGCTGTCAAATGAGTGGAATATCTTTGACTTTACAACGATTGCAATTTTAGAATGTGGTGATGTAAGAAAGCATAGAGAATCAAAAGAAAAAAGAAATGTAAAATAAAATATAAGTCTGAAAATAGCTTAATGAACAACACAAAGTAGAAGGAAGATACCAAACAAATGCCAAGAAAGAGTTAGAAGATGTTGGAAAACAAGTAAATACAAACAACAAATGTTAAACATTAATAAAAAAAAACAAAACAAAAAGGATTGAGGATAATAAAAATAATATATATCTACCAAGATATATATATATATATATATATATATATATATATATATATAGTAAGAGAGAGAGGGAGTTGTCTACTCACTTTAGTCACTGTTGACCTCAGAAATGTCGATCACAAAAGGTCAACAAACTGAACATCAACAAGCTACCACTCCCCCGTTAATTATATATAGTAACTCTGAAATCACACAGACACACAGGGAAAGAGAATAGTCCTCTGCCTAGGGACTGCTGATCTCACATACCTTTTGACTATCTGCATATATTGACCAAGTGTAGTTGATTAAATAGACATCAACAAATATCACATACTGAGAAAAAGAGTAATGTGTGCAATGTCAAGGAAAATGAACAGGAGATAATGAATTAGCCAAAAAGGGAAAACCTGTTGTGAAAATTATTCTTATCATGTACATTATGAATTTAACAAATGGAAAGTAGATTTTTTGGGGAAAAAAAGATTACTTTTAAAGTGCAGCTGTAGGTGATGAAGATGCAGTTAATATTAAATTCTCTTGGTTTACTCATATTAACATTTTATCATTTGTTAAAGAGACCAACAAATGCTGTAATATTTATAAAAGTCACATATAAGAACAGGGGTACATTTGTTCTTTATGGATGGAATATTACATTTTCAAATAAACAAATACATGTGGACAAAGATATAATAAGCAATAGTAAAGTCGGTCTCTGAAGCATTATAATGTTATAGATTATAGAATAAAAAGCTGATCAGATAGAGATGCTGTAATTTTTCCATGTTTTCCTAATTTACAGTGAGAGTCCTTCTAAGCTTAAAATGTCTCTAAAACCTTATGAAACAATATTAAAACAAAACAAACATTATAGGACTAAGACAAAACAGTTTTTACTGGAACTTCACAGAAAGATCCTTGCTGCCCCCATGAACTGTAAAAACATATTCTTGTGAATATTGACCTATTAGACAGTCATGGACTCTATTTGCCACATGATGGATGTGGGATTAAATGGGAATTATAAAAGTGTCTAACTAGACAATTAAACGGGAAACAGAGAGTTCATTCGTAAAATACCGCCATAGAATACAGCAGGACTGCATTAATCTGGGTTTGGAAGACTTTTTGCTTTTATACAGTTTTGACACAGGAAATTTTCAAGAAAGTTAGCTCATCCAGAATAGTGAGATAAATTTAAAATATTCTTCCTGCTCTTCAAAATAAGAGTTATAAACTTAGTTACAGGCTAAGGTGGGTTAATTGCTATGGTAGAGATAATCATGAGGTTAAGCACATGACTTACTTGTAACAGCATTTCATTATCTAGAAATTTTAAAAGGAACCTTAATAGGTTTAAATTAAAAATACATGTTCAGTCTAAAAACATGGGGGACTGATTGTCCTTAACGTGGGGTGGTAGTTAAGTTTCTGAAGGACAACAGAAATTAAGTTCATATTAACTTCTGGATTATGTGTGTTGATTTTAATGCAAAAAAAACTAGCAACTTACATAATTTCAGGTTATTTTAAGGATGCCAGTTATCATTGTACTAGGAATAAGACATTCTCAATGCAACAGAGCAAATGTGGATAGAAGGACACTGCTCATATATGATTATAAAGGCAAAAATGTCTCTTATTTCTGAGTAGACAGACAAGGTGCCTCAATGACTGATTATCTCCTGACTGAACTAGGGCTACGTGTACAAACTGCATTCAACGTTTAATTAGAACACATAGTGATCATTTTCTTTAATTCTGGCACTGCAAATTATAAATGATTGTAATAATTAGAAGACGGCTCAGTTTAGAAAAGACAAATATAGAAATAAACAGAGAGATATAAGGTTATATGAAATTAAGTCATCATGGACAATCATAGGAGAGGTGCTGGATACACAACACAAAATGCTAAGATTTTTTGAGGTGCAATTACATCCATAACTCCACATGGGAGTGGCGCACAGCTGTTATGATGCCACTCTGCAAGGATGGTCCAACTAGGACCCCTGGAATTATAGACCCATTAGCCTAATGAGTCTAATCTGCAAAGCTGTATAATGTATCATAACTGACCTAATTAAGTATATCAACAATCTTATCAGACTCAACCCCAAGCAGTTTGTCTTTGTCAAGGGTAGATCCTGTCTAATGAATTTTTGTGAACTTCTTTCAGAAGGTTCCTCAAGCTGTAGGCTGAGAACAAGATGACACATGAGCTACTTTGACCTCACCAAGGAATTTAATGACATACTCCATACAAATACAATGAAGCTGAAAGAGCTCCAAATTTGCTGACATATAGTTAAGCAGATAGCCAAGTGACTCAGAGACAGGACTCGCATAATAAGAGTAGGAAGAGTGGGGGTGGGGTGTCCACTTAGAATATGAAGGTAACCAATGAAGTTCCACGGGGATCTGTGCTTGGACTTTTGTCGTTCAGAATCTACTTATCTTGTATCCACGTATCAAATGTGGATCTCTGGTTCATAAAGTTTGCAGACGATTATAAGCTGGGAGTCATTGTCATTTCCCCCTCTGACATACATGGATTCTAGCAGGAGTTAACACTTGTCAGTAGTTAAGTTACTAAAAATGGACTCAAGCTCAGCACCAAAAAAGTGCATCATTGTAGCATTTGGTAATCACCTCTTTTTTATGACTTACAGCATAGATAACCCACCACTTCAAAATGAAAATGTGACAGACCTGGCTACTAGAGTGGACAGCTCTTTTATGTTTGACTATCACATTGCAACAGTGGTTAGAAAATCCATTTCCCTAGCAAAGCTCATAGCAAAACATATTTCTTTCAGATCAAAAGAAGTCCTCACATCTTTATACTCAGCTCTGATTAGTTCTGTCATTGAGTACAAAACTTCATTTTGGATGAACCTTGATAAGCATATCATTCAAGTGGAAATACCCCAGAAGTCTGTAACTAAATGTGTAAATATAACATATTTACATAATACAAAAGTCTGTAAATACAACGTCAGGCGGTACGATGCCAGGGCACTTGTATGGGCTAGGCTTGTAAAGGCTCCAGGACCATTTGCCTAGCACACACCTATGAAGCTAAAAGAGCTCAAGAGGTTAAAAGACCTGTACTGCCAAGAAACACTGGAGGCTTTGTCCCTATACTATATTTCATATAGACACCTTAGGTGTGAACTGTGCTTTGCTTATAGGGCTATAAGGAATTCATTAGTCCAAAAACTCTTACATATTATACATCAAATAGTCCAGCTAATACCAGGGCCAGAGATCTTAATCTACTCCAAGAAATAAATAATACATGAAGGACGGATAGATGAGTCATGTAGCACCTACCACTTCTCTGGAACAAACTCCCTCTCCAAGTTAAGCAGTGTGGCACATTGAAAAAGGAGCAAGGCAATTGGGTGAGCATTCATAAAATCACCTGTGTATAACTGGTCTGGTCCTCCTTGAGAAGAGAGGGAAGACCTGAGGGTGGGTACTGGCAAAATGAAAATGGCCTACTGGCTCAGCTACTTTGAACATCTGTGATCTTCAGACTTCTTTTAAACACCAAAAATGTATATGAGAGAATTTAGGAGACAGTAGCAGTAAATTTACAGAAAGTATGAATATAAACAAACATTCAACAGATAAAAGATAGTACAATAATGATTTTTTGCAAATATCTGAGATAAGGTCAACAGACACAAAATATTACAATGATTTTTACAAATATCTGAGATAAGGTAGTTGGTTAAAATGACCAAGACATGGAATGTGATTACATGAAAATGTCCTGCGACTCATTTTTTATTAAGATGTTACAATTCAACACAAGTAATGAGTTGCCTTATAATGGTTCAGCCCTTCTGCAGGAGGGAGGAGAAGATGTTGAGACTTGGCCATAAGAAAATTAGTCCTTACATATTAGAAAATGGTACTTAGACATTGGGATCAAGAGCAGGACTGGATGACTGGAGATGGGTGTGATGAGTGGTCCACCAGGGGAAGAGCAGGAATGCAGCCAGATGTTGTTTAGGTAATTTTTGAGGAGTGATTTGAAATTTTTTGTATTAGTGGTGTTAACAATTGGTTGTGGGATGGAGTTCTAGATCTCAGATATTTTGTATGAATAAAGGGATTCACCAAAGCTGTTGTTGGCTTTTGTGGTTATTAGGAATAATTTATCAGATAATCTCAAAGTTCTATTCTTGGTATATGACTGTACAATGTCTTTGAGAGCTGGGCAGTTTTTTGGCTGGTGGATGATAGAGTTAGTGATGGTTAGTTGGTTTAGGTGGATGAGGTTGGGAAGTTCAATCCAGTTTAGTTCTTGTGGTGCAGGGCAGTGATGAGTTTTATTTGGATGGTTAAGGGTGAATCTAGCTATTTTGTGATAGTAAGCCTGGAGCTTATTTAGGTCTGTTTTTCTAAGATTTGTAAAGATGGGAAAGGCATATAGCAGGGTGAAGAGGAGATGTATTCTGGCTATGGCCTGTCTGGAGGTATTTGTGATTAATAGTTTTGCTCTACAGAAAGCTCCAAGTTTAATATGCACCTTTTTACTCCAAGAAGTTTTGTGTGTGTCACTGGTTCTATTTTCGTATTGTTAAATGAAAAGATAATGAAGGTGGATTGAGATTCTTGTGATTTACCTTTAGTAAAGATCATCAGTTAATTTTGTTTGGACTGAGTATTAGCTGATGAGTAGAAAGGTATTGTTACATGTCGAGGAAGGATCTTTGTGTTATTTCCAGGAGCATGGGGAGAGTTGGGGTTGAGCATATAAGGGAGGAGTCATCAGCATACTGAATGATCGTAGCCTTGTTAGTAGCAGTAGATACTTTGTTGGTGAATATAGAGAAGAGTAGTAGACTGAGGATTGACCCATGAGGTAATCCTACTGAGACTGGTAGAAGGGGAGAGAGTGAGTTTTGCCACTTAACTGCTTGTTGGCAGTCAGTTAAGTAGCTCTGGAACCATGTTAGTGCTGTTTGGAAGAGGTTTATGGGAGCTAGTTCATTTAGTAGTTTTTGATAAGATACTGTGTTGAAGGCCTTTAACATGTCAAGAAATATGGATGAGACTAACTGGCTATTGTTTTTAAGCTGGTTGATGATATTGGTGAAGAAAATTAAGGCTGTTGTGATGCTATGCTTTGATCTGAAACCATGTTGTGAGTTTGAGAGAAGGTTGTTCTGTAGTGGGCAGTCTAAGAGTTGTTTGTGAATGCATTTTTCAAGGATTTTTGCTAATGGGGGTACAACGGCTATGGGTCAGTAGCTAGATAACTCTATTAATGGTTGCCTTTATACAAAGGTATGATATGAGATATTTTCCCATTTAGGTATGTGTTGTTCTGTGATATATTGATTTATCAGAATGGAGATGGGGTATGCAATTGCGTGTGTTGCTAATCTGAGAAATTTGTTGGGTAATTGTCAGCAGCTACACCAGTAGGTTTTAGTTTCTTAAGAAACTGTTTTATTGTATTGGTTTATTTGTTAATGAAGGAGTTGTGGTTTGGAAGGGCTCCTAAATGTAGTGTTAGGGGGTGTGTTATTGTCCTAGTTTACTAGCGACAGTATTGAGTTTATGAAATGGGAATTAAATTAGGATGCAGTACTGTCAGAGTAAGAGGTGGTGGGAGATGGCGTAGTAGTTTGACTTGGATTTGGGAACTGTTTTATAGTTCCCCAAAATTTCTGAGGGTTGTTTTGGTGTTTATTGTTATAGTGAGCAATAGTAAATTTTTTTTTGTCATTTTTGATTTTTCTTTTTTCTTGTTTTCTTAGTTGTTTTTATGTAAGCAAGGAGGGTTGTGATTTGGTTTGCTGATATTGAAACCAGGTTCTATCTCTCTTTTTGAGTAGTTGCATGGTCTCCTGGGAAAGCCATAGAGCTGGTTTTGATTTACCTTGTGTTTTCCTTAGGGGGTAAGATTATTTAGAATGTTAAGGAAAGGTTGATTGAATAGTTGTACTGCTGAGTCTGGTGGGAGATGTTTTAAAGGTGACCAGTTGAAATATGGTAGTAGGCATTTAAATAGGTTGGGACAGAAGGTTCTTTTGTTCAGTATGTGTTTCTAAATTATTGTTTTTTGGTGTGCAAGATTGGTGTCGAACCAGGGAGGTGAGCATGCGGTCATTCAGACTGGAAGGCAGCCTGCATGTTGGTAAAGTTTGAGTTTGTTAGTCAAAGAACCAATAGAAGTTAATAAAGTTTGATGGATCTTAGGAAGAGCAGGTATTCCAGTCCAAGTTAAAATCTCCCATAATAATGGTCTCTTAGTTAAATGTAGCTGCTACCCAACCTAGGAGGTTTTCAATTTTGGACTGGTTATGTGGTGGAATGTAGACAGTGATAATTAAGTGTTTTTTTGGGTTGAATTCTAAGCAAGAGATTAGTATTTCAGACTGAGAGGGGACTGGTGGGGTGTGCTTGATGCGTACTAGGTTTAATGAGTTTCTAAACATTAAGGCTATTCCTCCACCTCGATTATGTAATCTGTCACTTCTGAGTAAGTTATAGTCTTGTGGAAGGATTTTGGTGTCTTTTATATGTAGTTTTAGCCAGGATTCACTTAGTGTGAGACTATCAGGAGAGTATAAGGCAAGGGTAATGTGATATTCCTGAATCTTATTTGGTAAGATTCTAAGGTTCATATTTAAGAGAAGAAGGTTGATGGTTCAGTTAGACAGATATGGTCTGTTTTGTTTGTGAGGGGGTTGATGTTTGAGTGGGGAGATTGTATTGGCATTTGGGGGCCTGGGTTGGGATGTATATCACCGCTCGGTTTGATTAGTAATGGTTTTCGCTGGGGTTGGTGAATGCTTTTGAGTAATAGTTTTGTTATTTTATATAATAGGTTAGGCATTACATTAGTGTGAGCATATCTGAAACTGAATAATTCTGTATTTGTGCTGTTAAAGAGATAGAAGGATATAATAATATGTGTTAATGTGGGAGAGTGACTAGGGGGTCAGGATTTGTTGGTGACT
The DNA here is from genome assembly GCF_019279795.1 of Protopterus annectens. Taxonomy (NCBI): domain Eukaryota; kingdom Metazoa; phylum Chordata; order Ceratodontiformes; family Protopteridae; genus Protopterus; species Protopterus annectens. The sequence goes on from NC_056744.1 coordinate 130,980,145, forward strand.
GTGTGTGAGTTACTCTGATTATGTAGGAGGTGCTTTGGTGGATAATTATGAATAAAGCTAAGTAGGATGGTGTGGCTAAGTAACATGGTGTTTGAGTTGAGCTGTTTTGGTGGAGGGGAGGAACTCAATAGAGTTTGTATTGTGAGGTGTTGTTTTGTATTTAAGACAGTAGATGTAGTGAATCTATGTAATGGGTGAGGTGGTGGATAATTTGTTTGGGGGTGTGATTAGAGGTTAGATACAAGTTTAATGGTAGTGGGGTGAGTGGGAATTGGGAGTAGGATTAGGAGAGCAGAATGAGCCCGAACAGAGAAGGGGAAAATGGAATGTGATGAGCCAGACTTTGATATTGGCTGAAATTGAAGAAAACAATCAGTAAGCAGCACACTGCTTCTTAGAAAGCATCTTACACAGACTCTGAAGGAAATTATGTGTACTAAGTATGCTATTTGTTGTAAATAGAGTAAGAACTTGTTAACAGCAGTTTAGTGATCTTATAGTCAGGATAAGATGTTGGAATATGGGGGAGCAGTAGATAATGAAAAATACTATGTAGAGGTGAAACTGAGCCAAAAAGAGGGGTGAAAGTTACTATATAGTAAACAGGGTAGTTTAATGGCTATAGCTGGAAGGAAGGTAGAAAGGAGAAATAGAATAAACTAGGGTATGGAAGAGAAGGCAGGTCTAGTACCTAGAGTAGGGCAGGAGGGGAGGTACTGGGGAGTGGTGATGTGCAGTACAGCTATGAGGAGATATGTATCATTAGCACTAAGGTAATAAAAGATCTTAAACATGCAACAGTAGTCCATGAGTTACTGTGGATTGTTGTGGTCCGCAATTTAGGCAGTGTCTGTTACTTGTGGCCAGGAATACTGAGGCAGTTGGTACCAGGAGATATGAGTGTGTCTTGACCATAGTAGCTCATGAGTTATTGCTGTTTGCTTGGGTCCACGACTTCGGCAGTGTCTGTTATTTGTGGCCAGGAATAGTGAGGCAGTTGGTGCCAGGAGAATTGAGAGGGTCCTGACCTCAGAGCTAACCACACATCACCTAAGGGAAGGGATGGAGTTCAAGCAAGCCATGGAGTGCAGAGAGATCACTACATATATAATAAGAGCTTGGGACTCACTGTGAAAATTTCCTAGAATGCACATTAACTGCAATGCACATATTTAGAAAATCTAACATACAAAATATACTGAAAATGATTCCTCATGCAGTACAAGACTGCTCTACATATGAGTTTTGCAGACAAAATAAACTTGCAAAAGTATTTGGGCTGGGTTACATGAATGTTCTAGGAGGTGGCAATTGTGATTTATGAGTTAGTTTTCAATTTAAATGATGACTATAAGACAAATAAAATTGAAAAGCCACAGTAAAATGAGCTCTGTTAGGAGACTGGTGGGTAAGCAAAAGGTTATATAGTTTTGAATGTTTAACTTCAAACTGTATATTTATCATGATGATTATAGCTAATTCTTCATAAGTTATCAGTGTCAGTGGAGTAACAGGTAGCATATTTCTGCCTTTGGCACTGGAAGACCAGAAGGATTTGCATTCTTTTCCCACTCCAGGAAATTGGTTACTGGCACCGCAAAGCACTGGAAGGATGCTGCACGTGTGTGTGTGTGTGTGTGTGTGTGTGTGTGTGTCTGTGTCATAGATTGAAATTGACATTAAATCAAGGTCCCATCTCTGGTGGTAGCTCAGGTGGATATAAAATATCTAACAATACTTATAGAAAAGGGTAGGGGAAGTTCCCCAAAAACCTGGAAAAAATTTCCCTGAGGAGTAGATATACTGCAAAGAGTTCAACCTGGTCCACAAAGGATAACTGAATAAGTTACGAAAGTATAGTACAACTCAAACTGATAAAATAAACATGAACTGAACTGCTACATCAACAATAAATATTTAAATCATGCATTTCATGTGATATCAATCTCTTTCACAACAGCTCCTTGTGACTGTTATTTAAAATAAGAAAGACACCCAAAAGGAATTGTTCAGTACCTTTATTAATACACACTGGCTTCCAAACTACAATTAACACATAAAGCATATCGTGCAAAAATGGCAAAGGAATAATGATTTGTTTTGTTAAAAATCATAATTAATGAATTTTTATTCAACCGGCATGTCATTTTACTTTCTGGACATAAATAAGGGCTTTCTGATCAAACATGAAGCCGATAAATTTGTTAGCACTTGTTCAGTTTCAAAGTCCAAATGGCAGAGTGGGCCTGGAAAGGCAAACAAGGTAAATGTCTTGTGTCTCAAAATAAGTGACAGCTGTCTGTAACCACAATGACCAACATTAATTATATATCTAGATTTTGAACTGTTTATTTAAAAGATATACACATCAGCGATGACAATGATTTTGACATGTCTTATCAACTTTAATGTGTAGACCAGAGAAAGAAAATACTCATTTTTATAAAATAATTTAAGCAATCAGTCAAAATGTATTATCACATAAGTCTTTGCAAAGTTGATTTCCTCTACATACTGCTATGATTCAAAATTTCTGTTTCACATTTCTTTTTTTCAAAATCAACAGAAATGTTCTGTTTTGATGGTTTTGTTGATGCAAAGCAGTACAGATAGGAAGGCATGCAACATGTTCCAATTTTTACATGTTGCACGCATGCGGTCATGGACAATGTGGAAAGAAATCAACAGGAGGTGCAAGACAGTGATTGATCTAACAAATCCATTTGGAAAAGGGATGTGCACAAACTACTTCTACATGAAAAATCTAGCCGCATATACTTTGAGAGTCAGACCGAGACAATCTGAATCAAAATACAGTTCTCTGTTTACTCACTGAATATAACTAGCAGAAAAGTGTAAGAAATGTTTTTCTTCTTTTCATGTATCCTAGAGAAGTCAAATTATTTGTTTCTACTAGTAAAATAGTACAGTATATTTCTGAGAAAAAGACAAACACAAATATACTGCATTTGGTAAATTGTTAACTTTCTGAATGGTTAAAGTTAAAACAGTATCTATGTGTTTCTCTGACGTTACTGGTAAGTGTTAGAAATCTATGCACACAGTACATCAATGACAAACCTAAATTCTAAAAATATAAAATACGAGTTCAGAAAACATCCATATTTGCTCAGATTTGGATTATGGGCAAAGATGACAAGAAGGTACCAAGGCTGTACAAAGCAATATGACAGATTTGTTCAAAAGATAAAGGAAAGCAGTTTATACAAAAGTGATGGCTAGATAATACCTAGTAAGTCATTTATTTTAAAGACTAGTTATTTGGCATTTCTATAAGTACAAAACTGCAATTAAGTACTCAGCATCTATCCTAATATAAGTGTACTTATAAAAGGGCAATAATAACACAGACTGCTACACAACTGTTTTCAGAAAGAAACGTTCTGTACAGTGTGCTGCAAATGCATTACAACTACTTAACTACTCTTACTTAAATAATCTACTGGAAAAAGTTATGCATTTGACAACTGGATCTTTGGTCTTATCAGGAAGCTAAAATATATGTTCTTTATTGGCATCTAATGAGAGAAACATTGGATTCCCAAAAAAGTATGGCCAAAAGAAGCAATGGAACAAGGTATATAAAAGTACCTCTACAATAATTTTAAGCTCCACTACACAACAGAAGCATGAATTCAGATCATTTGTCAAGGTTAATTATTTAAGAGTCTGCATCTTTCAAGCGTATCACAACTACTTGACAGTCTTTGTTGGACATTTTAAGACATCCACAAAGTAAGGCCTCAATGAACTACAATATTACTAATACTGGTCTATAATGTCAAGATACATTTTTGTAAAATTCATGTTAATAAAAATATTCAGTTCTTAACTCTTTGATCACGGCACTATTAAAGTGCATGCCACTAACCTCGTAAATGTTCACTTTTCTTGTAAATAAAATTATTTCACTGATTAATTTTGAAACGTGGATACAGTAATACTAAAAGAAGAAAAGGCCATAGGACAAGATTCTAAAGTGATTTGGACATAGAGTAACACTCTTAACTGAGCAATTATTTCATGTCTGAATCTAAAACCAATTGACTGCAGTCAGTCCTCATTCAGCATTTGCCAATCATAAGTGTCAAGTTCCTATGCCTAATTACACTTCAGAGCTATATATTGTGGAGGCCTGCCAATGTACAACCCTGAAGCAATGGACTAATCATAGGTTCATAGGTAAATAGACTAGCTGCATTTGCCCGCCATTTTTAGCCTAGTCAATTTCCCCTCAAAGGTGAGAATCAAACCCTGTACCTTGTGTCTTTGAGGTAAGCACCTTAACCATTATGCCAACTTCCCAACATAATCAATGGCCTGTTTCAGTGAAGCAAAAGTTAAACTGTAAGAGAAACTTAGTACTATAGGTATTACACATCAGATTAAGTCAAGACTACCTACAGTAGCAAGTACCATATACAGATGGAGTTGTTCCCACTTCTGAAGAAGAAATATGGAGGGGTAGCTGAGGACTGTGTACATGAAAGGTTATGTAGTGTGATAGTTGTCCCAGAAATTCAGTGGGAGATGGCTTGCACAGACAATATTAATAATGGAAGCATTTCCATGGTATGCTGTTTGCTCAGCATGCCTGTTCTCACATGTGGACAGGGACAAATGCATGCAGAATGGTGATGCTACCTATCTTGCATGCATTCTCCGATCTACAATACAAGTAGTACTTGTGTGTAGTATGGCCTCGTGGTCACGCAGCTCCACTTGTATGGCATGTCTGGAACTGTAGGGAGGCTCCATGCCTGTAGTGTTAAAGCTGCCCTACAGGTGATGCTATGGCACCAATAAACTCTGGCCAGACTGACTCTCATGAGTCCTCTGGAAGAATTGTCCTACACAATGAATGGGTGCTGAGATTTATTACCATGGAATATTTCTAAATCTCATGTTCGTCAGCATTGCAAGGTACTGTTTTGGGCATAACCCATCCCTGGGATGATGTCACTCTCAAAGTGGGCATGAACTTCAGATATGAGGTTCAAGCAGGTGTAGGCATTCTGCTACGCTATCCCAGTCCTTTTAGAATCTATCCCATAGAACACATTTGGGAAAAAGTGTGACTCACTGAATCATGCTTGATAAGATGGTTTATTCTTCTGCCTCTTCCTGAAAATCCACATCTTAAAAATATAATGTTTTTCAAGAAAGGATAAAAAAGGAAGTCCCACTGGTGGTAAAACCCCAAAACTATGACACATGCACATGTAAGACTGCTATTTTTATTAGTGTGTGAGAGAGAGAGAGAGAGAGAAAACATTCACAAATATACCAATTGCCAAGTGTTTCTCAGCAATTTATTCAAAAGTACTTTTTATTGGACATGATGAGGAATGCATATTTTGCTTCTAAAAATAGGCCTACAACTAGAATTTTTAACTGTTTAAAAATATAAGTCTTTTAGTGACAGCAATCTCCAATTAAAACTGAAAAATTTCTGTTCAGCTGAGCCAAAAATTGTTACTGAACTTGCTGCCAACATAAATCCAGCAGCACGTTCAAAGGATTGCAAATAAAAGAAAAGTAAATAAAAAGACATAACTTCCACTTCTTTCCCCAAACCATCAATCCATCCACTTCTAGGGTTACACATAGAACCAGTATATAATAAACTTAAGTACAGACTGAGAAAAGTGTCCCAATGACACAATACAAGCCAATGTTAACAGTGACAGTGACACTAACTGCATTCTGACCACCGACTACATAGGACAGGCTCATACATAAGTCTGCACATGTGGAGTCAATATTATAGACCTCTTCATTCAGTGCTAATAGCAACAAATTTCTATACGAAGTTCATATAAACAGCAGTTATTTAAAAATTAACTCCAGATTGTAATACTAATGACTATCACCTGACTCTCAGTGACAGTGGATTTACAACTAAAACTTTAGCTTTGTGAGAAAACATGCAGCTAAGTATAAACTCATTGTTATGGAAGGTCAAACAGTCATTAGTATTCTGTCAGAAAAGCAATGATAGGGTTGCCAAATGGATGGACAGACAGCAAATCCTTATGGTTACAAAAGTTGAGAGACATGCTCTATATAAGATATAGCTACCTAAATTAATTAATTCATTTTCAAATACCTATCTTTTCTACTTAAGTATGTAAGGGAGCTAAAGGCTCTTCTGAAAAGAAGTGGGGATATGGAAGAGAAACAATACCGGACAAGATGCCAGTCCACCTCAAGATGACCATACACACATTTATGGATGTTTAACAGGATCAATGATTACCAGTATATCTTTGTGAAGTGGGTTACCCAATTTGGACAGAAGGAAAGCTAACAGACTTTACAGAGAAGACACACTAACCTGGAATTAAACCTGAAAAAAACAAATATAGAAAGGCAAAAAGCATTCTGTTTGAAACTGAAATTTGAACTGCACATTTTCATGGAGGTCTGTCTTGAACAAACTATTTGTCTTTTACCCCCCCCCCCCGCAATAGCAGTCAATTTATAATATAACACGTGTAATAAAAATAAAAACTGTGTTGCAAAATCCTAAATGTCCAGCCACATACAAACCTTGTGTAAAAAAAAAAAAAACAAATTCTGTTTCATGAAGCCTCATTTTCTCCATAAAAAGGCTTTGATTCTTGCTGGAACACACACCCAAAGATTCACACATTACATACACACAATCTCTCTCTCTGTACACACACACACATATATATATATATATATATATATATATATATATATATATATATATATAGGTCTACTTTGTTTCGTTTAATCTCATTTCACTGAATTTCATTTCACCCCGATCGCTTCACTGAAAACTCAAATTACTGAAAACTCATTTCACTGAAATGCAGTTAGTATATATGGCACTGTGTAGAGTACTGTAGGGCAACTAAAAGGTATATGCCCTTTTCCTCACTGTAGTGCGATCCTGGAGTTTGCATATATAGTTAGGGGGTGTGGGTGGGGGGTAGCCCCCCACTTAGTTTGAGTACATATTGTCTTCTGGATAGAGTTAGTCATTGGTGTTTTAACTATGCATGTCTATTGTTTAAAATGTATTGTTTTGAAGTTTTTGATAAAATACAAGATAAAACAAACAATGTGGGGGAGGGTCTGTGCCCCCCATCCCCCCTAACAATATACACTAACTCCAGGATTGCACTACAGTGGGGAAAAGGACATATATCCTTTACTTGCCTTACAGTACTCTACACAGTGCCATATATACTAATTTCAGTTCAGTGAAATGAGATTCAGTGAAATGAGTTTTCATTAATTTGTGTTTTCAGTGAAGTGGTCGGGGTGAAATGAAATTCAGTGAAATGAGATTCAACGAAAAAATAGACCTATATATATATATATATATATATATATATATATATATATATATATATATATAAAATGTGTTACGTACTCAAACGTCAGAGCACTAGAAAAAGTGCAGTACATAATTAATGAGTTTCTTGTAGCTGAAAAACAGAATAATTGTAACATATACATCTCTACATGAAGTTAGCCTACCAATTAATAAAAAACACAATAAAGCACCAACAAAAGCACTTTTTGCAGGGAATATATAGCCAGCACCATATTCCTTACTTATATATACTGTGTCTGTGGTCTCACAGGCACAATGAAGTCAACAACTCCAAGACGGACTATTCGCAAATAGCACACTTTATTTCAACATGAAAATCCATTCTGTGTTTTGACACAGAAGAACTGCAATACAGTGGCCTTTCAGTGGTGATACTTTGCATTTCTAATATTCGATGATGTGGCATTCAAAAATGTTGCATGCTGTGTGTATACACGCACACATTGAAAAATATGTATAAATGTATACATATACATAAATACACACACGCAAACATACCTACCCTTGAAGCATAAAGCCTGAAACTGGAAGTCATCCTCAAAAATGGTCAGAAATAACTTCTTAAGCAGAACATTCTCCTCTGCCTACAGTTTAGGTCAGTTAGTAGCTTTCTATTTAACAGTTCTAGTATGATTTTCTAGACCATAATTCTATACATGTGAAGACCAAATCCCTCATTATGAATCATGAAAATGGGTACTTAAAGCATGGCTGAATGTGTTTAATACTGAATGTCCAGTCACTGAATCCACAATGAGAAAAGTCTGAATTAAGGAAACCATTTAACGTCAACCTCTGAATTAGAAGTGCTATGTGTTATATATATCTCTCTGATGAGAAAAAATATGGGCTGCTTAAGCAAATCCCACTTGAATGATAGATGTCTACATAAAAATGTTGAAGCAAATATATTTAAAAATAAAGTTGCATGTAGGAGATTTTCCCATATAAACTCTCTTGTTTAACATAATGGACTCCAAAGTTGCACAGACACAGGTGGTTCAAGAAAAGTAGTTTCCTTTGAAAATGCGCACTTAGTATAATACAGCTAATGTACTGTTGAATTAATGTGTAGTATTTGTACATATAATAAGTGCTACCACATTCAGTTAAACTCATTTGTCTCTACATTTCAAAATTAGTATTCACGTAATGAATTTAATTATGATGCAATGCTGTGCTCACTGTAGAGTCTTTCCCTAGCCTTAGTTTCTTTACTAATTAGACATTCATCAACTTTGGAAGCTCATCAGACTGCTATAGCAGTATGCTGCTAAGCACGAGTTGTGCTGACTTCCATACTGTCATACTATTGGGTTCTTGATAAATGTCATGAACGAGATCTTTTTATATCAATGACTTCTCAAACATCTTCAAAACTCTGCTTTTAAATCAATGTAAAAAATAAATCTCATTTTATGTATAATGGTAGCAAAGATTTGAAAAGTTAACTAAACTAAGACATATGCATAATATTACTTCAATAACGTATACCCAATAATAGTGTAGCAGTTAAACTTCACTGATGCAAATATTATAATGTTAAGGGAAATTTCTTCATAACACCATTTTAACCACATAAAAAGCTACAGACAAAGGTAATACAACTGCTTAATTCTGAAAGCAGAGTTCCCACCAGAATTTCTCAGTCTGAGAGCTGTGCTCCCACACTCAAAACTATACAGGTTAATGCTGAGTACATTATCAAATTAAGAGGTGTAGATGGACTTCATAAAAACAAGTCTTAATGTTAACTCCAGGGTAGTGTGACCTCTGGAGTGTTGAGAATAAAACATGATATTTATTTGTATTTGTTTTCAGGGGCAGAGCACTGATCAACATGGATCTTATTCAAACTCATCACGGGACATCTGTCTGGTTAAGTGACTTACTCAGAATCCAAGAGTTACACAATGGGGGTTGAGGGAATCAAACCTTTGACCACTGACCAGATGAAGCAGCTAGTTTACAGTACTTTAATCCTCGGAGCTAAATGTCATACTTTTAATGAATATGTTAGTGAAGGTTTCTTTTGTGTTCAGTTCTACTTTTTTCTAATTCAAAGCACTTGTAAATCTATTGAGTTTGTTTTGTTACTATACATTATGATGCTCTGAAGAGGTTGTCATGAATGTCAAACTTTTTGCCTTTCATTTTTGAACAATCATTGTTATTTAAACGTGCTCCAAGAAAACAGTAACATAAATAAAGCACATGAAATGCATAGAACGTAAGGTGTTCTTTGGTAGACTATTTTCACCAGTGATTACTTCTTCATCTTACCGTGGTGAATGTGTTAGCCCATACTGTAGACAATGCTAATTGCTGCCCATTTCTTGATGCCTACTGTCAAATCCTTGTAATAACCTCAAATCAGTTCAAACCTAGGGCAGCCAGCATCAAAGGCAAAACTAATCTAATGAACTGTCAAGCAGACCTTCACTTCCCTAGTAAATGGTCTGTCTCATATGGATAAGGGTACCATACAAAGAAACATTTTGTAAAAAAAAAAAGGTAATAATTGTATTTGACAATTACTAATATTAACTATTATGTTATATTGATACTAATGCATCTTTAATACAGTACCAGCTTTGGGTTCACTGTGCTGATAGGTAATTGGAAGTTTATTTTAATTACTTTTCTTAAGTGTTATTCATTAAATGGTACTAGGAATATCAGCTTATAACATTAATACCATGCTTTCTGTATTATTACATTATATAAGGCAAGGGACAGTACAGTTTCTACAGTGATTTGAAGATAAAGACTGTGAAATACAAATCTTGTCCCAATGTCAACTGGTACAAAAAGATTTATGTAGTCAATGCTATAAATACAGAGTGGACATTTGATTAGCCTGAAACAAAAAGTATTATGGATGCCTGCTTTCCAAACCCATACAGTTACATTTGTATAGGTTCATAAGTAGGTACAAGGCCTGGAGTCTAGGATACCATTAAGGAACTAGCTGAGATTGCCAATTGCCACAAAGCATTTCCTGGTTCAGTGACTTGTTCAATGTCGCTCAGCAGGCAAACGAAAGTGGAAGGAATCAAACCCTGTACCCTTGGCACAAAAAGCAGCTCATTAAATGTCAGAGCATTATTCCTCTGTGCTAATTGCCAGAAATATTAATATCTCTCTGAAACTGAGCATACTAATGAGATGAGGGAAATTAAGTGTTTACCAGCGACTTAAATCAGTCTGTGCCATGTAGCAAGGCATATAATCAGCTTTATAAAATGCTGAGCCTAAAAATAAAGCTTGCTTAAAGGACAAGGAGCTGGTATAGACTGTTAAACCAAAATTTGATAAAAGCCACCATGTCAAACACTGATTTCCTGGCACATATCTAAGGATGGAGAGACACAGTACAATGACGACTTACTAAGCTGGTGTTTGTATAACATGAGATGTCTTAATGTAGTGGAGGTGGTATATCAGAGTGATGTGGATTTACTGCAGTATTAAGGTGCAAAAAAAGGAAAGCTAGATAAGGCTTCTACGGTTCAAAATGGGAATCACATGTAGTAACTATACTGAAAATAGCATAGCAGCCACCTACAGATGTGTTCTGAAACTGAAAAAATACAACAATACTTCCTGCTACTGCCTCATGGGAATTATAACAGACCAATGAAATGTGTGCGGCAAAGCATAACTGTTTTACTGAAAAAGCTGTAGAGGCAAAATGAAGAGCTGCATAACAGAGGAGACTAGCTTAAAAAGAGGCCGTATAATGCAGGAGCTGTAATTGGGAGGTAAATGCAATGACAGTGCATTTCTAGGTTACCCTCATGATAAACAGGGAAGATTATGTTTGCATGTATCTTACTGATAAACTCGGCAAAAAACAGCAAACAGTGTCTAAGGCCAGAAGACAGTAGCTGATAATATAACATAATTTTTCTCTTATGTTTGAACGTGCAAACTTCATAAACATTTGAAAGCACCTGCCTTAGTTAATGCACCATTTTCCAACATGTTTTTCTTCTGATTGTAATAATCTGAAATTCAAGTCCATTGAAAAAAAACTATGAAATTAGCATTATATTAGTAACAAATGTCTATAAATTTAAGCCTTTCATAACACATTAATGGGTGCTTTATTATTATGAGGAAAGGCAATTGATAATGTGTCAAACAATGAAATACAATGCCCCTGTGTAAAGATGTGGAAGCATCTTCCACGATGTACTAGAACGTACCTGAATGTTGACATTGAACTCCTCCTAAAAAATCCTTCAGTACTTAATCATTGAACGTTTACATTTTATACTTACAAAAATACTTATTAAAAGTAGTGAATAGTATCGGGAGTGTATTAGTCAGAATGTCTTCTACGTCTTATTAAGAAATGTATAAAGAACTTTATCGTGACATCTATAAATAGTCTCAAGAAAAAATAGTTGTTTACATGTATTGTGATTTAGTTAGGTATAAAATAGATTCTCAGGTTTTGTCAAGAGTTGTCAAAAAATACTGGCAATTAATATCCTCAAATGCATTCTTCTTATTAACACAAGGTTAAAATAAATACAAAAGTTTTGGTCCTTAATACAGCTATACATACAATTAAAATGGCTGTGCTGTTTTTATTATGGTGTTCTTTAATTTTGTTGCTTCTGCAAACCTAAGACCGGTGCTTTAATTCCTATGTAATATTCACATCATGAAATTTGGCACAAAATGTGGGTATCAGCAATATGGAACAAGAATTACAGTACAGTCATACATTCAGACTTGTGACTGATGCAAAGGATATATTCATACAAGGTCCAGGAGATAGTCATTCTTGGTTCAGTGAGCAAGGGAGAGTAAGTTCTGCAGTATCGAAGCTGTTACACATTTAATTAACGTGCTAGGACATATCGACTATTATGCATGCAGTACAGTGGGGAGCAACATGCTTCTGGCACTGACATGCAAATCAGGAAGGCAAAAATTCATAAGTTACTGATATTATCAAGGCAAAAGAACTAAAAAAAAAAAAAAAAAAAAAACAGGTTCACATGTTGCATCATTTCCAACATGTGTACCCACAATGTGCTTCAATGAATGCTTTTCTAGATTGCATACAGAATACATCAGATGATTAGATTAAATGATATGAGCCCATAACAAATCTAGGCTGCAATAAATAGTTCCATTGCAAAAAGGCCATTTATACAGTCATAGCTCATGTTTGTAATAAAAGCATATTTGAATCTTTGTATAAAATCTGTAAGTAGCATTATTCTTTTGAAAAGTAGAGCTACAGAAAACGTATCCTAAAACATTGGCAAGATGCAACAAAGGAGAACACAGAATCAAGCATATCAGCTATAGCTAAGTTCATCCGGAAAAGCAATTTATATAGTACCTCCACAAATATATCACAAGTTTTCTTTATATAAAATTAATATAATACTCTGTTTCATACTGATAAGATTATGTCAATTACATACATATATATATATTAGACTTGCTTGTCATTAAGATTTAGTAGAAACATGCAAAGTCCATTGCATGGTGCATATGTAGTACATAATTCCTTCTTAAAAATTAGTAGATTGCAGGTGTAACCTTCATTCAGTCCATGACACTGCAGAGCTTTTCTGAAATTTACCATTATCTAAACTTTAATCACAAATAATTTCTATAGAAATACTAAATCTTAGATTTGGTTATCACGTGTGCAAACCTCCTCTTGCTTCAAGTTTAATTTTAAGCCTGCCAGCTGGCCTGCTGTAGCATTGTCTTCTCAGCTTTATCAGCTGCATTCCTTTTTATCTGATTCTGACATCTGATGTCATCTACAGCAATGTTATGCTTACATCACACAGATTTGCTTCTGCTTTCATTCAGAAGGTATAACGTGTGCTGCCAGGCATGCCCATAGTGCATAACATACTGACATCTTTTCATTATACATTGTAATATCTCTGTTGTGCAACTCTGTAACTCCAACAAATACAAACTTACTATGAACACGGAAATTAACTTTCAAGAAAAATAATGGTAAAATTCATGACTCCTGCAACAGACACCCAAATAATTTCGATAGTTATAAGCTCAGACTTTATCAATATGTAAAGTAATCTGGTTTGTAAATAGATGTTAAGAAATTGCACTTTTATCTGAATGCTACCATTTATGCACACTGGCTGTAGCACTGAGTGGTAGAAGACTTCATATAGTTACAGAGAAATTAGTAGAAATAATTTAAATCCAAAGGGATTTTTTTTCTATTTTTATATAGGCATCCATTGCACGACCTGCATGGTCCCCAAGTGGCCTGAACCAAGCTGTTCATGACACACATTGCTGTTCTTTCTTTTTGCTCTGCTGTCTACTTTACACTCTTGTATGAAGTCACAGGGAAGACCAAAGGAAGAGGAGGGTCCTACGGGCCCAGTATATGCATTTTCAGCTACACCTATGGTACTTTGAAGACCAGATTACAGAAATGCAATCTCTTTAACCATCACCTTGCAGTTTTAATAGAAACCATATTTATAACACATTTTAATTATTTAAACTTTGTGGAAAATTCCAGTGAAAAACTTAAGACAGTAGCCATTGTATTTATATTTAACAATGCAACATTAGAGATATTTCTTATGGATGGGTGTTTTCAGCACATTAGAGATTTTTCTATTTGTAGAGCACTGGATCCAAACTTATTTTCCACTATGGTAGATTTGGCAACTCACCATTACGAGTGCATCTTTGTTTCCAAGGTACAACCCCAAAAGTATTTCCTTTATTTAACCAGTTTATCATACTGACTGGAATTAAGAGTACCATAGCTCTAGGGCAAATAAAAAATATACGATTTCCTATTTTATGTGACACCAGTAGGAGTGCTCTTCAAGCAGCATTCTCTAAACAAGGATGAAAAAACTGTGGGTTCACAAATGTAAATCCTGAGAACTCTCCTTGATCAATATTGTTTATTACAAGCTGATCAGGAGGAGTTAACACCGGCTGGCCACGTGTGAAGAATTTGTCAAAATTTTCAGCACCTTTGCCACACTAAAAAAAAAGAAAGAAAGAAAGACATTAAACACACATGATTCCATACAATGAACATTATAGGAAATGCAATTTATTTTGGAAAAATAAATGTCATTTAGATGAATCTTCAACACTACCACTGTGTTTTACAAAATTCTGAGTTGTAAAGATATTAAATGGTTATAATTGAAGAATGATTCTTAATATTTAGACATATGGAATTAAAATAAATATTTACCCCAGGTGTATTCACATGGGAAACAAAAGACAACATAAATATTACATGTTATAAGTGAATGAACAATACTGGCACACACTAACAGCTGATACACTGCTGCACAGATATAATTCAGGAAGATGATTTGACATCTTTTCGGAAGGACTATCCAACTTTTAATCTGAGCTGCACGAATGCCACCTCACCCCAAAAAATAATGTGAGAAATCTGCATTTAAGCCACTGAATTTTCTTTGAAAATCAGGACTAATGATGATTATTATGTCCATAGGCTCTGTGTCAGGGGACCAAACTCTAATGTTGCAAGCCCCAACACTTAAAAACAACAATCCAATCACAATTTTGAAAGTCGCTATCAAACCTTAAGAATTTTTTGTAGGGAGGCTTTACCACCCCCAAACCCCCTTTCCAAAAACTCCTGCTATGTGTTTATAGTTTCACTTGGAAAACTCTACTGCAAAGATGGGACAATACTCTTGGTACTGCAAACTCACACTTTCAGTTAAGTTAATGCAAGTATTCTGACTATGTCCATCAGAATTTTCAGTCATCTACTTTATGCATTATACGGAGTATCAAGAAGAGTTTCACCACTATTTTTAATTTTTATCATAGATGCATATTTACATCTACCATTAAGCCTGCCTGGCTACACATTGTTACATCAACCTACACTTTGTAATCTTGAAACATTAAGAACTTAAGGAAAAAGTGAATGAATCACAAATATGTAGTCAATATCACAGTTTTCATGTATATTATGAATAATATCACCTTGAATTTGGCTACAACCTATTAACCACTATATAGCTGGCAGAAAGAACTAAACAAGACTTGCCATAATCGTATCAACATCTTGTATGCAGACAGTTCTATGCAGCTCTGATGCCTACATCCCCAGACAGACATGGTTTTTACTAATGGCATTTGCAGTGAAAGAGGAATGATGTGCCAGTTCCTGATTGCCTCTACTAAGTGGAAGTGAGTCTGATGTCTTCTCTTCTGGCGGAGGCAGGTAGATGTCGAAGGTAGCAAGCCAGTAAAAGGGACAGCAGGGCTGAAGTAAGACTCCATTGAAGTGGCTCCATCCACAGCCAACTGTGCCACCCAGAAGGCAGGGTATTAGAGAATAACAAAAAAAAAAAAAAACTGACTGTAGTGTATGAAGCCTACATACCTGTTCTTCTCCCTGGTCACTGGGCAAAGTAGCTGTGAGACTTTTCTCACTGCAGATAAAGAATCTACCTGGCTAAATGTCATGAGGGAGTATGCCTCTAATACAAACTGAGGAGGATTAAGTATTGTGCTGTACAGTAATCTGATGTCAGTTGTAGTTTGGGATGAAAATACAGGAAAAAAGTCTGATTTCTTTATTCCTCCTCAGCACATCCATCACACTTTCCGATCCTGTTGTCAATGTGTGAGGAAGTAGGGAGGTGTGTGTGATGTCCCTTCACTGGGCCAGTAATCAAGGAGCCTGAATTCTCACCACTGAGAGGGACGTTCACTTAGAACAAAAATAGATACACACAGTATTTCCAGATGCAGCTCTCTGCATCAAGCACAATTTCCCTTAAGAGCACATCCAGGGGACACAATCAGTCTGGGGACCAACAGGACTCCCCACTGGCACAGCTATAGAGTTGAGTCCTCAGCCGAGTGTCCAAGCCAACTCTTCCAGCACCCCCCCCCCCTGTGAAACCAGTGCTTCATGTCCCTGCTCCAAGCAGCTGACACACACACTCTTGGAGGTTTGATTTGCACACACACATATGCACCTGGGAAAGGCTGGCACACACTTACTAGCTATGCCCCCTTCTGTCCATACTGTAAGGTAGTTACGGCTACCAGATACTCCAAAGCCAGCTACTTTAAGGCTCTTACAAGGGTACCCAAGTATACTGAGCAAAATTAATATTAATACAAATGGTAGTGCTTTGACCAATGCAGTAAGGCTTTCAGGAGTTGCCACAAAGTCACCAAATAGCTACAGGTACTCTCATAGGTTAAAATATTCTCTAAAGGACCAGCCACAATGCAAAGTTTAAATACATTTAATAATAAATAATAAAAGAACATGAAAATACTAAACATCTATTTACAATAAACACCAGAATTTCAATCACAGGAAATATTAAAATAGCACATGAATAGATTCACACAGATACAGAAAAACAATACTTAACTAATCTCACTATATTTTCATGACTGATCTAAAGATGTGTTACAGCATCTGGAAGCTACAAAACCATAAAACACTTCCACTCTTCCTACAGGAGGTAATACACCATTCTCTGGCACAGACATTTAGTCTCTGGCTGCAATCAGAACTGCAAGAAACAATCGTTATGGCCTAAACCAGGTAATTTAAATTCAGGATATTTTTCTAAATATTAGCTGGGGCTGAGTTTGGCCTCTTCTCTTCCAGTATCATCTGTTAAAACATATACATTTAGGCAGTTACAATATAGTTAGGACCCACTGTTGGTACATTTTTTTTTAACACAGGCAGCTTTACAAATATATTTTTCAACACAAGCATCTATACAAATCAGTTTGATATACAAATGACATATAATTATTTTCAAAACTCCAGCTAGCTATCCTGGTGTATGTTAAGCATCCACTGCCCTACTTCTCTTGGCATAGTTGACAATCTTTTAACTTAGTTGAAACATGGCTCTCTAACAACCAGCTCATCCTTAACCCTAAAAAAACAAAGCTGTTATTCTTCCTACCTAAAAGTTCAACAATATTAAACCCTCCTCCATACAGTCCCTTAATAACACTCCCATTCAGGTAGAATCCAACACTAAGCTCTTAGGCATAACCATCGACGATCAGCTTAAATTTGACTTGCATGTTAATAATTGTATTAAAAAGATTCATTCAAAACTAGGGCTCCTTCACCATTACAAGAAATTCCTTACCTCTGAAGCCAAGATTACTCTCTCTCTTACCTACCTTCTACCCAGTCTAATGTACAATTCTCAAGTTCTCACAAATCTTAACTCCTGACCAAACTCGAATCTACCTACAACAAGGTACCTAGATTTGCTGCCCAAAAACCTACAAATCCCATCACGGTCTCTTTCTAAACTGGCTTGAATTACCCCACCAGCTTCTTCTCTCTCAACTCCAGATCATCCATTCTATCCTATACCAGCCTTCCTACTGCCCACCACTATCCCCTCTCATCTCCCATTATTCTCCCTCCAGACCTCTCTGAAGCTCTAACCAAGACCTACTACAAATCTACAAACCCAAGTCTAAATTTGGACGCAACATGTACAGTTATCACCCCACTATTGCCTGGAATAGGCTCCCACTAGAAATCAGGAACCTTACACATCCTAAACAATTAAAGACAGCCACCAAAGAGCTTTTAGTCACTGGTCCTGCCACTGTGGACTCCCTCTTTAATAATCACTACTTCCTATACCTTAATCAACTTTCTGCCCTTAACTCACTCTTCTCACTAGATCTCTCTAATCGTCCTTGAATACTCTTTCTACTGTCTTCTAAAATCTATTAAGCAAATCATCTCAAAGAAACATTTTATTATAATTGTCTTGCCTTCATACAACTACATTATAAAACTGGGTTTTTGTAACCACTTACCCCAAAACTATATTCATCGTAATGACATATTTCTTTTCATACATCTTGTAAGTAGTTTTTATATACTCCTGATTATTGACACTGTATAACATTGTATTGCTACTTAATACCTTGTAATAACCCCGTAACATTGCTGTTTAATGCTAATTTATAATGAAAATTGCATAATATGTTGGAGCTGTTCTCCCCAGGCCTCCACTGAAAAAAGGCTCTTCAGCTCAGTCGGACAATCCCAGTCAACAAATGTAAAATAAACTAAATAAATAAATAAAATAAATAAATAATACCTCACATCATCACAGTGTGGGCTATATATGTCTGGCTCAGCTGATTTAAGACACAATACAGTCTGCTTCTCACTGTATTTGTTATGTCTAGGTAGTGGGTGCAGTATTTTATGTCAATTTCAGTCTGTTAAAAAAGCTATGGCACAAACAAAATTTGTAGTACCTCATTACAAAAACAGTTCAAATGTAACTGGTTATCAAAACAAACCTTCCAAAATGATCATATTATACAAAAGTAACATCTGCATAATATGTTTCTTCATTGACGAACAAAATCAATTTTAGCTTAGTAACCGTATTTTCTGTTTTCAGTGTTGCACAAACATTGATTGTCATTTCACCAACATTTACTTTCAGCAACTAAGATGTAGTGATAACTGCCTTTCAGAATAACTGGCAGCTACATGTCACAATCAGTTGTGAGCCAGTGGAAAACGCTGATGACAGATAATCTCTGCTTACAAGAAATTATATTGGCTCCATGGTGCAAAGGGATAGAGCCTTGATGGTTTTCCAGCTGTCCATGGTTCAAACAGTGTGCCTAACCAATGTAAGGGAGGGGCACCAGTGGGAAGTCAATGCCAGTTCAATCTTTCTATGGGATGGAAAGGCACAAATGCTGTTACTTGAGCTCCACCTGTTGGATGGCATGACATGTTACCCTAAGAAGCAGGGACAAGGTGGTTGCAGGTTACTGAAGGGACTACAGATTCTGGCTGGGGGACAAGGATTAGGGGGTGTCATTTATTCTGGTTTCATGATCCAACATTATAAAGTAAAGCCAGGATATTTGCCAACTGACAGATGCATGGGATTAGGTCAGCATAAGAACAGAGCTAGCTGCATATGACAGCTACCTACTCTTGCTCCTGAGGAAACTTATGGATGGGAGGCTAGATGACTGAGTCTGAAATTAATAATTGGGCTCAGAATGAACAAAATACATAAAAAGAGGAAAAGGCATAGAATGGAAACCCCCTTGACTACCAAGGAAAGGAATTCCTATGGCAATGTTTCGGTAGCTGAATGTGTGTGTAGTAGGTGCACTATATCAACACAACAGTACAGCGCATATTGATGGATAATGAGCTAAGCAATGCTGTTATACCAACGGTATGGCAATTATAGAAAACTTACAAGGTAGTGAGGCATACCAACTGCTGTTATATACAGTACAGCAGTAGTGCAGTATATTCTCCCTCCTTGAGCTGCAGTTTTCTGTATATATAAATATAGACTACCATGATAATGCCACTCTTCTTTGATAGTAATTTATAGATTTATTGATTTGATAGAGCATATACAGAACATATACATGCATAGGTGAGCTCTGTACTCCATAAAACAAACAATGCTAGGATAGGTGAGCTCTGTACACCATAAACAAGTTGAATGCTAGGATAGATGAGCTCTGTACACCATAAACAAGTTGAATGCTAGGATAGGTGAGCTCTGTACACCATAAATAAATTGAATGCTAGGATAGGTGAGCTCTGTATACCATAAACAAATTGAATGCTAGGATAGGTGAACTCTGTACTCCATAAATCAAGCTGAATGCTAGGAGAGGTGAGCTCTGTACTCCATAAAACAAGCTGAATGGTAAGATAGGTGAGCTCTGTACTCCATAAAACAAACTGAATGTTAGGAAAACAAGCTTAGGTTACAGTTACTTGGGTTTTCTTACTTTTGCTCATATCGTGTGGACAATAAGAAACTGAGAAACTGACAAGGGTAGGGATTCAGGGGAGTTTGGCCCCCTATCGAATCACTTTTACTGATGTCACACTCGTTCCTACAGTGATGAGCTAAAGTTTAAATATTACACAAAATATGAGTACTCAGGCTGCCACTTACATTTGTGACTGAAACAGTGGGGTCTAAACTTGTATGTATCAAGCACTTGTAGTGAACCCTGAGCATCAGTCATGTCTAGATAAAATGCAGTAGGTAGCAGAAGAACTAAAATTCAGACTATTTAGCCAAAGATGCAAAACAAGTGACAAGATTAATTCTTAGCAAAAAAGCACTGCAGAGTGCCCTAACTTGGAAGCCATTAATTCTGCTTTTTGATTAAATACTACTCAGATCCAGACAGTGGCCATACTAAGCAAGAAAATGGGAAGTGTCTAGCTACATATCTTCTGGCTATTCATAGGAGGTTACCAGGATAATGGCCCTAGGGCCTTTACAAGCCTAGCCATGTTACACCCGTGTCTTGTAATTGGACTTGGTTAGATGGTCATTATTCGCAGAACGAGTCTTTGATCAGGAGTGACTGCCCCTGTCTATGAGGGACATAGGTGGCATCCCTGGGGGTGAATTTACGGTCTAACATCCAGCTGTCTAGACTGTGCCTGAATAGGTTTAATAAGGAGCTCTGCTTCATGTGAACTGGGAGTTTATTCCAGAGGAGCGGCAATCTCTGGGAGATATAACTCCCTCTCCAGCATGTTTTGTTATGTCACAAAATAGGTTGAGATCCCTGGAGCGAGTGACTCTTGTCCCATTTGATCTGTGGATGAGCAGCATTTCCATTAGGGACAGGGTCAGAGACTGCTCTATAGGCCAGGCACAAATTGCCTCTCAGCAGCCTGTAGGATACATAGTACAGTGACAGGGCTTTCAGTCTTTCCATGTAGGTTATGTTTTGGAGACTTGAATTTTCTTGGTGTGAAACCTTTGTGGTCTCTTCAGCTGCTGCACATGTGCAAAAGGAAGCACTGTACTCTATTAGTGGTCTGATGAGGGTCGAGTACAGAGGAGTCATAACATCCTTAGTCTTTGATATGATGCCCTTACTTATTAGATATGCATCATAGAAGGCTTTTCTTAGCACTGTGGAGACAAGGTGAATATAGATTAGATTGCCATCAAGCTGTGTTCCCAAATCTCACACAACTGGGTTTGAGCTTGGGGTCTGCTGTCAATATTGTAATTTGCAGGGACTTCCTCTTTGCCAAAGGGGATAATAATGCACTTTTTTGCATTTAGTTTTAGTCCGTGGCTTTGGCACCAATAATTTGTGTGTTAGCCCCTTTTGTAATATAACATCATTTGGGGACCCAATGATTGCTCCCAGTTTGCAATCAGCAGCAAACTTGGTAAGCCACAGACCATCTACTTTCACCTGGACTTCCAAGAAATAAAAGTCCAAACAGTGGGGGGCCCAGCACAGATCCTTGTGGTACACTGATGGTAACTGGTCTACTGGTAAAGGTGGAATCCCCAAGTTTGACAGTATGCATTCTGTCTGCGCGCCAGTTGGCTACCCATATAGTGACGTATGGGTTAATCCCAAGCTGGGAGAGTTTCTCCCAGATACCTGAGTGGAGGGTTGTGTCAAAAGCCTTGGCTAAGTCAAGATCGGCAGTACATACTGTCTTGCCTTCATCCAGGGCTTTGGTAACATTCTCAAAGAAGTCCACCAGGGTCAATAAGCATGATCTACCCTTAACGAACCAAACTGGGTCAGGTCAAGATTTTGAAGGTCACTTGTGTCCTTGTTGATAAGGTCCACAATGATTCTTTCCATGGCTTTGCAGATAAGGCTGGTTAGGCTTATTGGTCTGTATTTCTCAGGGTTGATTGATGGACCCCCTTTATGAAAGGGCATTACTGCTGCTGTTCTCCATTCTCCTGGAACAAAGCCAGTGCTCAGGCTGTGGTTAAAGAGAGTGCCACGTGGTTCCACTAGGACTTGTTTTAGATTGTTTATAAGCACCAGGGATGTTATCTGGTTCCATAGAGGCAGTGTTTTTGGCCTTGAAGAGCGTGGATATGACCCACTCTTTGGAGATACTAGGTAGAGGACTGGTGTCAGGTATGCTTTGGGGTATGGCTGGTGGGGACAGAGGGATAAGTTTACACCAAATCTGTCTGCTAGCAGGTTGGCAATTTCCTCAGGTTCAGTATGAGAGGTTCCATCCACTACAAGTTCAGCACATAGTTGGGTATTCCCTTTTAGATCTCAGACATAACTAAAGAATGCCTTATGATTATCCTTGGCTAAAGATGCTAATTTAGCTTCATAACTAGACTTAGAGGACTTTACGAGATATTTGATTTGCTTGTTCAAGCTGTGGAGGGTATTTTTCTTCTGCTGAGTAACTTCTCTCTAGTTCTTAGACATCCATTTCTTCCTTTTGTTATATAACCCATTTATACTTGGGGTTCACCACGGTGTCCTTTTATTTATTTATTTATTTTTTTTTTAGAGGACCTTGTTTTGATCCAGGCAGGTACAGCCAAGGCTATACAGTTGTCTACGTGGATATACAGGGCATCTGTGTACTCCCCTCTGCAAAGGAGTCATTGTTGGCTGTGTTAGCACAGGGTTGAAACTTTTTATATTATCGCCTAGTAGGCTGTAGTTTGCAGAAAGTTTTCTATTTTTTTCCCCTGTGGGGGTGTCAGCTCTTATCGTTACTTCAAACGAGACAGATTTACGGTCTGACCTTATCAGGGAGGGTAATGCACAAGGGTAGTGCACTGACCCACCCCCATGTTGGGGAGTACTAAGTCTAGGACATTTGAGCCATTTATGGGGGCTGTTCCTGGGCATTTGTATTGACAAAAGTTGAGGAACACCAGGGAGAGCCTGTTTGTGGTCATGTATGTCACCTAATCAATGGAAGGGTAGTTGAAATCACCCACGACGAAAGTGTTTGTATAGTGAGTGACTAAGTCCAGGTAGGCAGTGTGCTTCTCTTGATTCATAGTGGGGCACATGTACCTAGCAGTGATGTGGTAGGGTGCTTTACCTACAGTAGCTCAAGAGAGTCACACTGTTTAACCAGTCTCGAGGTGCATTTGGATTTAATGAAGATGGATACACCTCCACCTTTGGTTCTTTCACACTCATTTTGGGGTCTGAACATGTGGAAGACGTTGTAACCTTGCACAGCTGGAGTGCTGTCTGCAGCCTTGAGCCATGTCCCCGTGACTGCACAGACATCAGCATTTTCCAAGATGAGGAGTGCTTCCAGGCAGTGCAGTTTCCTGTTTATGCTCCTAGCATTAAGCAGCACAACTCTGAGTTTGTCTCAAGTGGATTCTTTTACATTAGAAATTTTTTTACTTTGACATTGCCATAAAAAGGGCACGGGGGGTGCCTTTGCCAGTACCTAAAAGCCTAGAGGAGACAGGTGATGACCATCTCTGGCAAAGCAGTGTGGTCTGTCAACTATGTCTTCCCAGGCTGGCAGATACTGGATCCCCCTGGGTTGATACCAGAAGCTAAGCCAATTGTCGAAGTCAATCATTTCTTGACTGTATTATGGCATCATCCTGGGTGAAGGTAGAATGCTGCTTAGGGCTAGGGACATACCTGCCTGGAACACACAACCCAAGTTCAGTCATGTCTCTCTTCATATAGTCCAGAGAGGTACATCTCAAGTCATTCAACCAACATGTACTATGACAGAGTCATAGCGATAATTTGTTGTTGAGTGACCTTAGTGCATGTATGATTTGATGGATCCTGGCACCTGACAGGCAGCTGACCATGACATTCTCCTTGTCCAGCCTGGTGAGGGGGACATCTGTGTGTCTCACTATGGAGTTGCCTATGACAAGGTCATTTGGTTTTGAGGTGTTTTGCCTTACGGGCTTATTTGCCGAGACAATGGTGTGCGTGTGTGTTGCTATGTGTAGTGGATTCTATTTGCTTTGCAGTGTGTGCAAGTGGTTTGTGCTTGGGAGATCTCTGAGCTTTTGGTAGGCTTCTACTGAGTACCTCCATGTATGTGGGTTTATGTGTTGTGACCTTGTTTTGTGTGAGAGGTGATGTGTATGTTGACAACCTGTTTGATGAGCAGTCTGTTTTACGTGAGAGAACTGATTCCAAATTCATAGCACAACTACCATATCTCATACATTGCATTTGTTTGTTTTAGGCATAAGTGGTTGTCCGTATATATGGGGCAATTACTATATTGCCTCAGGATGCCCATGTCAGTCAGGCTGGCTGGAGAAATGGTTGGAAACTGATTGTTCATTATGGCAGGTTTTTACCATAACTAACATTGTGGAGTGGGTTCATTTGACCACATTTTGCTCTAGGACTAACAAAGGGGCTTATTCTATTTAAGGCAAGGGGTGAAAACTATGGCAGTGCTTCTCAGTGCGCAAATGAGTTTCCCGCAATGCAGCAGGGAAGCTAGGGAGGGTTCATCAACAGTTGTCTAGGAGAAAAATTGTCTATACAGGGCAGTAGTGAACCCCACTGAGCAGTGTGCAGCTAAGCGCAAATGCAAGGCTTAAACACAGGTGAAAGTAAACATTTTTACGCTAAACTACCAAATGGGAAGCACACAGTGAGCTTCCTCCAGTAATCTCAAACAAGGCTCAGACTACACAGTACTGCCACAAGGGTGCAAGAAGGGCCTTCCTAACGTAAGATGGCTGCAATAGAATACACAGTGGGCATATATGTAGACGTTAATAGAAACCAAAAAGCACTCTTCCTTATTACATTTTATCACGACTTGTATAAAGGGGGCATTGAACAACCTTTGTGAATAAAGCAATGACTACAATGCTTCCTAAGTCAAATAAAGGTTATAGATTTATAACAAAATTAAATAAGTCGTAAGACCCCTGCTTGGGCCTAGACAAATAAATCAATTACCCCACCCTTGGGCTTGCTATGCTTCAGTTGTGTTTGCCACCTTTTCAAGGAGAGCCCGGGAAGAAATTACAAAAACCCAGTCACTGAGACTGACCTTGAAGGCAGCTAAAGTACTGTTTATGATTTTTTTTTTTTTTTTAAATCTTTTTCTCCCCTCTGCATCAGTGTCAATCAAGCCTCTCCAATCGTACAAAGGTTCATTAATTTCCTGGAAATATGAGATCAATGTATGGATTTGCCAGGGTCAAACAGCCTTTGTCTTTGGTACAAAATTGTACATTTTTTTTATATTTAACATTCAACAATGTACAGTTTCATCATGTGTGAATATTTTATTGTTGCCCTGCAATTGACACTGAATGTTAGAAAGGTAGGCCCTGTATGACATTCAATGTTAGAAAGGTAAGCCCTATTATACTCCTCTTGTTCCTTATATTTGAACTTTCATAATGATATCCAGAAACAGTAAGACAAGTTTCCATGTCTGGCAAGGATTAAAAACTGTAGTTATCGCCTCTGGTATGAAGTAATTTATTTAGTTTTAGTTATTTATTTTATTGCATTTGTTTACCGGGAAAGTCCACTGGGCCTAAAAGAGCCTATTTTCAGTGGAGGCCCAGGGAGAAAAGCTCCAACAAGAACATAGCTACAGAAAAGTATAAACATTAATTGGTATAGAAGTAGAAACAGTGTTATACATAGTAATTACAGTAATATATACAGTATATGGGTCTATATTAGAACATCGACAGCTAAAAAAGTACAGTTGTGTACACTTACTATAAATGTAGATGTTCGAGTGTATTCACTGTTGCAATCCTCACATATGAGTTATCCGGCTCCCGGTAGCCCTCAGTCGGCCTGAATACCAGAGTCCTTTGTATATGACGTCGACTGCCGCCGGTTGTAAAACTGATGTCAGAATGTCAGGTATAAAGGGGGGCAGCCAACGCCATTTCCTCAGTTTTTCGTTTCTTAACTGTCAGGAGCCCCCAAATGAAGGCTAACCCAGGGAGGTAGCACCCTGGACACATGTCATACAAAAAATAAAAAAATGTAGTCTGTGCCTTAGGAAAAAAGGGGGAATGGAGGGTGGGAAACCAGGACTGCAACAGTGAATACACTTGGACATCTACATTTATGGTAAGTGTACATAACTGTACTATGTTCTTCGTGTTTCACTGTTGCAGTGCTCACATATGGGTTGATTCCCAAAGCCCAGGAAAAAGACAAAGGGTGGAGGAAGGATCACAGATTAAGTGTTGGTAAGAAGGCCCTGCAAAACTGCAGAGGCAAAACCAGCCCTGGATTTAGAAAACAGAGGTAGATTGTAATGCTTTGTGAAAGTATGGACAGAAGACCAAGTAGCTGCTTCTAGAATGTCCTTAGTAGTCACGCCTCTCAGAAAGGCTGCAGAGGTAGAGGCTGCTCTAGTACAATGGGTCCTAACACCCTGAGGGGGAACCTTCCCATTCTGCAGGTGACAAAAGTGAGTACAATGAGCAATCCATTTGGAGATGGTTTGTTTGGAAATAGTTTTACCCTAAGCCTCAGGAGCAAAACTAACCAATAACTGTCCAGACTTTTGAAAATATTTAGTGTCTAAGTAAAATCTCAGCTGTCTATGCACATCAAGATAATGCAGAATCCTTTCCCCTTTATTTTGGGGATTGTTTAAAAATGTAGGCAGGTGGATAGACTGGTTAAGGGTTAAACTGGAAACCACCTTAGGCATAAAGGAGGGGTTGGTTCTCAGAGAAACCCGATCTGAGTGAAAAATGATGAAAGATTCTACTGCCATTAAGGCTTGCAGCTCAGATACCCTTCTAGCTGAAGTAACAGCTAAAAGGAAAGCAGTCTTCCAGGATAGAAACTTCAAATCTGCAGAGGCAGCTGGTTCAAAGGGAGGCAGAGTAAGTTTTTCCAGGACAAAATTAAGATCCCAAGCAGGAGTAGGAGCTCTTCTGGGAGGTCTAACATTACTAGCTCCCCTCAGGAACTGTTTCATCAAGGGGTGAGAAAAAATGGGTTGCTCAAAAGAACAATGACCCGAAATTGCTGAAGCGTGAATTTTGATTGAAGAAAAGGAAAGTCCACCATTAAGCAGTTCTGCTAGGTAGTCAAGAATGAGGGAAAGAGAAAGATGAGAAGAGTCTTCTTTAGCCAGCATCCAAGAGCAAAATATCTTCCATTTTCTTGTGCTAGGCCTCCTGAAGAACTTCAACCACCTGTTGTGAAAGATTTAAGGTATTAGCCAGGCAGTTAAATGCAGAGTTTGAAGATGAGGATGAAGGAACTCCCCCCCCCCCCCAAACCAACAGATCTGGTACCAGGGGAAGATGCCAAAGCTGAGCCTGGGAAAGGCTGTGAAGGAGGGGATACCAATGCTGCCTGGGCCAATCTGGTGCTATCAGAATAGCCTTTGGTTTTTCATCCCTTATCTTTAACAGCACTCTGGGAAGAAGAGGCAGAGGAGGGAATGCATAAACTGAGAGATGTGTCCATGGGAAGGACAACACGTCCACCCTCCAAGCTTTGTTGTGAAATCCCTGGTGCAGAAGGTTGGAAGGAGATGATTGGTGTGAGAGGAGACTAGATCCACTTGTGGGGTGCCCCAATGATACTGATGCGACGGAAAATGTCCCTGTTCAGTTGCCACTCATGAGGATCCAGAACATGTCTGCTCAAATGATCCGCCAAGGAGTTTAGCCTCCCTGGAAGATAGTGGGCTATTAGATGCAAGCCCATGGATGCTGCTATGGACCACAGCCTCATGCTTTGTCTGCACAAGGGGTAAGAGTGAGTCTCCCCCCTGCTTGTTGATTTACCACATGACTGTGGTATTGTCTGCCCTGATCAGCAGAGTCCCACGGTAGAATAGGTCCTTGAAAGCCAGCAAGGCCTGCTGCACTGCCATCAATTCTTTTACGTTTATGTGTAGATGAATCTGCTGGGTGCTCCAAGTCCCCTGTATGCCCCTGCCTTCCAGATGAGCCCCCCCTCCCCATGCAACATCGGAGGTGTCTGTGGTGAGAGTCTGGCTGGCAGGTGGTGGGCGGAAAGGCAGACCCTTGTTCTGAGAACAAGTTGTCACCCACCAGAGGAACTCCATTTGTAGACAGGGAATCAGGGGAAGAATCAAGTCCAAGTCTTGTGTGTGTTGACACCAAAGATTCTGGAAGTACACCACTGAAGTTTTCTCATATGCAGCCTTGCATATGGGATCATCAAAATACAAGAAGCCATGAACGCCAGTGCTTGCAGGAATTGCCTTGCAGAGAGCTGGGTCATGCTTGCCAAGTTCATGAAGTAAACCGAAAGATCTTCTTGCTTCTGTTGAGGGAGGAATACCATCTGGGTGGCTGTATTCAGACTTGCTCCCAGGAAAACAATCTCCCTTGTAGGAACCAACTTTGACTTCTTTTCGTTGAGAGTATAACCCAAAGAGGTGAGAATGTTTTTTCCTGAAATTCAAATCCTTTTCTAGTTGTCCTGGGGAGTTTAGTTGAATGAGACAGTCATCCAGGTAAGGATAAATTTGAATGTTTTTCTGCCTGCAAAAAGCAATGGCTGGAGCCAGGCACTTTGTAAAAACTCTGTGAGCAGTTGATAAGCCAAAGGGCAATGCAGAGAATTGAAAGTGTTGCTCCCCAGCCCTGAAGCGAAGGAACTGCCTGCAACTTTCCCTTATTGGGATGTGCAGATAAGCCTCCTCAAGATCCAAAGTTACAAACCATGAATCCTTGCCCAGCATTGGCAGTAAATGTTGGAGGGTGAGCATCTTGAATTTGGGAATCACCAGAAAAGTGTTCAGAATAGACAGATCCAGAATAGAGCGCCAGATGCCCCCTTTCTTGGGTACCAGAAAAAGTCTTGAATAAAAACCAAGGCCTGCCTGATTTGCAGGAACTGACTCTATAGCCCCCATAGTCAGTAGAGAAGAAATCTGAGTTTCTACCTCTGCCCTGAGAGTTCTGGGTATGTCTGGGTACCCCATGCAAAACAGAGAAGATGTGAAAGTAAAACTTGTAACCTTGGTTTACTATACTATGCACCCATATGTCGTCTGTGATGGTAGACCATACCTCTGTGAACCTGGCTAACCTTCCCCCCCCAAAAGAAACCCAGGGCCCACAGAGGTAGGCAGAAGAAGGCCAGAGTCATTGAGAATGTTTGGTTTGGGAAGCTGGCTTAGAACTCCCCGATTTAGCAGAAGAAGAATGCCATTGTTTATCCCTTTGAGGGGCAGAAGTCTGCCCTCTGGAAGATCTGAAACCCCTAGGCCTAGAGCGACCCTGCTTGCCAGGAAAAGGGAAAGACCAATTCTTGGAAGGATAATGCCTACTAAACTGAGGAGGCTGAACCTGAAGGAAATCTTTTACAGTTTGCATAGATTTTGCCTTATCCTCTAACTTCTTCAGCACCTCCTCAGCCTTATTACCAGAAAGATTGTCCTTGTGCAAAGGAGCATCCAGCAATTTAGATTTAACAGGTTCAGAAAAAGGCTGCTCCCTGAGCCAAGCATGCCTTCTAATTATGGAACCAGTGACTGCTGCTCTGCAGGAAGCCTCCAAAGTGTCAAAACCACAATGAAGTGAATGCTTATTAACTAAAGTGGCAGAATACAGTAAGTTTTGTAAATCTTTGTTCTCCATCATGGAAGGAAAATCTCCAAGTTTAGCCTTAATAGCCTCCAAAATATGCTGCTGATACTTAAGCATGTGAAAAAGACAATTCACGGATCTAATGGCAAGAGTTGCAGAGGTATAGACTTTTTTACCCCACCTGTCCAAGGCCCTAGACTCCTTATCAGAAGACACTGGGTTTTTATCAATAGTAGCCTTAACACCCTTGGGGCCTTGAAAAATAATTTCTGGATCAGCAATAGGGTTTTTAAAAAGGAATTGATGAGATTCAGGAACCCTATAATACCTACCCGGTTTTCTGGGGGCAGGAGGAACAGAGTTAGGAGTTAAAGAATTTTCCATGCAAACATCATCCACAACTTCCAAAACTGGAGGTATAGCCAGAGGTTTATGCTGTGGCAAATCCAAAAATTCCCCTGATTCTTTTCTTAGACTGAGGAAAATCCTGACATTCTCATTTAAAGTGCTCCCTAAGAGTATTCAAAGTATCCCCAAAGGAAAAATCTTCTGGAGGGGAGGCAGAAGGGATAGAGTTCCTCAGCATCAGAATCCTGAAAGGCAGAAAAAAGTTGAGAATTTCCTTCTTCACCAGCAGACATACTGGAAATCTCAGAATTTGAGACAGAAAAAACATCAGGAGATAATTCCCTAGTCCTCTTTGAAGGGGGGGGGGCATAAGAGACCCTAATCAGGGAAAGAAGCTCAACAGCCATCTTTAACAACTGGGACTGAGGCACAGGAGGGGAGGCCGATTCCTACTTGTGAGTAGGTTTGCAGCTGGAAGGTTTACTAGCAATTCAGAGGGACTCGGGAGGCCTAACAACTGCAGAAGTCTAAACTAAGGTAATCGGTCTGGTTCTGGTCTCATGTCAAAAAGAAGAGGCATCAGAAGCCAGTGCCAGGAAAGCGACTCTGGACCCATCTGAGGTGGTGACAGGCAGTGGGTCTGAAGCTAAAATAGCAGGCTGTGGCATGGAGGACTCCGTAAAGGTCTCGGCAGAGGCTTGCGGCTGAAAATCTGCAGACTGCAGGGGCTGAGAAAGTGCCTCACTGACTACTGCTGTGCTGACAACCAATTTCACTTTTGCGTCGTCAGCAGATTTAACCCTAGGCCTGCTGCGGCCCTTGTCTTTGCATTTCCTAGGTATATCTGAAGTCGGGAGACCAGAAGACACCATACTGATGAACTTAGGCCAGGCTCCGAAATGCTTATACAAAATCCTAGCTCTACGGCGTATGGTATGCGGGTTAAAGGAAGCCCAGAGATCACAGTTAGGGACGTCATGCTCAAGACCCAAACAAGTTATACAACAGGAATGGAAATCACGGTGCGGAATCTGTTTTTCACAGGCAAGACAGTTATTAACTTTATCTGACATTTGTTAAAGCAAGAAAAGAGGATCCCCAACGGGGTACTTATCTGAAGGCATCTTCAACTTGGTAGTTGGAAAGCAAAACAAAGGTAGGACTGGCACTAGTGCGAATTGCATCTGCTTCTGGCTCCAAGGCAAGAAAGACTGAGGACATGGCGTCGGCTGCCCCCCTTTATACCTGATGTTTTGACATCAGTTTTACAACCGGCGGCAGCCGACGTCATATACCAAGGACTCTAGTATTCGGGCCGAATACGGGCTACCGGGAGCTGGATTATCCATATGTGAGGACTGCAGCAGTGAAACACGAAGAACATCAGAGAAAAACCTTATCTCGACACAGCTTGACCGAAAGCACTAAATCTCGAACGGTCAGAATGGCGATTTTTTTCCCGGGGGGGGGGATCGCTGAGCCAAAAACAAAAACACCAGACAAAATAAATTGGGGGGGTTTGCCCCCACCCCCAATTAAATATACCAACTCCGAGATCGCACTACAGTGGAGGAAACGGCAAACGTCCAACAATGTGTTGAGGTAAGGATGTTCACTGTTTTTAGCTGTCAATGTTCTAACATGGACCTCAGAATATATACATAAAAGCAGGAATCTAGTTGGTTTGATTACAGTAATATATACAGAAAATATATATTAAAGTAGGAATTTAGTTGGTTGCCAGATTAATTCAATCAGAGAGGTATAAACAGAGCTATATTAATCAGTATTACTTTACCAGTATCAACAAGTGATAAAAAAATAAATATGGAGAAAGTATCATCAGTCACTAGTAGCATAAAGCATAGGAGTTCAGTTATCATATAAGGAGGAGAAGGTTAGGTTATAGAGCAGGTACATAGCTAGGAAGAGTTGAAATGATTTTTTCAGTATTTTTGAAGGTGGTGGTGCTGCCTGTGTTTATTATAGAAGGTGGAAGTGAGTTCCATAGTTTTGCGATGGTGAAGGAGTAGAGGAGTTGACCAGCAGGTAAGGTGGGCTTTTCTAAAAGTAGAGGATTTTCAGATCTTAGTTACCTGCTGGGTTAATATTTGGCAAGTAGAGTTGAGAGAGCAGGACAGTCTGTGGGTTAGTAGATTATTTTGTGCGCTGTAGTTAGTTGGGTGAATGAGAGATGGTTGGAGAGTTCCATCCACCTTAATTGTTTCAGTGAGATACAGTGGTGGGATGAGAATTCGGCCTTGGTGGCAAATTTTGCTATTCAGTTGTAACACATACCAAGTTTGGATTTTGCAGAATTTTGGATATTAGTGAGGAGAGGGGCACCATAAAGGAGAGAGGGTAATAAAAAGGTAGTTGCAAGGGTTTGTCTAGTAGAGAGGCTAAGAAAATGTTGATGCCTGTAGAGCATACCGAACTTTTGTTGTGTTTTTTTGATGTTACTGCTTATGTGTAGGTCAAAAAGGTTTTCATCTATAATAATGACTAGTAATTTAGTGTGTGGGACAACTTCTACAGTGGTATTGTCTTGGGCTTGTATAGTGAAGAGTTTTTTTTATCTAAGGGAGTGGTCTTCTTAGGAGTAAACATTAATAAGTACTAACAATTAATAAGTAATAACATTTTACTCTCTTCTGTAGTTTAATTAATAATTACACAAGAAATGTTGTCTTAAAGCAATATTCTTAACTCATCTGTTTAATTCATCAGTGCCATCCTGACAAAGATACCCCACACAGACTTCTCTTTAGGTAAATGAACATTTTCCTACATGTTAAAAGTGCTGTAAAGTACAATCGTATACTCCTGTGTGGGTGCTTAGCAGTACAGATCCACCCCTTGTTAATAGTGCTGTAAGGTACACCCCTACACTCCTGTGTGGGTGCTTGGCAGCACAGAACACCTTGCCAAGAGTGCTGTAATGCACACCCCTATACTCCTGTGTGTCTGCTTGGCAGCACAGAACACCTTGCCAAGAGTGCTGTAATGTACACCCTTCTACTCCTGTGTGTCCCTGCTTGGCAGCACAGAATACCTTGCCAAGAGTGCTGTAAGGTACACCCCTACACTCCTGTGTGACTACTTGGCAACACAGAACACCTTGCCAAGAGTACTGTAAGGTGCACCCCTACACTCCTGTAGGTGCTTGGGAGCAGGTCAAGCTGCTTCCCTACATACAGAATGGACAAACATACAGATTCCATTCACTTACATCCCCACGCATGGCTCTTCCTGCTTCCCATGCCATGAGGTGAACAAGGCTAGCCAGGGCCTACCTACTAAGTTATCTCCTATGCCTGTATGGCCTTCATATATATATTTGCTTTAAAACACACAAAATACTGATATAAATGATGATGTCAGTGAATCTTATCTCACTCTAGTCTCTGCAGAAACTATTTTTGTGGCCTTTGAATCATATTCACATTTGCTGATGAAACATATGCCAATGAGAAGTGGTGAAAAAATGTTTTTCAGATTTGAGAAACTTCTTTGGCAAAGCTGTCCCTATTTCATATAGGTTCATAGGTTCATACTAGGCTATCTGCCCGAGGGCATTTATAAGCCTAGCCCATTGTTTTGTGGCTTACGCCACCCCTTTAGTATGGGGAACTATACCCATTATTTTGCTGTGCCTCTGTCGAGCAGTGACACTGAGGTAATTCCTGGGGTATATCTGTGATCTCCCATCCATTGGTCAAGATTTCTCTTGAACAAGGCCAGCGAGGTGCTCTGCCTCACATGTACCAGGATTTTGTTCCACAGCATAGGGAGTCTTTGGGTGATGAATCTATCCCTCCAGCACGTCCTATTAATAGCTGTGTCGAGGTTTAAGTCTCCCGCCCTTGTGGCTCTGATGGATCTAGATTTTTTGAGGTGAAGCATATTCATCAAATCTGGGTTTGACATGGCCTTGTATGTTAGGCAAAGGTCACCTCTGAGCAAGCGGTGGCGACTGAATAGAGCTGGAGTTCTTTCAGTCGGGCAGCATAGGACAGATTTTTGAGACCCTTTATCCTTTTGGTGAGGAACTTTTGTGGCCTCTCCAGCTGCTGCAAGTGTCGGGTCAGATACATTCCGAATGGGGCATTGTACTCAATCATTGGTCTGATGAGTGATGAGTAAAGGGAGACTATGACCTCCCTTGATCTAGATGAGAATCCCTTCATGATAAGGTGGGCAATGTAGAAGGACTTCCTAACTACTTTAGCTACATGGGTGTCGAATGACAGACTACTATCAACCTGGGTCCCCAGGTCCCTGATAACTTCTTCTGTGCTCAGTGGATTGCCACCTATTTGGTAGCTAGGGGTAACCTTGTTTTTCCCGAAGGGTATGACTATGCATTTTTGGCATTTAACTTTAGGCCGTGGCTCTGGCACCAGTTATCCGTTTCTGTGAGACCCTTCTGAAGGATATCTGTGTCAGATGTGTTTTCTACTATGGCGCCAGTTTGCAGTCATCTGCAAACTTTGTCAGCCATAACCCTCCTGTGTTTGCTTGTACTTGGAAAAGTAGATGCCAAACAAGAGTGGGCCCAGGACTGAGCCCTGTGGGACACCACTTGTGACAGGCTTTGAGTCTGACATGGCGCCAGCAACTCTGACCCTGTGGGTTCTGTCACTCAGCCAGTTTGCAACCCATCTTGTGATGTATGGGTTAACATTTAAGCTGATGAGTTTTTCAATGATACCCGAGTGGGGTATTGTATCGAAGGCCTTAGCCAGATCGAGGTAGGCTGTATGGACTGCCTTTCCCTCATCAATGGCTTTGGTGACTGTTTGAAAAAGTCAACCAAGTTTAAAAGGCATGATCTGCCTTTGACAAAGCCAAACTGGGTTGGATCCAAAGTCTGCAAATTCCTATGTCTTTATTTATGAGGTCCATTATGATCCTCTCCATGGCTTTGCAGATAAGGCTTGTCAAGCTAATGGGCGGTAATTTCCAGGGTCTGTGGAGGCACCGCCTTTGTGAAGTGGGACCACAGTTGCAGTGCGCCACTCCTGGGTACGTATCCAGAGGTAAGACTTTGATTAAACAGCTGTCCTAGCTGTGGGTTTAATTCCTCATTGAGTTCGTGGAGCACACAGCCGGGGACACCATCGGGTCCCATGGATGCTGTGTTTTTGCTGGAGAGAGCAGTTCTCACTTGGGCGCTGGAGATGTTTGGGGGCTGCACTCATTTGGTATAGATATCTCTCCTTTGGGGAGGGGAGAAGTTTGCACTGAACCTGTCAGCCAGTATGTTGGCAATGTCTGTAGGATCAGTAATCTTCACATCATTTTGAACTAGTTCTGAGCATATCTGGGAGTTTCCTCCTAGGTTTCTAACATAGCTAAAGAAGGCCTTATGATTGTCTTTTGAGTCTTTAGCTATTTTTCTCTCGAAATTTGCTTTGGATGATTTTATGAGAGCTCTTAGTTTTTTACTTATAGTGATCAAGGGTGTCTTACCTTTTAAGGATTTTGCTCTATCTTGTAGTAGCTTCCTCCTTTTGTTGTAGAGTTTGTTTATGGCTGGGGTCCACCAGACTGGACGCTTGCCTTTGGTACAAAGAGTCTTTGTTTTGCTTGGGATTGCCTTATCCATGCAGTCCTGCAGGTGCTGGTAGAAGGCGTTTGTAAGTGATTCAGCGGCTTGAGTATTGTTTTCCATGGCTCGGGGCCTGAAAGGAGACCACACTAGTCTTTAGAAGTGTGAAGTCGGCTTTTGAGAAGTTCTTTACTGTGGTCTTTTTATTTCAGGTGGGGGTGGGATGAGGACCTCCAGCGAGATTAGTTTGTGATCTGATCTCACCAGTGAGGGGTATACTTCGGTGTTGAACATTGTGCTCCCATGTTCGTGATGATGAGATCAAGTATGTTATCTCCTCTTGTGGGGATGGTGACTAGTTGTTCCATGGCATTTGAGTTTATGAATTCCAGGAACTTTTGGGCTAGGGTGTTTGGGCTTGAGTAGTGTTCCCAGTCTATATTAGGGTAATTGAAGTCACCTAGTATGATGGTGTTTGGTGATACATTTATCCCCTCTAGTGTTTTCAGGAAGGCCATGTGAGTTTCCTGAGTTTGTGAGGGTGGCCTGTAACATGCTACAATTTGCAGAGCAGTCTTGCCTATGGTTAATTGCACCTGGATGGTCTCCGATGCATCGTGCATTGCCACCAGTCTTGAGGTGTGGGTGTCCTTGATGAATATGGATACCCCTCCTTCTTTCTTGGTATTGTCCGGATTTTGGGGCGGAGCATGATATGAGGTAAAACCTGATAGCGCTGGGGTGCTCTCAGGAGCCTTGAACCAGGTTTCTGTCACAGCACAGACATCGATGTTCTCCATACTGAGAAGGGCCTCGAGTGCGTGCATTTTGAGATTTAGACTTCTGGCATTGAGCAGCATTACCCTTAGTTTTTTCCTTTTTGTGTTCTAGGGTGGTAGGTTTAGAATTTGAGCCTTGCCTAAAAAGGCACTATGGGGTGGCAAGAGCCTTTGCCAATATCCGAATCCCAGGGTGACAGGTGCAAGCCGTCCCTTGCGAAGCAGCGTGGCTTGTCCAGCATGTCATCCCAGGAAGACAGATACTGGATCCCCTTTGAATGACACCAGTGTTTAAGCCAATTGTTAAAGCTGATCATCTTATCTCTGTATTGTGGCATCATTCTTGGTGAAGGTAGGATACTGCTCAAGGTCAGGGTCATACCTGCCTGGGCTACATAATCAGAGAGCTCCTCAATGTCTCTTTTCATGTAGTCCAAGGAGTGCGTCTCAGGTCGTTTACACCAGCGTGGACAATGACTGAGTCATATTTGTACCTGCTGTTGAGAGACCTGAGTGCTTGCGTTATGTGGCGGATTCTAGCGCCCGACAGGCAGCTTACTGTGACCTTCTCCTTACTCAGTCTGGTGGCGGGACATCAGTGTGTCTGACTATGGAGTCACCAATGACTAGTGTGTCTGGCATTGTGTTTGGCCTTAAGGGCTGTGACTGTTTGACACTCTGACTGTGAGGTCTATGTGTTGCGGGTGTTGTGTTCTGAGGTGGTGGTTGTTTGGGTGTCTGCTTTGGTGGCCTCTGCTGTTTTGGTAGATTTTTGATCAGAGCCTCCGAGTATGTCTTTGTGTGTTTATGTGTATGATTTGAGGTTGTAATGGTACTATGTGAGACTGGGTCTATAGTGTGTGTGGTAACCTTCTCCTCCTGACTAGTCTTGCCAGTCCTATGTTGAGAGAGCTCAGCCTCCAGTTTGGCCGTATAGTTGCATCTCTCGCATGTATTTGTGTTTTGTGGGAGGAGGAAAGGGTTGTCTGTGTACATGAGGCAATTGAAACATTGCCTCAATATTCCCAGGATCACCAGCTGAGCAGGAGAGGACACTAGCAACTGATCCCTCGACATGCTAGAAGGGTAGACGAAAAACTTTAAAAAAGATTCCGGGCGTGGGTGACCGAGAAATGGGGGTTGCCTTTTGGGGTACTATCTATGACAAGAGTGCCGTATCAAGGTAATAAGTACTGTAGGAGCAAGTGCTAGGTTTAATAGATAGAGAATAGTCTACTTGGAGTCAAGTAGAGTTGATCTTTTTAGTTATAGGATACGCTGATTTGATCAGTAGTATAGTTCGAGGAAGGTAGTTTTAAGGGAAAATTTGAAGAGTGGACTTTAGGTAGCCCGAATAGTTTAAACCTGCTTAACCGGCACTGCCCTAGTGTGCAACAGTGGCAGCTCCGTGCTAAATCGCTCTAAATCGCGCTAACGCGCGTTTAGCGCGTTTTATACCAGGGGGCTGGAAAAAGCTAGAAACTGGCCCAAAACGACCAATAAACTACTAGTTACTGGCTGAAACCTCACAAAACTGGACAAAAGGCAGCTCAATGCTTCCCACTCCCACTGGTAAGCAAGGTAGCCTCCCTTCCCCCAAATAAGGCAAGGAAACAGTACACAGGAACTACAACCAAAGCCCAGGAATCAGCAACTCTGAAACTGGACTAAACTAGTAAAGCAGGAAAGCAAGGTAGCTTCCCTTTCCCCAAATAAGGCAAGGAAACAGTACACAGGAACTACAACCAAAGCCCAGGAATCAGCAACTCTGAAACTGGACTAAACTAGTAAAGCAGGAAAAACAAGAGATATTTTTTCTTTTTTTTCTTTTTTTTCACAAAACAGGCAGAAACAGGTACAGCAAACACTTATAAATGCTATGAATCAGCTACTACAGCTTACACAGAAGAATTTGCTACAAATACAGTCAAATAGTAACAAACAAGGATTCCAAGTGCAATATTAAGTTAATTGCAGTAAAACAGCTTCATCGTATCAGAAAGGGAGGCGAACTACAGTTGCTAGGTATTCAGATGTGGTAAGCAACTAAAAATATACTTAGTATCAAGAAAAGTCGCTTATTCAGCTCTCTGCAGCCTGGATTACTCTGCTGGCCCACGTGGAGTCTGTGCTGAGTAGGTACAAGCTGAAAGTTTTATACCAGGGGGCTGGAAAAAGCTAGTAACTGGCCCAAAACGACCAATAAACTACTAGTTACTGGCTGCAACCTCACAAAACTGTACATTGGGCAGCTCAATGCTTCCCACTCCCACTGGTAAGCAAGGTAGCTTCCCTTACCCAAATAAGGCAAGGAAACAGTACACAGGAACTACAACCAAAGCCCAGGAATCAGCAACTCTGAAACTGGACTAAACTAGTAAAGCAGGAAAGCAAGGTAGCTTCGCTTCCCCCAAATAAGGCAAGGAAACAGTACACAGGAACTACAACCAAAGCCCAGGAATCAGCAACTCTGAAACTGGACTAAACTAGTAAAGCAGGAAAAACAAGAGATATTTTTTTCTTTTTTTTCTTTTTTTTCACAAAACAGGCAGAAACAGGTACAGCAAACACTTATAAATGCTATGAATCAGCTACTACAGCTTACACAGAAGAATTTGCTACAAATACAGTCAAATAGTAACAAACAAGGATTCCAAGTGCAATATTAAGTTAAATGCAGTAAAAACAGCTTCAATGTAACAGAAAGGCAGGCAAAATACAGTTGGTAGGTATATACTATTGATTTACAAATCCCAACCTTTTTATCCTTAAAGCAGAGCTTGAGTCTCACATTTCTTCCCTCACTTATATGAAATCTATCGCCTTTTGTTTGTGCTGCTTTATAAAAACCTGATCTACAAGTGTTTATTTTTATAGTTTAACTTATCATTCTTGACTTCAGTAATTGCGATTTGCTACATAATGCATCCTGTTGTAGCATTGTTTTTTCTACACCTGCAGTGCACCTGCCTTACAATAATATTATAACCTCCATCACTTGACAACAACTTGTACTGTGCAGAAAATGTGTTAAGCAGTAGATTTTGATTTGTTCAACAATATATAATGAGAGCATGGCTCCCTTTCCAGAACTTTCCATCACCTTTAAGTGTACCACATGTTCAATCAAGGATGGACTTTTAAAGAGTCTGAGATGTGTTATGTTACTCTAGGCCTCAAACCTGTGCCTGTAATATTTCTCTGAAATGCTTTAGTATTGTGATATAAACATAAAGTGATGCAGAGATTGAGACAGAAAGAGGCAGGGAGACATGTCCATCTGAGGGCAGAACTACATTAGGACTAAAAACTTAACTGAATAAATTTATTTGTTGGCGATTTCCTCTCTGCTGTTTTGCCAACTTTTAGTGTTATTTAAATATATAACTGCATATAGTACTCTGAAATTTGTAAAAAGTTTTTAAATAAATGTTGGTTATATACACTACTCCTTAAACTTTCCACTTCCAGTTGATGACAGTCAAAGTGCTTTATAAGTATATTCAAGGATGTAAGTGCAGTCAGATATATGGCATGCACATCCCAGAATACTCTTGTCTTCTAAATAATTAAAATGGTTGTTTGTCAGTTTATGAGTATGTTGTTCACAAATATGTACTACTGAGGGTGGTGGTGAAGTGAAATGGAGCTAGACTCGGTGGTGGGAAGTCGGCATGATTCTAAAATTCCTGGCTACAACCCTGAATATATTCAATGAAAAAAATAAAAATAAAACAGTTTCCTGTGAAATCCATTACATAATATAATAAGGATGGCATGATCAGCGATATTATTAAAATAAAAAGCATTTTTTCTGTCTCTGATAACTGCAGTAAAGAATACAAACATACGTGTTCTGCAGCCTTTCACAGCGAAGTTTGCAAAGACATCATACATTTGAGTTTAATTTAAAATACACTTTTATTTTAGTTGCACAATGTTTAAGAATTGCAAAAAAAAAATAAAAAATGGAGTAAAAACAGAGGAGTAAATGTTGCATGACACTACCACTAGTTAAATGAGTAAAAAGATTTGTGAGAGACTGATATTTTTCAGGTGTCCGGTCACCTACAGCAAGCACAATGCATCGTGTAGCCAACCCTAAAGATGATGTGCATATGAAATGGTGATTATACGGTAGGTGTCAGTGCAGACTGATAGAGATGGCTGTGTTTTAAGTTGTACTCCTCAGAAAAGAATGGCTCTTAAAACAGCTACACGAAAGAAAAAGTCAAGGTCTAAAATATCGCTGAAATAGCAAACAAGGTGGGTGATAGTGATGTAAGTGTTGAGAAAGCTTTGATCTTCTAAATAACAGGACCTAAAATTATGGCTAACTACCCATCTAATAGTAACACTCTAAAAACAGATCACTCATCTGAGGCTTTCAGCTGATTTTTTCCTTAATACAAGGTTTCAGTTTTTTTTTTCTTTAACCCAGGACACCTAAATTGCAGTAAATACTACATCCACTTTTGTATGTAACTCATTTCCTGTGGCTGAAATGACTCCTGCGCTACTAAA
The DNA here is from genome assembly GCF_019279795.1 of Protopterus annectens. Taxonomy (NCBI): domain Eukaryota; kingdom Metazoa; phylum Chordata; order Ceratodontiformes; family Protopteridae; genus Protopterus; species Protopterus annectens. The sequence goes on from NC_056744.1 coordinate 131,021,125, forward strand.
TCAGTCCATTTACCCTAGGGAGACATTCAAACAGAGTTCTGATGGATGTTTATGTCCTGCAAATCTGCAAACGTAAGAGCATCTGTTTATTGCTGGAAAAGGTAAAGGAAGCTAAAACATTACTAGACATGCATCTCTAATATTCCTTGTTGGTCACAGATACATACTCTAAGTACATATTTCTGCATTAAGTGCCTATTTTTGTAAGAGTACTACAAATCAAACACTAACATTTAGATGATAAAAGCATGTGTCTTTACATTCTGAATACACTACATCATGTGTATATATGCATTTCTGCGCAACCTGGATTTACTTCCACTCAAATAAATTTGCCTTGGGTGTTCTCAAGGATAGCATAGACTATCAAGTGAGGAAAATTATGACAACTGTGAATTAAATTAAATTTGATTTACAAATGCCCTTCTAAAAGAAAATAAAGCTTGGGAAAATAAAATTTATAAACAGCAATATGTCTAAGTGATAGATGACTGTAATATGTACAAGTGTTTAACTATGGTGTGCACAGGAACAGATGGATGCACAATATTTCATTATTTGCAGGGGTGTAAGTTATACATCTGAACTTGACTAAAGGCAGCAAAGTAGATAAGGGCAAGAAACTTTTCAGTCTACGTGAGATGTTAATCTAAAAACAAATGTCAAAACTGTATATGTAACGGGATTTGTGTGTACTGTAACTGGATCTACTTTGTTTCTTTGAATCTCATTTCACTGAAATTCATTTCACCCCGACCACATTGTTGAAAACACAAATTACTGAAAACTCATTTCACTGAATCTCATTTCACTGAACTGCAGTTAGTATATATGGCACTGTGTAGAGTACTGTAGGCAAGTAAAAGGTATATGCCCTTTTCCCCACTGTATGTTAAAAGGGTACATGAACTGGTCTAAAGATGTTTTCTAACAACAACATAGGTGAGTTAAGAAAATTCAATGAATATCAGAAAAGAGATTCTGTTACAAATATAACAAAATACGACCAGCAGAATATAAGCATCACTAACATACATCAGACTGTGAACATCGCTACAAGAATAAAGAAGACAGCAAAAATAGAATATGAACATCACTAGTGAACAGTAACAGTGTAAAATTCATCAGGATTATATGTGTGTGTGTACAATATATTAAGTGATGTATAATGTTTGCAATTGAAAATATGCCAATATGGTTTGTTTTCTTTTATATAAATAAACGATTGCCTAGGTCACAAAGATGTTTAAAATATGCACGTGTGTGTGTGTGTGTGTGTGTGTGTGTGTGTGTGTGTGTGTGTGTGTGTGTGTGTGCATATCTCAAATTTCCGAAACATTGAATTTCATATGATTGAGACCATATGATCGATATTTCGGAATATCGAGATTCTGAAAAATCCAACATAACAAAAGAAAAACAAAACACTTTTTCAATGTTTCACCAGGGGGCAAGCCTTCCTGCACCCCCCACACCCGGGTACTTAAATATACTAACTCCAGGATCACACTACAGTGAGGAAAAGGGAAATCTCCCATTCTGTGCTGTATGCAGATCTCTGTTCGGAATTTTAAAGTTCTAAAACTTTGATCATATGGTCTCAACCATATGAATTTTGATGTTTTAGGATTTTGAGATTCCAAAGGGACCCCAGCTATCTATATATATATCTACATCTATACATATATATATATATATATATATATATATATATATATATATATATATATCTATATATATATATGTGTGTGTGTGTGTGTATACACACGCATAAAACAGTAACAATAAAGAAGTAACCCAATGGGAGTACTAGTGTCTACAAAGACAGATTATATACAGTTTAAATCCTGTGTTCTTATACATCTAATAGAAATTTACAGTGGTTGTTTCATAAACATTATAATTACACTTCCCTGAGTTGTACAAATGGCACAACTTGTCAGAAATGACAACATTGATAAAAGTGATAAGCTACATCCATTTTACTTGTTTTGAAAGTGGTTCACCAGGGACATTACAAACTTGCAACTCATTCTACAAGAACACAGTGCAAAACATGAGCTAGTGCACATGTAGGAAAAACGCAGTAATGAGGTTCACTTATGTTTGGGGAGAAAAAGAAGTCTGCAAGATTGACAGAAAAGATAGACATGCATAATTTAGTAACTTGCTGTTTTCCAGAACTGGTTATAATGCAATTATCAATACTTGTCTATGAAATATTGTGAAGATGTGGAGGAAAATTAAAATTATAAAAAAATGCCATTATAAGGCTAAGCTCAGTAAAATGTATGATGGCTTATTTGACAAACTTCATTATTGATGCTTAGAACTTCAGCCTCTTGCTTTTAAGACCCTGACTCACAACATTCATAAAATCCATGTCTGACTCAGTAGGTGATGCCATGAAATTAAGTAAAACTTTTCTTATCGCCATGATAAAATAATCAGTTTGGCTCATGGCTAAAAATATTAAATACAACTTTCACAACAGACTCTGTTCATGCTAAGTTTTGTTTATAAACCATGATGGATTATAAAACTGGGTGATTTTGGTGCTCGACAGAGTCCCATGGAGCATGTGTGGTGGTCACCATATATACTGATTAAGGCTGTCTATCTAGACGTTCAACAGTTTTATATAAAGTTGTTGTTAAGATAAGCACAGCTAGTTAACTTGTGAGTTGAACGTAACAGCAACTGACATTAACAACAGTTGTTTTAATCTAGAATAAAAAAAGTGTTTTTAAGTGCCACTGCAAACATTTCTGTAATGTTGGATGACTAGCTACGTCCTTGCATGCTAAGCACCAGACATGTAAAAATGCAGGCTAGATGCTCCCACAGTTACTTAAATACTGACTTTGTTATTCTATGCAGTTTACTATAAGATGGCGCGCATAAGCTCATCATTATATACAGCATACACACTGAGATGTTAAGGTTACTTATTTACCTATTTGTATTTGGTAGCTTCAGGCAGGGCACTGATCCACATGGGTCTTTTTCACATAAAGCCTCTGAGACACTGAAGCTGGTGAGAACAAACTTATCTTCAGAAGAGAAGCAGTAAGTGTCCCATTTGTTTTGCCTTATCAACGAGGTAAGAAAGGAGCTGAAGTGCTGGATGTTGTCCACATTAATTACTAACCCATAGGGAGGATCATTTTTCATCACTAATGCTGCTATTTTGCCTGTTTCACACACTGGATGTTACTTTCATCAGAATTCTAATATCCTGTATGGTAGTGTTTTGTAAGCAATTTAGTACTGCACCTGTGTGTTGGGGGGGTTACAATGTAGCCATACATAAATAATCAGATATTCCCATTTTTTAATGGAAAAAGTATACATCTCAGGGGATGCACAGTAGTTTTTGTTAATTGCTACTGGAGACAAGATAATACATAACCAACTTCCATGCTGTTTTTTTTCCTTGGAAATATGTGAAAAAAAAACGGAGGTGATACTTCCACTTTTCCCTCTCTGTAACATATATATTTTGGTTTTTGCAAACTTTGTTATACAGCTGTCCCTGATTTCATGGAGTGACCTTGGTTTTCCTTGAGATTTTTTGGTCTGTGGTTTTCTGGTAAATCATTAAATATTGCAGTTAATAAATAGGGGGTAGGTGGGTGTGGTTGAAAGCAACATACCCTTTTCTCATTTGCTCAGTTTAAAGTCTGGGCTAGGATCTGTGTGTGACTGTATGAAATACGTTTGATTATTTATTCTATTGCTACTCTTTATAGGAAACAATATTAAAGCTGTCTCTGAGTCAGTCTACAAAATGTCCCTGACTTTGCCTCAGAGTTTTGGTCTGTTTCTCATTTTTTTATTTATTTTTTTTGCAAAGTATTGAGGATTTTAGTCTGTAAATGATGACAGACATTTTAGACCTTATACCCTTCAATAAATGTATGCCAGTGCAAAACAAATATTCTAACAACTTTCTAAGTATATAAGAAGATTATTTAAAATCTGTCTCTGATTCCTTTCCATTGTCCCTAATTTATATGCTTAACATATAACACTGTTTTTCACAGTCAGATGAGGTTTACACGACAAAGTGGTCATAACTGCTGCATGATAGTGGAGGTTATTTGTGACTTAAATTAACCTATGCTATTATTGCTTGCTCAGTTAACCATTTGGCTTTGTTGGACTAATGTACATTTGTGTAAAATAAACTCAGATATTTCTGACTAGTGCTTATATGAAACAAAGTTGCAATGGCACAGCTCTCAAATATCCCTTTGTGGGAAATAATCTGGAGTATGTATTGCTACTGTTTATGTGAAACAAAGTTGTAATTTCACAGTTCTCAGATATTCCTGATTTCACAGACTGCACCTAATTTTGTCTTTTACTTTTGGTCTGTTTTTAATAATATTTGTGGATTTGTGATAATTCTAGTCACTAACTAATTACAGACACCTAAATTTCAAATTTCATGTCTTCAAAAAAATACATGATAATACAAAACTGTTATTCTAGCAATGTTCTAGTATATATGAGTAAATCTATAAATCCATTCCTGATTCTAAACCATTATCCCTCACTATTTTTGGCTTTGTCCATAATTATTGTGCTATCGTATCGAGACGTATTATTTTTATCACAATCTAATCAGATGTACACAACAAAGTGGCTATTAATTAATCAGTAAGGATATGAGTGATCAGTGGATGAAAGTAACTTGCCTTCTTTTCCCTTGCTCAGTTAAAACAGTCCAAAATTGTAGAACTAGTGTGCAGTTGTGAAGAATAAGTTAGAATGCTTGGGCTACTGTGTGCATGAAATGCATTGTGTATGTTATAATTACTTATTTCGATCACAATCATACATCTGAGGTGTAAACAATCAGCAATGTCAGTGGATGGGAATGGCTGGCCCTGGCTATCATGATCAAGTTGAAGTCATTCGTCTGGCTTTGCCAGGATCATGAGCATTTGTGTAAAACAAGTTGTGGCCATTTTTAATAACTGGTCATTTGACATGTATATAGTTAATTAGTTGTAAATGCTGGGTATTGGCATTGCATGGATTATTATAGCAGTTTGGAAGGTGAATCAAAAAGAACATGAACATTTATGTGTGGTAACAAAAAAAAAGTAAGTGGGTGAGGTGGGCAGGGTGCGCATGATTTCAAAACTGCTCAAAGGACAATGTATATCTAATCTACTACTGGTTACATAACAATGTGTACTGGAAAAGTTATAAGGCAGTATTTGTGGTTTTAATGTTGGTTAATTTCAATACTTCTGTCCAGAATTGGAACATAAACTTTTAAAATCCTTGAACACAAAAGCATTCTTACAAGATGCATGGAAGCAATCTTCTAAGGTGTAAGACAATCCTCTTGGAAGAAAAGAAATGTACATTAGGCCTAGGTCTGAATATCACATTCACATTTTTTGCTGCAACTTTATTGATCAGAATTAGGTTAACAACAAGAAACATATTTACAAATATGTGCAAGTAGGTACATCAATATATTTCTGTACCATGACAATCCCTTAAGTGATACCTCCATAACATATCAGTATAGTCCTAAACTGTCTTCAGTGACGTGTGCTTGATGTATATCTTGTTACTGATTATATTAGAAAAAGGGTTTTGTTAAGAAAATTAATCAACATAAACCCATCACATTTCACAAACCACTATAATGCACATTAAATGGAATGACTATATATCAAAACAGAACATAAACATAAAATATCATGATGCTTTAGAAACCACATCTTGCAACTAAATAACTAATTTCCTTCTCACCTATCCTTATATACAAGGTTACCTCTTATTTCAGCATCAAGTACATTCATCCATTTCCACAGCATACTTGCCTCTTTTCTCTACGTTCCACACCTCCTACCATTAGCAGCATGCTCATGGAACTCAACAGCCCCATTAGGACACAGTACTCATAACCTCTAACCTTCACATCTCACACAGTTAACAAAAATACCCTACCACTTTACATCTGGTGAAAAACAAAAAGTGTGCACTGCACAGGATACTGAAAGGTAACCTCATTACATCTCCCTTGCACTAGTTCTTCTCCAGTCTTCTCTTCCAAAATAAAAACAAAAGAAATGCCAAACTAAATAATAGAAGAGGAACAACTTTCACCTTAGCTGATAGACAAGCAAAAGGAAATACCTTCTGTTAAACCACAAGCAACCCGATGTCCAAACACCTACTCAATGGCATCCTTAAATGTACAAAAGGATAACAAATTTAGATCCTCTCACCTGCTCCTTTCCAGCCCTTGCTGCTGACATGACCATATCACCTCTACCTAGGTGTCCCAGATCTCATCGCCACACTAGGAGCTTGATTCCCACTGAAACAGTGTGTTTATTTGAACTCTTATCTTCCGATGTGAGGTGGTAACAACTCCAAAGCTACTACTCTTTTCAAACGTATGCAATGAGAAAGGACAACAACCAGTAATCAAAAGCTTCAGTCCCAGGAATCTTTCAACATACTAACACTACCCATTCAGTGGCTCCAGCAACAACTAAGCAATTTAAAACATAATGCCACTCTTATGACCATTAGGTCTGACGAGTTTTATGACTGTCACCTTGAATACAACCAATCTGATGCCTATGTGCATTTATAACACTTCTAAAATTGCACTCTACTTCCAGATCTGTTTATGTCCCATTACAGATTATCATGCAAAAGCAGCTTTTACAAACCATACAAATAACATTGCTTCTGCCTGAAAAAGTAGTACGTTATGAAATAATGCATTTCATGTAATATTATTGTCATATCCTTCCAAGATGACAGCTCTGTTCAGCAATTTTACTTCAGTGGGACTCGGGCATATACACAAAAACTCCTTCATTAACATAAAATCATTGCTCAAAAATATACATCATTTACCAAACCTACTAGAAATAATCTGTTACATGTTATTTATAACATAACCATGTAAATGTGTACAATTCAATCTCTCTGTAAACAAACAGTCATAAATTAGTAGCACTGCTTCATAGTGAAATAATGCCCATCCTCATAGCCAGGTCAGTCTGACATATATTAAATATTTCCTCCTTGAGAAACTGTTTCATAAACCAAGGCATCACTACTACTCTGTCTACAAGTCATCATTAAGAATCACATATTCAGCCTTACTACTAATAACTCCCCACCCAACACACACACACATATTCACACTTACAACAAAAGTTTAGCAAATGAGTATAAGTATAATGTTCTGGACCTTTAATCATGTCCAGCAACTTTAATGGAGCATTTCAAATGGTACTGATGCAGAACTAAACAAATACAGCATTTTGAAAAATGTGTCATACAAAACTCTTTGAAACAAACCCTTTAAAATAACTCTGATTGAACAGTTTTACAAGTAATCAGTAAGAACAATAATCCTGAACACAAGCATTATATTTTAAATTCTTTATCATGTCAATTATGTAAGCATAACCCTTTAAATAACATCAGTTCAAATATGGCTATAAATATAACCTTACAAAAATGAGAGCTGTGTAAAACCTTACCATAACAGTAGGTGTCCTCTTTACTGTTGCGGTATTCTTCATCTAAGGGATCTGCTGCCAGGGATAGCCCAATGTCCAGCCAGTATACCAAAGCCTTCAGCTCTTATAGGTGCCATACATCATACGTATGCTCCTCACATATGATGTAGGGCATAAACGTGACGTATGGATGCAGCTACTCAGAACTGAAAAAAAACCACGAGGAACAGAATACCCTCAGGGACAAAGAGGAACATGTGCAACCAGAAGGAAAAAAAGGAAGAAGGGCGAACTCAACTAGAAGGGGAACCACAACACAGGGCAAGAGTCAGGACAGAGGGGGTCAGTAAAGACATTTGCCATGCTCTTGTATTCCCCCTTATGTGAAGAATACTGCAACAGTGAAGAGAAGGACATCTACTGTTATGGTAAGATTTTACACAACTGTACTATGTCCTTCCATATCACTGTTGTATTTTTCACCTAAGGAAGAGTACAAGAGCTCAAGAGGAAGGCACAAAACCCTCCATGAAGTCATGCAGGATAGCCCTAGCAAAACTGGCTCTGGCCCTGGAAACAACATCCAACTTGTAATGTTTAGTGAAAGTATGAACAGAGGACCAAGCAGCAGTTTCAGGGATTTAACTGGTACCTAGACCCTTGAAAATGTCACCAGATGCAACTGCCCTAGTAGAATGCACCTTTACAGATGAGGAAAGACATTTACCATGAAAAGAAAAAAACAAAAGAAAATGGTCTTGGAAATCCAGGAGGAGATTGCTTGCTTCAAACCAGCCAAACCCAAAGTCCTGGGATGAAAAGAAACAACATGTTGCTCAGATTTGCAAAATCTTTAGTTTTATCTAAACAATATCGGAGCTCTCTATGCAGATCCAAGGTGTGAAGGCAGACTGTGGAGAAGAAAAAAAAGGAAGGAAGATGAATAGACTGATTAAAAGAAAACTCACTGGTCACCTTTGACATAAAAGAGGTATTGGTATGAAGAGACGCCCTGTCCTTGTGAAACAAAAAGAAGGAACAGCCATGAGAGTCTGAAGGTCAGATACTCTCCTGACTAAAGCTAGAGCCAAAAGCAGAACAGTCTTCCAAGTAGAATGTTGCAAAAAAGCTGAAGATACTGGCTCAAAAAGAGCCTTGGTCAATTCCTCAAGTATAACACTGAGGTCTCAGAAAGGTGGAATAGACTTCCTGGGAGGCCTGATATGAAGGACACGTTTAAGGAATTGCTTGACCTCAAATCTAGAGGCCAGAGGAGGATTCAAGGGCAGACAAGAAGAAATTGCTGTCAGGTGAGATTTAATTGAAGAATATCTCAACCCATCATGGAGCAGATCACACAAATAAGAAAGGACCAGAGGAACCCACACAGATAGGGGATCCCGATGGCGAGAAAGGCAACAAACAGAAAATCTATTCCATTTGGACATGCAGGATTTTCTGACAGTGGGTTTCCTGGCCTCCTGCAGAACCCAGACCATGTACTCAGAAAAGATGTGCCTAAGAGGGATCAAAAACCTATCACTCACAGTGTCTGCTGAAGAGTGGACAGATGAGGACTCACAAGAAGTCCCTTTGTCTTGTGTAAGGAGATCCACCTAGTGAGGTAACTTCTGGTAACTGCTCCGAAACAAGTAACAGAGAAGGGGGAAACCAATGCTGTCTGGGCCACAAGGGAGGCACCCACAAGATTTTAGGAGAATCCTGCCTGATCTTGTGCAGAACCAGAGGCAGCATGGATGGGAAAAGCGTACAAAAACATATACATCTAAGGAAAAGACAGGGCATCCATTTTACAAGTCAGAAGACTTGGGATACTGGAACAGAACAGAGGAAGTTGTTAGTTCAGAGGGCAGGTGAAAAGATCTACCTGAGGAATACCCCACTGATGGACAATGTCCAAAAGCACATCTCTCTGAAGCATCAATTCGTGAGCATGTTTTCTGGACCTTCTCAAGGAGTCTGTCACTAGATTGTGCTCTGAGGCAATGTAAACCCCCTGAAGAGTCACATGATACTGGATAGCTAGATCCCAGACCTGAATAAGCAGTCTGCAAGGAAGATAAGACCTGGATCCCTCTTGCTTGTTGACATTTCACATCACTGTGGTATTGTCTGTGAAAACTCTGAGGGGCCCTGAATGAAAGATGGAATGAAAAACTGGCAGAGTCCTCATCTCTTTTATGTTGATATGGTCTGACCTATAATGAGACAGTCAGAGACCCTGGACCTTTACAGGGCCACAAGAGACACTAGTAAAAAGCTCCTGAGTGGGAATTGGAACTTGAAAACTGAGCCCTGGATTGAGAGAGAGTTGATGAATCTACCATTGAACCTCTTGTTTGAGACAAGGAAGAGAAGGAACTGGGAACTCCAGGAGGTGGCAAGGTTGAAGCCATACCAAACTGAGGTAACACTGAAGTTTCCTCATGTGGACCATGGTGAGAGGGCACATGGGAATAGTGGAAGCCAAGAATCACAGGACCCTGAGAAATTCTCGGGCCATGACAGACACCAGATGAAGAAGGGATTAGTAAAATGTTACGAGAGAAAAAGCCTTAGGGGCAGGAACATATGTCAGCATGGGAATGGTCTGCTTCAGAGGAAAATATGATCTTCGGAAGGTGTTAGAACTGATTTTTTGAGGTTTATAGTCAACCCCAGACTATCTAAAAGGCAAGTAGTAAACTGGAGATTCTGAAGCAGCCTGCTGGGAGAAGGAGCTTGAATAATCAGATCATCTATATAGGAAATATCTGAATACTCGAAAGCCTGCAAAAAGCAAAGACAGGAGCAAGGCATTTGGAGAATACCCTTGGGACAGTAGAGAGGGCAAAGCAGAGAACTGAAAATGAGAAGAAGAAACAGAGAAACATAAAAACGTCAGAGGTCAATATGGATGTGAAGATAGGCATCCTTGAGGTCTAGCTAGACCAAGAAGGCCAGGGGAGAGGAAACAATGTCTGAAGGGATAACATACAAAAGGAAGGAATCTTGAGAAAGGTGTGGAGCAGGGGAAAGGTCCAGAAGTGGTCTCCATGTACCCTCCTTTCATGGGAACAAAAATATTACAGAATAAAATCCCTTTCCTACCTGGGTAGGAAGCATGACCTGAATGGTGCCCTGGCCCAAAAGAGATTGAAGAACCTCTGGGAAATGAGAAAGCTGTTCTTGAGGAGGTTGAGGGATGCCTGAAAAGGGAGCAAGGAACTTCCAAACCATGAAATATCCGACTGATAATGGACAGAACCCAAGAGTCTGAGGTGATTCATAGCCAATTTGGAAGAGACAAGTAAAGGTGGAGAGATAAGAGAACCCGGCTGAGGGGAGGGGGAAGCAAACCATGAAATAGAATCAGGCTTGTCCTGAAAGGAAGACTTGTGGGAGGCAGGGTCTGAGTAGACTTAGCAGGAGGAACATGCCTAGAACCCTTCTTACCTTTAGGAGGAGGGTGAGTTTGCCTTTGAATAAAGGCAGACTTGAATGGGTAGTTTCTCTAAAATTTAGGAATGTTGCAGTATTCTTTACAAAAGGGATCCCCTGCCTTTTGGGCTGTAGAGGGTACGCTGTACATCACTTGTATTCTCCCCACACATGGCATAGGACATAAAGGTGACATCTGGACGTACCATCCTCAGAACTGAAAAAGCCTCAGTAGGAACGACAGTCCAAGGATAAAAATAGGTAACAAACACATCCAGATGGAAAAAGGACCAGGGGGAGGAGGGAGGGAGGGAGTGAATACTGCAACAGTGAAGAGAAGAACATCTACTGTTATGGTAAGACTTTACACAACTGTACTACGTCCTTCCATATCACTACTGCAGTATCATTTACAATACAGAGAGTACAAAAGCTCAGGAAGAAGACTGGGAGGAGGCTGGACCAGCAGAGCTCTCTAGGAAGCCATGGAGAATGACCCTGGCAAAGCCAACTCTGACCCTAGAAACCACATCCAACTTATAGTGCTAGGTAAAGATATGCACAAAATTCCAGGTTGCTGTCTCAAAAATAGAATTAGTATCCAAATTCTTGAAAAAAGCACCAGAAGAAGCCACAGCTCTAGTGGAATGAGCTTTATCAGAAGAAGGAAGGCTTGTCCCATGAAAAGAATAGCAAAAAGAAATTGCTTTAGATATCCAAGAAGAAATGGTTTGCCTGGAAACAGCCAAACCTAAAGATCTAGGATGAAAGAAAACAAAAAGCTGATCAAATTTATGAAAAGCTTTAGCCTTACCCAAATAATACCAAAATCGTCTCTGAAAATCCAAGGTGTGCAAAACCTTCTCACTAGCAGACTGCTGAGAAGGGAAAAAAGTGGGCAAATGAATAGACTGATTAAGAGGCAACTAATTAAATCATCTTGGGCATAAAAGAAGGATTAGTATGAAGGGACACCCTGTCCTGATGGAAAACTAAAGCAGGATGAACAGCCATAATGGTTTGCAGTTCAGACACCTATCTGGCAGAAGTAAGGGCCAAAAGAAGAACAGTCTTCCAAGCACAATGCCATAAGAAAGCTGAGACAGCAGGCTCAAAAGTAGCCTGAGTCAATTTTTCTAAAACAAAATTAAGGTCCCAGGAAGGAAGGACAGGCTTCCTGGGAGGCCTAATGTGAAGGACATATTTAAGAAACTGTTTGGCCTCAAATCTAGAGCCTAAAGGGGGAATCAAAGGCAGACAAGCAGAGATAGCTGATAAGTGGTCCTTAGTAGAATAGGCCATCCCAGCTTTGAGCAATTCACACATATAAGAGAGAACCAAAGGAACATCTACAGGAAGTGGATCCAGGTTATGAGAAAGACACCAAGCAGAAAACTTTCCATTTGGAGAAGTAAGATTTCCTAGTAGTGGGTTTCCCGGCTTCCTGCAGGACCCAAAGCATGTCCTCATAAAAAAGGTGTCTGTAAGGGATGAAAACCTTATCACCCACAATGTCTTGTGTGAGTATGTCCACCCTATGAGATAACTTGTGATGACTATCCTTGCCAAGATGCAGAAGAGGGAACCAGTGCTGTCTGGGCTAAAACAAAGTCACCAGCAAGATTTTGGGAGCAGTCTGTTTTGTCTTGAACAGGACTTTTGCAATGAGAGTAAAAGGTGAGGGAAGGCATAAAGAAACATCCCCTTCCAAGAAAAAGAGAAGGCATCCACCTTCCAAGCCAGAGGGCATGGCACTCTGGCACAAAATACAGGAAGTTGTCTGTTTAAAGAGGAGGCAAATAGATCTACTTGAGAAGTACCCCACTGGTGGACAATGTCCAGAATCACATCCCTAGTGAAGCATTCATTCGTGGTATAGTTTTATGGACCTGCTCAGAGAATCTGCTACTATGTTCTAATCTGAGGGAATGCAAATGCTTGAAAGATCACCTGATACTGGATAGCTAGCTCCAAAACCTGAAGGGCTAACCAGCATAGGGAATAAGACCTTGTCCCCCCCTTACTTGTTGACATATCACATCTGTGTTGAGGTGCCCTGGAAGAAAAGGAGAAAGAAATGCCTGAAGAGCCATTAAAATACTGATGTGGTCTTTCTTTTGTCAAAGTGAGCATCAGTCCTGTACCTTCAGATGGGTGAAGGAGGTCCCCCAGCCCACATCCGAGGCATCTGTGAAAAGTTCATGACAGGGGATTGGAGGCTGAAAAAGAAGCCCTGGGTTGAGGAACAACTGATGAATCCAACACTGAAGTTCAGCTTGAGGCATGGAAGTAGAGAGACTAGAAAATCTAAAGGATGAGAACGTTGAAGCCAAACTGATTTTAGAAACCACTAAAGCCTTCTCATGTGGAGCTTACCTAGAAATAGCACAGAAGTGGTGGAAACCATGTAACCCAGAGCCCTCAGAAACTCTCTGGCTGTTACTGAAGCCAGAGGAAGACGGGATTGAAAGAAAGTAATGAGAGTTAAGGTCTTCGGAGGAGGCAGGGATGCCAGCATTGGAACAGCCTGGAGCCTGCATCCCAGAAAAACATGGTCCTGAGAAGACACCAAAAATCACTTTTGGAAATGTATTGTAAATGCCAGGCTTTGTAACAGAGAAATGGTAAAGTGCAGGTGGCGAAGTAAGATCTCTTGAGCGGAGGCCTGAATAAGCAGATTGTCCAGATAGGGAAAGCCCTGTATCACCCCTAGCCTGCAGAAAGCAATCACAGGAGTGAGGCATTTAGTGATAACACTTGGGGCAGTATCGAGGCCAATGGGCAAAGCAGAGAACTGAAAATACCAGGAAGCAACAGAGAAAAGTAAAAACTTCCTGAAAAGGAGATGAATAGGAATGTGTAGATAAGCATCAAGATCCAGGGAAAGTAGAAAAGCCTGAGGAAATAGCAAAGGAAGCATGGTTTCATGGGACAGCATCTAAAAGGAAGGGACCTTCAAAAAAGTGTTTAGCTGAGAAAGATCCAGAAGGGGTCTCCAGGTGCCTTCCTTCCCAGGGACCAAGAACATTTTGAGTAAAATCCCTTCCCACTCTGAGGAGTTGGAACCTCAAACTGTTCCTTGAGCCAACAAGACCTGAAGAGCAGATGAATGGGCATTCAGACCAATGATCAAAGATGGTGCTCAGACTTGTGGCAAAGAAGTTCTGAGATGGTGCATCCAGATGTCACCTTTATGCTCTACACCATCTGTGGGGAGCATACTTGGGACTTACGGCATACCCTTTACAACCAAAAGGCTTTGCTATACTGACTGAACGTCAGGCTGCCTTTGACAGGGGAACCATATTGTAAAGAATACTACAACAGTGATATGGAAGGACATTTGTCCTTTTTGCCAACAGTTCAAATTTGGATAGTCTCTTGCCACAAACAGAAGGTACATACCCCATCTTTCTTGGCAATATAACAAAGAGTGGATCTCTGTCAGCTCTCAGGCATGATGAAACTTGCATGCTACTCAGCGTCAGTACATCTTCAGTTAACCCTAACAGGTTAATGAGAAGAAGCTTTTCTGAAGCTCATGACAACTTGTCTGTATTCATATGGTGAATGATGACTCCCAAACCCAATTACTGGTGCATCACTTATGACAAATTATGAAGAGTTTGGGAACAGAAAGTTGAAACTGCTAAATAGTAAATGGTTGACAGATAACCATCTAACAGCCTTTATGGAAACAGCCATTCACAGACCCTCTGCAGAAATGCACAGAGGCTTGTGGTGTCACTGTCCCAAGAGTCTTCACTGCAGGTTCAACATACAAAGCCTTGTCAGTGGGACCTTTGATATGATGACTACCAGTTAATCTTGAACCTGACTATAAGAAATGCACAATATATTTATCAGATTTGAAATGGAGGCTATAAATAAATGTGTCCTACTGACTGTGTGTAATATTCTGCACGTGATTATGGTAAACCCATTCTCATCCCAAATAACTGCAGCACCTCCAAGTACCCAAGGAGCAGTTAATGTTCTCTGGTTTATTAGAAAGTATGAAGAGAAGGCTAAATGCATATCTGCTGTGCTCCTTAGTAAACAAAGGGATTAATAAGCACCATCAGTATGTAAGCAAAGACTAAGAAGCCTTCTCTGTGAGGTAGACAGAAACTATGGTTAGGTGGTTTGCAAACACTCCTGCTATAAAGAAAACTCCAAAAGGCAAGGCTAAGTTTAAAAAATGATGATGATTATAGGTGATTATTTGACGGCATTTCCATTGGCATTTTCATAACTTGGTGTACACGCACTGCATCCAGTCTACTTTCACCAGAAAAAGGATTTGAAAGATCTGGTAAAAGATTGATCCTTACCACTGAAATCCATAAAGTGGTTTGTGACCCTATAGTTAGTGGGAACTGTGAGGAATCATTAATAAAATCCTTGGTATAAGAATTTTTTGGGTAGACTAGATGGTTCTTTATTGAAGGAAGACCCTGAATATCTCACCCATCTCATCACTTCACTATATAAACAGCCAGACACACACATACATACAAGCATACTTGTACATGTGCATTTAAAGGTGATACTATACAGCCCCATCTGAAATATAAAAAACAATCCAGGAAGCAATAGAAAGATTTCTCCACTCTTTTTTTTTTTTTTTTTTGAGGGGGGGGGGGCAGTTTATACCATTAAAATTTGTTTTATTTTGCATTATTTTCTCCAGTGTTTAGCAACTGCTGAAAATAGTACTCAGCTGTTATTTAATTTTTGTGTCTTCATTTAAATCATATCTGTGACTTTAGTACAGTTTTAAGTAGGGATGAATACAGAAAGCTGAAATGACAGCTGACTTTGGCATGACTCAAACACTGTATAAACACTTTCAGTGACTGTAGGAGGCCATTGAATAGATGCCACCTGCCAGTGAAATAGCATAATTTACCTGCCCTCCATAATTACAGCTTCAGGTTTTTCCTCATTTCAGTTTACCAAGCTGTGCACTCGTGCTACAAACACAACCTTAATGTTTACTTTCAATGATTTATCTCTGATTCATATGCTGATGGAATCACTCATGCTGCGCATATTCAGGTAGTTACCTACTTAATAAAAAAAAAGGCATGCAGGAAGGAGGTGGAATTACCTACTTAGCAAAAAGGCGTGCAGGAAGGAGGTGAAATTAATTACTTAACAAAAAGGCACGCAGGAAGGATGTGAAATTAACTACTTAATAAAAAGGTATGCAGGAAGAAGGTGAAATTAACTGCTTAATAAAATGGCATGCAGGAAGGAGGTGGAATTACCTACTTAATAAAAAGGCATCCGGAAAGGAGGTGGAATTACCTACTTAATGACAAGGCATGCAGGAAGGAGGCGGAATTAACTACTTAATAAAAAGGCATGCAGAAAGAGGTGAAATTAACTACTTAATAAAAAGGCATGCAGGAAGGAGGCGAAATTAACTACTTAATAAAAAGGCATGCAGGAAGGAGGCGAAATTAACTACTTAATAAAAAGGCATGCAGGAAGGAGGCGAAATTAACTACTTAATAAAAAGGCATGCAGGAAGGAGGCGAAATTAACTACTTAATAAAAAGGCATGCAGGAAGGAGGCGGAATTAACTACTTAATAAAAAGGCATGCAGGAAGGAGGCGAAATTAGCTACTTAATAAAAAGGCATCCAGGAAGGAGGCAAAATTAACTACTTAATAGAAAGGCATGCAGGAAGGAGGCGAAATTAACTACTTAATAAAAAGGCATGCAGGAAGGAGGCGAAATTAACTACTTAATAAAAAGGCATGCAGGAAGGAGGTGGAATGTATTTTTGTAATGAACAAGCCAGGAAGAACTTCTTACAAACGCAAAATGTTTTAATGCTCGTACAATAATATCCTGATGGACTCGGGCCTCAACAGCCCATGCATCACTAAAGAATATGCTGTCACACCATGCAGAAAGTTAACTGAGAATTTCTTAAAAATTAGGGAATCTAGCAAAAGAATATAGCCCTTATGCAGTTCTCTGCATATCATGTGAAATGAATTAAATTGAAAGATGTCCTGAGAATGACTATCATCTACAGTGTAATACATTTTCACTCTATATATAAGACTGAATATATGGTTTGACAGTTGCTCATTTACAGATGTTTTGGATGAGGGACAAATCTATATGCATCAAAATGGATCGGGAATGACAACTACTGATTTATTTCTTTGGGTTGCATATAGGAAAGGGTGCAGGATGTATTTATAAATTATGCCTTTGTGGAAAGGTTTTACAGCCCACCGAGGCAGACAAAGAAGCTGGAGACATGGTCCAGTAGGTTGCAACTCTATTTCAAAGTCTCCAGCTACTTGGTACATTTGGCCAAGGTTATTCCAGGGGTGATGTGGCACTTGATGTGGCACTTTAGAGGACGTGAGTACCAAAATCCAGAACAAGAGAACTCTGGTGATATTATTACAGAAGATGCAAACAATCAGGCACTCAGAAAAAAGTAGCAGCAAGAAAAAGCAACTGTTAAGGCATGTTAAGACACGGATCTAGAGAGAGCATACCAAAGTACTGGAGTGTAGAGATTCTCTTTTTGGGTTCTAAAAAAAAAAAGAACACAGCTGGAATATAAGATACATAGCTGGATTCCTTACAGGAACAAAGTCATGACAGAATGGGTGATAGAGATTAAAACAGGGCATTCAGCTCTGTGGTATAGACGGACTAAGTCCTGATTACAGCACAGGTGACGGCAGTTCAGTTAGCAGCTTGGATGTTTATAGAAGTTTGCTGTGAAGAATCTGATTGGATGGCTATTTGCCAGCTCTTACATTCTGTGTGTGTGTGGGGGGGGGCCTCTGCCATGTCATATGATGACACCTGCGGGGAGGCACTAGATGTCCATTTAATTAAGTATGAGCCTTACAAGTCCGCTATGTAACCCAGGAGAATTCAACATGCAGAGGCATGTTTTCCCTTAAGGGACAGCAATCATGGAGTTTGGGGGAGAGAGTTGTTCTCAGAAGGAGGGAGTAAACCCCATCCCTCCATACAAGCAAGCTGGTCTGCTCCTTAACACCTCTGTCTTGCCAGAAAACAGAGGGCTGACGGAAATTCCTAGTCAGGGACAAAATGGGTCACATAGTTCTCACTTAGCCTGGGAATGCCTTTCCCCTGGAATGAATGGGACAACTGACTGCAGGTAGAGGTGCAATCAGGTATGGTCCTGGGAAGAACCAAAGGAAAAAAAAGAATAGATGGGGCATTTAAAAGAGTTTGGGATTTTTGCACTGTGAAGAGAGGAAAGTGGAAGTGGTGGACAGCTTCTAGAGATTACTAGTCAGGCAGACCACAGACTTGCAATATATTTCTAATTATATCACTTATTGTAACATGAAAAGATGAGGAAATATTCCATATGGAAGAATACTTAGAAATTAGCATTTAATGCTTTTGGCAGTATATCAGCTGCTGTCCACAGGCACATGGGATGAAAATTTAAAATCACATAATCCACAATTATTACTATTCATGGGATACTCGATTATCTTTACCCACGTTGCACATTAGTGAATCTAATGAAAATGCGTTGTTATTCAACAGCAGTTAAATGCGTTCATAGGACCATATATGTTGATTCAGAGAATCATTAGTAGCCTAACCACAACACCTCAAGATGTAGGTACTCATTGTGACAACTAATTTATACTTCATTATGATGCTTTTCAATACAAGCTTGAGGGGCCATATCTGGGGTGTATTAATGATTCCCCATCCAATTTTTTTAAGTTATGCTTAGAGGGTCCAGGAGCTACTTTACTTTCTACTGGTGGTATCCCTCAGGAATCTGTCCTAGGATCACTTTTCTTTGGTATTTACTTCTCTGATGTCAGAACTGACATCTAGGCCTGTGTCTGACCAAGTTTGCAAATTTCTGCAAACTTGGAATTGTCATTAACTCCTCATCCAACATCCAGATTCTTCAGGAGGGACTAACATATGCCAATAAGAGATGCCTGGATAATGGCCTAAAACTAAATGCCACACAATGCAGCAATATATCATGAGCATTCCCGGATAGTACCTCTAAAGTTTTTAATAAAGCTTCAGAAGGCTTTGTGGCCATTCTTAGCAGAGGTAGCAATTCTCATTTCATATTTACTTTGGAGGATTTGATTTTGCTTCTGAGTTCTTTGGTGATCTTTTGAGTTCATCTCTAGATGATGGGGTATTACATCTGCTTCTATGGGTTATGATTGTCTTCCTTTTATTGTATGACTTGTTTATACTAAGGTTTCACCATTTGGGTTTATGCATGAATTTGGCATTATATTTACATCTTAAGGGAACAGGTGCTTTGATCATGCATTGAAAGGGGCATAAAAATTATCCACAAATATGGCAGCATATGAGATGGGTCATCACAATGAGGAGAGAGCTTAAATTTCACCAGGTCATTAGTCAGCTGGATTAAGTTTGCCTTAGAATAGTCTCTAAAGATAGAGGGGTGTTGTAAGTTATGTTTTACCCTCATAGTGAAGGTTACCAAGTGGTGATCAGATTTTTTCCAGTGATGTGGTAACTGCAAGTGTTGGGTATAGGGTGGCAATGCTGGTGAGAACCAGCTCTAACGTTTCTGAATCCTAGTTAGGACTACAACCAGTTGGTCTAGGGAAAACACAAAAAGAAACTAACTCAAAGCTCATAAAACTACCACCGTTTTATTAAACAAAGGATAAGTTGGTCTAGGGAGTTAGCATCAATGAATACTTATGCATATTTATTTGAGGTTCTATAAATTTTCCTGTTTTGGGGGGTATGGAGGGAGTACACAGTGGGCTATGATATGCTATGAGTTTTATTCATCACAAAAACGACATGGAGAAGTTCAAGCTCATTGTCCTACTTTAAGAGTCTGGAGGTGAGATGGCTTTTGGTGAATGCAGTCACATTCCCTCCAATAACATTGTCATTTTCCACTTTGGTTCTAAATGAGTGGTAGGCAATGAAACACTGCATCATGGAGGCGCCATCACTATTCTGAAATCATGCTTCAGTAACTACACGGATATTCAAGTTTTTTTCTTTCAAGTTAGGAATTCCTGTAAGGAGTACAACTCCTTGTTTAGGTTTCTAGCACTAAGCAGTGCTACGCTTATATGGCTTTGATTTTGATTAGCTATGAAGGTAATTTGAGGAGATTCACCTTGCCTAGAAAAGGCACACTGAACTGGAAAAAATCATGCAAATATATGGAAGTTATGAGGATACAGGTGCATGCCATCCCCTAGCAAAACATCTAGGGTTATCAATCATCTCCTCCCTTGCTAACATATACTGGATCCCCTTTGAATGACACCTATAGCTAGGCCAATAATTGAAGCCCACTGTCTGTTGTAAGTATTGCTACATCATTCTTGGTGATTGCAGGACACCACTCAATACTAGTTTTGCACCAATTTCAGATGGATATTCTGACAGCTCTATCATATCCCTTTTCGTATGTTCCAAGGAGGTACGTCTCAAGTCATTCACTCCTATGTGTGCAATAACCATGTAATATATGTAGTTACAGTAAAAGGAATCGAGGGCCACTGTCATACAGCAGATGCTGGTGCCTGAGAGACAGTTATTATTCTGTCTTTGGTCTGTCTGGGAAGTGATGCTTTTGTGCCTGATTGTGGAGTCAGCTGTGACCAAGAAGATACCAGATGCACTGTCTTGGCCTTGCTGATTTAAAGGCTTTGGCCTTGCAGCTGAGCCAATTATTCCTACAGCTGCATTTTCAGCAGTGCCTGTTTGCCTATTAGTGTGACCTTGAGTGTGCTGTATATGAAACCTTCAGCTAGGAGACTTTTGTGGCTTAGGCAGGGAATTTTAAAGTACCTTAAAGTTTGCTTGCCTGGGACACACTGGAAATGGTTGTGTGAGGTGAGTGGCAGAACTGATAATATCCTACTTACAGTCTATAGTAGGGAAGACAACTATTTTATCTGATTAATTTAGAAAGAGGTCTTTTTATAGGACAAAAAGGTGACAAAAGCTAACCATCACAAAACTACTGCAAATTGGAAATAGCTAATCATCCAAAAGAGGAAACATTTAGAAAGAAGAAAAATGTATGTGAACATAACAGAATACACAAGTTCCATAGATACTATAACCCAAAGCAAGGATGAAACTTCAGAGAAGCTAAGATGAAACAAAAGCTATCTGCTGCACCTTTTACAATATACTATATAGTACTTACTATATACTATACAGTACTTACTATATATATACAGAACATACAAGTCACGGTATAACTTCATATGAGGCGACTGCCATAACCTGATGCCTAAGCATACTACCACCACTTTTTTATTGAAGAGGTAAGCTAAGAAACATCATTTAGCAAGTAGTTTACATTTTTTTAAAATTCCAAAAGGCTTTCATGTAACACAAGTGCTGTTAGCAAAGTGTTTCTCTTTTTTCGGTTCCACAGTTTTGGTCATCCCTGTAGCTGAATAGAGCTGTATTCTTACCACCTAATCTTGTTGGAGCTGTATGCTTCCATCTTCTAACAGCTAATATGCATTCTGTTTATCAGTCTTATTGGTATGCAATAATGACATAAGGTTCAAAGTTCTGCATTCTGAGATAACGTTTACTTGGAATTTTGTAATGAGGCTTTTGTTATTCTCTTACTAGCTTAAAACATTTCATTTGAAACCAGTCAATGAAATCTTCTTAGTGAACAAGATGCAACAAGAAAATAAAATGTACTCAGCTCAATATACACATAATAATGCTACAGTAGGTTTAAGCAATGCTGAAACAATGGAGAATCGGCAGAAAGATCTACAGTACTGAAAGCAGGGACAGCTCCACAATGAGGACGATTTTGACTCATACTCTGGTTCTCATTTTTAAGTTTTTTTATTTGAATTATTCATCCACCCACAACCCCTTTTTGCATGTGGGCTCAGGGTGTCACTTCAACAGTGACAACCACCTAGAGCCATGGTTTACACCATTGGGTGGTTAGTTCTGCCTCAGTAGTTCATCTACACCACACAGTCTCACACGTATGGCCAATTTAAAGTGTCCAATCCACCTACTGCATGTCTTTGGAATGTGGGAGGAAACCAAAGCACCCAGAAGAAAACCATGCGAAAAGAGGGAGAACGTGCAGACTCCACATAGAAGACACCCCAGCCGAGAATCGAACCAGGGAACCTCTTGCTGTCAGGTGAGACTATCTGCTGCAGCACGTGTGTTACTAGAACTAATATGCCCCCTTATAGACTATTTTACCCAGTATGCATAACATTATGATCTGTGGCTAGGCCAAAAAGGTGCAGTAAAGTCACCATACCAAGAAAACATGAAAAAAAGAAGCAGTGCTTTATCTACCCTACTTCAGAGAAACTGGCTTTTCACAAACCTAAAAAGAAATCACACCAAGATCTATTGACTATGTGAAGAAAAGACTAGTTTTGGATGCTTCAGAGAGCATCACAGTTACTTATTTACTTTTTTAATCAGTCCTCCATGTTCGCTCTCTCTCACATACAAAAGCTAGGCTTTAGTTCTGTTTTTTCCTCTGTACTATATTTATACAATATCCTTGCTTTTTGTTTGGTTAGTTAATATTTCTAGATATCTTTATTTAGAATGGGGAGCTTTTATTAGTACAGTAAGCTGACAAGGTATATTAACTAAATTTGTGCCTGACATCAAAAGGATTTTTTTTTTCTTTTTTGCTTTTGTTCACACAAAACACAGGTTTAACATCATCAGCCTTCTGTTAAGTATTTTTACGCACTCTAGTGCAACATATCCGGGTTAAAAATTAAATGGGTCAATTACAAATATAGTCACTTAGCCAGCATGATAAATAATTAACAAAAGAAGGGGAATGCTGATGGTCAGTTGAATAGTTTAACATGGGAAAAAAAATAGGCAATATAAACTCAAAGAAGAAATTATTAAAAAAAAAAAAACAGCTCAGATCTTGCCCATTTCTCATCTGAATCATCCAGTGAAACAAAATTATAAGTCTGAATACTTAATGAACCATTCACCCAGGCGACCTACTTCTACATTTTCTCCCACAGCAATGCCTGTATCCTTCTGTCAGCTCTTCAGTGAAACACCTTAATGGCTCATAACCTAAATCTCACTGCAGCAAAATTAAAATATGCATGGTGCCCATTACTTGCTGCTATATGTTAATTAACTTCCCAGCAGATATTTCAACAAAGATTAACATCCTGACGCTTCTTTGCTAATGAAGAGAGGAAGGACTGCAAATCAAATACTTGGTCATATTAACAAATTGTTTTAAGGAAAAATTATGTTTTTATTATTTTTTTAAATATATTTTACTGTATTTTCTGTTTTAATACAGTATACTGCATTATTTGTGAAATTGTCAGCCACTTGTTCTCAATAAAATTAACACAAGCACAAGAAAAGATGTAGTGTTATTTACAAAAAAGAGCATGACTGCTGCTGACTGAGCTGAGTTCTGGAAGATGAAACGCACATATTACATGCAGAAAAAGGGAATAGTGACCGATCGAATACTTTCTGACCAAAGGTCAGACTTCGGACATAGTAGGCATGGCACCAAGACAAACAACAAGACATAAGTATTGCTGCTATGTCACTTACAAAGTTATCTGACAGCCTGACACCCGCACATCAGCAGTCCTGTTGAATTCTTTTTTCAGAAAGCCATAAGGACACATCTTCTCACATTCACAGTTTTAGGGGAGGGTTATATTTATGATACAGGGCAGAACATATGAGTGTATATAAAACAGTGTGTGAGGAGGCTGTGCATGCACTGTCGGCATCATGTTGCCTTTTCAGGAATATGTACCTTGGGAACGAGATGTGTCCATTCAAAGAAGCAGGGCATCAAGTGCAGATGCATGATGAACCATTAACTGTACCTTGAATGCAGGGGTCATGGAATTATATTCAAAGAAAGAAAGCCAAATAAGCAGAAACAGATACAGGTCATGAATTGTGAAGTGAAAAAATAAAAAACAATGTAAAAAACCTCTTCCGGAAAAAATATGCAGTATTTTCTATCACAGTAAGCTTTTGTACAATGAACAGGTCTTGATGTGAAAAGAGCTTACAAGTACATCTTTATCAAAGGCCACTTTAACTAATGTTAAGAAGGTACATTTTGTAAGGGATTATTTTCATCCAAGTCCTAAAGATAGTGAAGGATAAAGAAGTGTAGCAAAACACCATACCAAGCAGTGTCTGTCATAACAAACAGGGTAGAATATTATCAACAGAAAACCAAGTGCATTAAATTAACCTGAATCTTGCTAATGATATGCTATCAAGTCTGGTAGATGGTGTACAGGACTGAGGCTAAGAGCTTCTAATGAGCTTCATTTTGTAGACTAGGATTCATTTCCCTCATCCTCTACTTGCCTCCTGTGTAACCTGAACCAAACTCTTACTTATACAATGTTCCTAGGTCACCCCTGAAAAGAGGCTTTCACCTAGTGGATTTTTAACTGCTCATACAATACCTACTTTAGTTTTTGCTGTCTACTTACTTCGCTACTTACTGGGTAAGTTAACTGAACCTTCACAAACACTTTTACAACTAAAGCCTAGCTACAATGATGACAAGAGTAAATAGAGCACACACGCACGCACATGCGCACACACACACACACACACACACACACACACACACACACACACACACACACACACACACACATATATTGTACTTGGATTAAATTGTTTGATGATTTTATCAGCCGTGGTCTGGTATCTCTTATTCTTTTTATTTTTTGTTGTTGCCGTGTTGGGAGACCAGTTTACCTACACCACTTTACTTTTTCGCAATACATATATATATATATATATATATATATATGATATATAGATATATACATACACACACACACTGCAGAGATTCACCACAGACAGCATCTTGTAGTGATGTCTCATTATGCACTGAGTAAAGTATCTTATCTAAGTGTATTAATTCTGGTTTAAGCACTTGGGCTTCAGGCCAGTTATTTTACATTAGAAGAGTTCATGGTCTGCACTCTTGTG
This sequence comes from Protopterus annectens, assembly GCF_019279795.1. Lineage (NCBI taxonomy): Eukaryota > Metazoa > Chordata > Ceratodontiformes > Protopteridae > Protopterus > Protopterus annectens. Next base: position 131,046,127 of record NC_056744.1, read on the forward strand.
GGAGGGGAGGCTGGACTCTGCCCTTCTGAGCTGGGCATTTCTGGTTAAAGGCTTATAGTGCCGGCATATTTGAACTACTTCTTACTGAAATTGGTACACCTTGTTTGCTGTAGCATAGACTAGATCCAGGCCTGCTGAATCTAGCTTTGTTTGTATAACTTGAGCACTAATCCAGGCATTCTTTAAAGTATTCAATTGTATTCATTAATGCTTGGTAGTAACTTGATTAAAGTGTAGCTATCATTCTAAGTCTTTTGGATTAAGCACTTGGGCTTCAGACCAGTTGTTTTACATTAGGAAGGTTTGTGGCCTGCACTGTGGTGGCAGGACAGGTAGCTTACATCTTTCTAAGTTGGGAACTGCTGATTGAGGGCTCAGTGTCTGTTATTCTAAAAGTATATTAGTTCTGGTTTAAGAACCTGGGCTTCAGGCCAGTTATTTTACATTAAGAGGGTTTGTGGTCTGCACTCTTGTGGGAGGAGAGGCTGGACTCTGCTCTTCTGAGCTGGGAATTTCTGGTTAAAGGCTTATAGTGCCTGCATATCTGAACTGTTTCTTACTAAAATTGGTACACCTTGTTTGCTGTAGCATAGACTAGATCCAGGCCTGCTGAATCTAGCTTTGTTTGTATGCTTGTTATTTGTTTGCTTGTTATTTCCCTGAAATGCTAATTCCACCTAAAACGCAGCTTTTCAGCGCTTCTGTGGATCCCTAGTGATATCTGCATTGCTTACTGTACTTATTTCCTTGTTTCACTTGAAAGAAAGTTACTGTTTGTCATTTTTGCATTTAAGTTACCTGTAACACATTGCATTTAAGTTACCTGGCACTTGCCCACTAAAACAATTATATAAGTCAGCACTAAAAAATTAAAAGCACTACACCCTCACAAACTCCCCTTGAGTACCTTGTTCCTTATTAGCCCTTTTTTTTTTCAATTATAAAGGAATTCACAATACTATTCTAGCATGTACAAAGGTCAGTTGTCAATCTCCTCTCTGGTCCAGCTGGTGAATCTGGGAATCTTGGGGCAATGTTACAACTGCCTCATGTACACAGACAACCCTCTCCTCCTCCCAACAAATTCCAACACATGTGAGAGATGCAACCATATAGCCATACTGGAGGCTAAGCTCTCTCAACTCAGTACTGGCGTAACCAGTCAGGAGGAGAAGGAAACCACACTCACTACAATTCCAGTCTCACATAGACCTACCACGACAGCAAACCAAACACATAAAACACAAAACATACTCGGAGGCTCTAAATAAAAATCTGCCTAAGCAGCAGAGACCTCCAAAGCAGACACTCAAGCAACCGCTACCCCAAAACAAAACACGTACAACACATAGCTCACAAAGCCAGTGTGCCGAACAGTCACAGCCCTTAAGGCTAAACAACACACCTGACACACTTGTAATAGGTGACTCTATCGTCAGGCACACTGACGTCCCTGCTCACCAGGCTGAACAAGGAGAAGGTCACGGTGAGCTGCCTGTCGGGCACTAGGATCCGCCACATAACACAAGCACTCAGGTCACTCCAAGGCAAGTACAAATATGACTCAGTCATTGTCCATGCTGGTGTGAATGACCTGAGACGTACCTCCCTGGACTACATGAAAAGAGACATAGAGGAGCTCTCTGAGCATGTAGCCCAGGCCGGTATGACCCTGACCTTGAGGAGCATCTTACCCTCACCAAGAATGATGCCACAATATGAAGACAAGATGATCAATTTCAACAACTGGCTTAAGTATTGGTGTCATTCAAAGGGGATCTAATGCCTGTCAGCCTGGGATGACATGCTCAACAAGCCACGATGCTTCGCTAGGGACAGCTTGCACCTGTCACCCCTGGGCTTTCGGATATTGGCAAAGGCTCTTGCTACCCCCATAGTGCCTTTTTTAGGCAAGGCTCAAAAGACAAACCCACCTCCATAGGTATCACAAGGGATAAGAAACTAAGAGTAATGCTACTCAACGCCAGAAGTCTAAACCTCAAGATGCACGCACTCGAAACTCTCCTTAGCATGGAGAACATCGATATCTGTGCAGTAACAGAAACCTGGTTCAAGGCTCCCGAGAGCACCCAAGCACTACCAGGTTATACCTCATACCAGGCTTTTCGGCCCCAAAACTTGGACCGAACCACAAAAGGAGGGGGAGTATCAATATTCGTCAAAGATACCCACACCTCCAGGTTGGTGGCACAGCACGAAGCATCAGAGATTATCCATGTGCAACTAACAGTGGGTAAAACTGCCTTCGAGTTTATAGCCTGCTACAGACCGCCCTCCCAAACCCAGGAACCCCACTTGGTCTTCCTGAGAACACTGGAAAATATGAAGGTCTCTCCAAACACCATTATATTGGGCAACTTCAACTACCCAAACATAGACTGGGAGCATTACTCTAACTCCAACACCCTAGTCCAAAGGTTCCTAGAATTTATAAACTCAAATGCTATGGAACAATGTGTTACCACTCCCACAAGAGGGGAAAACATACTGGACCTGATCATCACCAACATGGGGGCTCTATGCTCCAGACCAGAAGTGTATCCCTCACTGGTAAGATCAGACCATAAACTAATCTCACTGGATATTCACATCCCAACCCCACCCCCTGCCCAGAAAACCACAGTGAAAAACTTCTCTAAAGCAAATTTCACACTCCTCAAAACCGAGGTGGAATCCTTCAAAGACCCCGGGCCTGTGGAAAATACGTCCCAGACCGCAGAATCCTTTATAAACGCATTCTATGAACACCTTCAGGAATGCATGGATCATGCAATCCCAAATAAAACCAAGTCCCAGTCCTCCAAAGGCAGACGTTCTGTCTGGTGGACCCCAGCCATAAACTATACAATAGAAGGAGGAAGCTACTACATGATAGAGCAAAATCCCAAAAAGGGAAGGCATCTCTGATCAGTATTAGCAAAAAACTACGGGCACTCATAAAATTGTCTAAGGCCAGCTTTGACAGAAAAACTGCACAGGACACTAAGGATAATCACAAGGCTTTCTTTAGTTATGTTAGGAACCTGGGTGGGAATTCCCAGATATGCTCAGAATTAGTCCAAAATGACAAAAAATACACCGAACCCACAGACATTGCCAACATCCTAGCTGACAGGTTCAGCGCAAACTTCTCCCCCCCCTCCCCACCAAAAGGGCAAATATCTATCCCAGCAGAGTGCTGCCCCCCTGACATCTCAGATGCTCAGGTAAGAGCTGCCCTCTCCAAAGCAAAAAACACAGCATCAATAGGACCAGACAGTGTCCCAGGCTGCGTCCTACATGAACTCCAAGAAGAGCTAAACCCAAACATAAAACTACTGTTCAATCTCAGTCTTACTACAAGATATGTACCCAAAGAGTGGCGTACAGCAACAGTGGTCCCTCTCCACAAAGGTGGTGCCTCAACGGATCCTGGAAACTATCGCCCCATAAGCCTGACTAGCTTGGTCTGCAAAGTTATGGAAAGGATCATCATGGACCTCATAAATAAAGATATTGGGGACCTACAGACACTGGATCCTACCCAGTTTGGCTTTGTTAGAAACAGTCACTAAGGCCATTGACGAGGGGAAGGTGGTCCACACAGCCTACCTGGACCTCGCAAAAGCCTTCGATACAATACCCCACTCAGGCATTATAGATAAGCTCACCAGCTTAAATATAAACCCCTATGTCACTAGATGGGTTGCAAACTGGCTCAAGGACAGAACCCACATGGTTAGAATTGCTGGAGCCATGTCAGACTCCAAACCAGTTACAAGTGGCGTCCCACAAGGCTCTGTCCTGGGACCTCTCTTGTTTGGTATATATTTCTCGGAAGTACAGGCCAACACGGAAGGACTGTGGCTGACCACGTTTGCAGATGACTGCAAACTGGGCACCATAATCGACACTCCAGCCGACACAAGCATCCTCCAAAAGGGCCTCATAGAAACAGACAACTGGTGCCAGAGCCATGGCCTCAAGCTAAACGCCAAAAAGTGTATAGTCATCCCCTTTGGCAAAAACAAAGTGCCCACAAATTACCACATAGGTGGTAATCCATTAAGTACAGAAGAAGTAATTAGGAACCTGGGGACCCAAGTTGATAGCAATCTCTCATTTGACAACCACGTGGCCAAAGTGGTTAGAAAAACATTTTATATAGCCCACCTAATCATGAAGGGATTCACATCTAGATCAGGGGAGGTCATCGTGCCTCTTTACTCATCCCTCATCAGGCCCATAATTGAGTACAATGCCCCTTTTGGGATGTACCTTACCAGACACCTGCAGCAACTGGAAAGACCCCAAAAGTACCTCACCAAGAGGATCAAAGGGCTCAAACAGATGCCATATGCTGCCCGGTTAAAGAAACTCCAGCTCTACTCAGTGGCATACTGCCTGCTCAGAGGCGATCTGTGCCTGACGTATAAAGCCATGTCCAACCCGGAATTAATGGACATGCTGCACCTCAGAAAATCCAAATCCCATCGAGCCACGCTCGAGAGACTTGCACCTCAGCACTGAAATAAATAGGACATGCTGGAGGGACAGATTCATAACCCAGATGCTCCCTTCACTCTGGAATAAAATCCCAGTCCAGGTTAGGCAGAGTCCCTCACTGACTCTCTTCAAGAGGAATCTTGATGAGTGGATGGGAGATCGTAGGTTTACCCCGGGTATCACTTCTGTGTCACTGTTAGACAGAGGCACAGTACACTAACCTCGAAAAAGGGCATAGCAAAATTATTTTAAAATGGGTGGCGAAAGCCAAACACACTCTGGCTAGGCTTATAAATGCACTAGGGCAGATAGCCTAGTATGAACCTATGAACCTATGAATCTAAACAATTCTGTCTTAATTTACTGATCTTTACTGTTAAAAACAGGAGGACGTCCGTGGTGGTGCAGCGGTAGCATTGCTGCCTCACAGCAAGAAGTTCTCCCGTTTGATTCTCAGCTGGAGTGCAGGGAGTGCCTTCTGTGTGGAGTCTGCATGTCCTCCCCGCGGTTGGGTGGGCATTCAAAAGATGTGTAAATGGGCGTGCCTTCGTTGAAGGTTGAACGTCGAGCTGGCACCTCGGCGTTCGTGAAAATCTACTGCCAATCATTAGCGGACCGGAGTTCCGCTGTGGCGACCCCTAACCAGGAAAAGCCGAAAGACAACAACAACTGTTAAAAACAGGTGGAACTGCGAGCGATAGTGAGTAAAGGAATTCCAGGTTTTGTGTGACTTTTAAAACTTGTAAGGTCAGAGTTGCAACTTTACTGTACTTAATTTAATATTTAGTTGTATATTGTTTGTGTGATTTTTTTTTCCATACAAATTGATTTAAAATTATTGTTTGCATGATTTTGTACATACAAATTGATTTAAAATCTCTTTGAATTCTGTGGTAACTGATTTTGATTATTCATTTCTTTCAGAATTGTTTTATTTCTTTGCAGCCAAATTTAGATTCCATAAATGAGTATGCCATTAATGATTTGCTAAAGCACAAATATCTTCTACAGTGTAATAAATGATATATACATTTACAGATAATGTCTGATAACACTGGTGATCTGTGTTCCTCATGTCAAAAGTCAGATGATTTGCTTACCATTACTAGTAGTAAATCTAGATTTACTCATGGTGATTGCACGTATGTAACTGGCACAGCTTGCAGAACTGTTGTTACATATATTAATGACTTGAATGATGAGATAATTAATGCTAGGTAAACAGCAGACCACATTTAGGAAAGGACGTGTCTACTGCCTGTAAAGATCACTTATCCCTTATGAAACAAGATAATCCCACTGACAACTTTCGAATTCTGGATACAAGATATTCAACAATCCAGGGATTCAGAACACACAGAAGGAAATAAGTAAGAAAGGAAGAATTCACAGCAAATAATAAGGAAGAAAAAAGAAACTGATTAATGTCTGTAAAGTAAAGAGAATACATATTAAAAAGGACACTGCTTTGTTATGTAACATAGGGATTACAGGGAATGATAACATTTTTCTGTCAGAAAACCTTCAGTCTACAGAAAAAAGCATCACTTTTCCAAAAGAAAAGGTAGAAAAAAGAGACAAGGGGCAGGTGAAAATGAAGACATCAAAACTGAACATGGAAGGATGAACATTATTGTAAGTGAAAAGAAGAGAAAGACACATGTTGACAAAGTACAGTTGTGTACACTTACCATAAATGTAGATGTTCGAGTGTATTCACTCATCCAGGACAACCACTGATAAATACAGACAACACCACGGTCATGTGGTATATAAACAAGCAAGGGGGCACACATTCTTACCCCCTTTGCAGGACACAGCATTGACTTACCAAGTATATCTGCAGGCACAATTCCTGCCAGGAAGGAAAAATACTTTGGCAGACGAACTAAGCAGAAACCTCATGGATCCCCACGAGTGGCAGCTGGATCCACAAGTCTTCAGCATGATAACAAGGAAATGGGGATGCCCAGAAATAGATCTATTTGCCTCCCCTCACAACTACCAACTAAAGAGATTCTGCACAAGGATTCATCACAGACAAGCATGGAAAGTGGACGCCCAATCCTTCAGTTGGAAAAACCTAACAGTATATGCCTTTCCCCCTCTGCCTCTCCTCCCCAAGGTACTCCTAAAGGTCAGACAAGAGACGCTAAAGATGATACTGATTGCACCAGACTGGCCCCACCAGCACTGGTACCCAATATTAAGGAGCTTGTCTCAATGCCCAGCATGGACCTTACGTCAAGTATCACATCTACTGTCCCAGCAAAACAATCAGATCCTGCACAGCCAACTCAGGACTTTAAACCTGGCAGCATGGCGGATAATGTAGCCATACAAAACACACCTCTCAGTAAAGCTGTGATGGATGTAATTTTGGAAGCCAGAAGGCCTAGTACTAGAAAATCTTGTGCTGGAAAATGGAAGAGATTCTGTGCTTGGAACCAGACACAAGGAACAGATACAGCTGTGCCAAATATTTCTAAGATTTTACAATACTTAACTGAGATGCTGGACAAAGGCCTATCTTTCTCATCTATTAAAATTCATGTCTCTGCCAATTCAACTCATTACAATACAGAGCCAAATATATTTTCTCATCCCTTATTGAAATAGTACCTCAGAGGAGCCAAACATTTAAGGCCTCCAAGGAGATCACCAATGCCTGCATGGGACCTCAACTATGTCTTGGAAAAGCTCAACCTGCCTCCTTTTGAGCCAGCTGCTACTGCTGATATAAAGTTTTTATCTTGGAAAACAGCTCTGCTCCTAGCAATAGCTTCTGCAAGATGAGTTTCAGAGCTACAGGCACTCATGGCTGTGGAACCTTTTATCATTTTTTATCCGAACAGGGTCTCACTGAGGACAAACCCAACATTTATGCCTAAAGTGGTATCCAGTGTGGCTCTTAACCAAACCATTCATCTGCCAACTTTGTATCCAAATCCACAGAACAAGGGGGAAAGAATTCTGCATTCTTTGGACGTACACAGACAGCTTAGATTATACTTGGACAGAACCAAAGTTTTCAGAAAGACACAGCAATTACTAGTGGCATATGCTGCAGGATCACAAGGAAAGGCTATCTCAAAGCAGACTATTTCAAAATGGATAGGTCACTGCATTCATTTCTGCTACTTATACCATGGCAAGCCAGTGCCTAAGGGCATTAGGCCACATTCCACCAGAGCTGCAGCCACTTCAGCAGCCTTTCTCAGGGGAATACCAACCAAGGACATTTTAGAGGCAGCTACTTGGAGTTCAGTGCACACCTTTACAAAGCACTATCATCTGCCACTCTACTCTAAATCCAGGGCAGGCTTTGCCACTGCAGTACTGCAGGGTCTCATAGCCATTCCTAACGCGGTTTAGCTCCAGCCTCCCAACCACAGCTTTGGGAATCTACCCAAATGTAATGAATGCAACAGTGAAACACGAACAACATAGTAGAGTTGTGTACACTTACCATAAATGTAGATGTTCGTGTGTATTCACTGTTGCAGTCCAGGTTACCCACCTGCCGTCCCCCCTTTTCTTCTGATGGAGCCTATCTTTCCTTCTCTGATTTATACAACCTATTTGGTGTATTTGCTTGTGAATGAAGGTAAAGTTTATATTGCTGCATGTAATTCTATATATACATATAAATTTTGGTTACCCTTTTAGGGGGCACCTGACATCTGGGGCAAGAAAAACTAAATAAAATGGCTTTGGCTGCCTCTTTTACACCCCTAAAGACCTGACGTCAGGGAAGGGGTGACGACAGCTGACGCAGGACCCAAGACTTTGGAATTCAGGCCGACTGAGGGCAACCTGCCAGCAGGATTACCCAAATGTAATGACTGCAACAGTGAAACACGAAGAACATCATGGCTCAAGTTTTCGATGTACAAAGCCAGCTGGTTTAGAACTGTATGCTTGAAAATGTAATAAGCAATGAAAACGGTTGGATTAAGACTAATGGTGATGAAAATCATTCATTTCTAACAAGTGATAGAGCAGATATCATTGAAATAGAAGCTGAAGATTATTCAGATCTGGTCAGAAAAGATATTCTTACAATTGGATATTCAATTATTAGAAGATCTGATACTTATATTTGCAGAGAAGATAATGAACATCAAATGGCGTTATGCTTGTCAGGAGCAAAAATAGAGGATGTGAGACGCGCCTTAGAATGCCTTAAGGTAAGGAAGTACAGATCTGGTTTTATTCATGCCAGTACAAATGGTCTTATCTGCAAGGACTATCTGACTGTTAGTAGGGAACTTAAAACCCTTTTAAATAACATAGCTTGCACAGGTGTTAGAAGATATTTTTCACAATTCACAAAGGAAAGGAGAGTCAGGTCACCATGAATGAAAAGATTTTTTGTGTAAATGTCTACATGAAAAAAGTATTTCATTTTTAAAAATAGAAATGTGCAGAGCAACTGAGCCTAACTTTGGGAACGCATTTTCAGACAGAATGGTAACCACTTGTCAAGATCAGAGAAGAGAATTTTTGCAGCAGATATTTCACAATATTCAACAAACACAAGGCAGAATTTTTGCCAGATTGAAAATATAGCAGTTCACAAATAACAACATTTGATGCTGTTAATGCTAGGATTACTAATCATAAAGTTTTTTGGGTTTTTTTTTTTTTGGAAAATTGACTATGTCCCCACAATATTGATTTTTTTTTGGTGAAATATGGATATAGAACAATGACTGGAAACCAGTTCTATCAGACAAAAATGTTTTTACTGTAACACACATTCTATCAAAAAATCAGGTTGAGGTGTTATGAAAGGAATTAAAGATAGTTATGAAATCTGTGATTATTACGTGTTCAGTGATAACACCAGTACTATAGATTGCATAACTCTGACAATAAAGACAGCAATGAAATGTATACTAACAATTGCTGGAGTGTACAGACCAAAGTCAAGTGCTGATAACCTAGAGGAATCAATACAATCAATTCTTGCATGAAACACAGGAGGGGGGAATAAAAGTGGCTAGGGAATTAAATTTACCAGAAGCAGACTGGAATACTGGAATAATATCGATTTAACAACATTAGTAAGGAAATTATTCATAATTTATGTTCAGCAACAACCGCAAATTGATTCAAATTGTAAAAAAACCTAACAGGAAATGGAACGTTCTAGACATTGTTTGCTGTCCTAAAGAAATTACTGTTACTTCATGTCAAGTTTTACCACTGTTGGTGTGCAGTGATCATTGGTTATAAAGGTTAATTTGTTGCTAGATAATTTTGTGAATTCTGTGGTAACTGATTATATGGAAGTAAAACAGTCACTATGTAAGACTAAATAGAGTTATGCTTTCAGTGGAACAACTGCAGAAGTAACATGGACAGTTTTGAAAAATAAATTATTTCAATGCAAAAGAAAAAAAAATAGAAAAGTCTAACATCAGCATCTTGGCACACAACATCAGAAGGATGTATTTCCCTAACAATAAGATACTTGATTAAAGTGAGAGGCAAAAAATATAAGAAATGTAAAAGAGGTCGAACTACAACTTTAACAACTGAAATAAACTACTAAGTTTGAGATAAGATCAAGAAAAATTTGAGGACAATTTACATAAAGATATAGAGAATAATAGGAAATCATTTCAGAGATACACGAGATGTGGAAGGAGTAAATATATACAAATTGAAAAACTGTGTCTGGATTCAAAAATGTATTCTCAGACACAGTATTATAGATGTATTTGCAAAACAGTTTGGCTCCACAAAGAGGGTGATAAATTGTTTAGTGACACTCAGGAAACCTCAGATACTGAGATCAAATTAGATTATATTGAAAAAGAACACTGTAAACTGGGTCCAAACAAAGCACAGGGAGGAGATATATTTAGTAATAATGACCTGAGAATACTTCAGCAAGACCTTCTAGTACCATTATATCTATTATGATATCAGTCAGAGGGATGGAAGCACAGCTTGGCAATGAAATGAGGGTTAAAAGGCAGAAATGACAAATGAAACAGTAAGGAATACTGTTGAATAATTTTGTGGTATACACTGGCATCATAGGTTCATAGGTTTATAGGTAGGTACTAGGCAATCTGCCCAAATGCATTTATAAGGCTAGCTGGAATGTGTTGGCTTTTGCCACCCCCTTAGATTAGTTCCCTGTGCCTCTGTCCAGCAGAACCACTGAAGTGATCCCTGGGGTAAACTTTCTGTTTCCCATCCACTCGTCAAAGTTTCTCTTCAAGAGGGTTAGCGAGGAGCTCTGCCTAATGTAGATTGGAATCTTGTTCCAGAGCATGGGAAGTCTCCGGGACAGGAATCTATCCCTCCAGCACATCCTATATTGTTGTGGTGAGGCTTAGATCCCTGGAACGTGTGGCTCGAGGGGATATGGTTTTCTTTAGGTGGAGCATGTCCATCAATTCTGGGTTGGATGTATGTCAGGCAGAGATCACCTCTGAGTAGGCAGTATGCAACAGAATACAAGTTTCTTCAGTCGAGCTGCATAGGGCACCTGCTTGAGGCCAGTGATCCTCTTGGTGAGGTACTTCTGTGGTCTTTCCAGTTGTTGCAGGTGTCTTGTAAGGTGCATCCCAAATGGGGCATTGTACTCTATGATAGGCCTGATGAGTGATGCATACAGGGGCCCAATGACCTATTTTGATCTGGATGCAAACCCTTTTGTGATTAGGTGGGCCACATAGAAGAATTTTCTAACCACTTTGGCAATGTGATTATCAAAGGAGAGGTTACTATCTACTTGGGTCCCCAGATCCCTTATTACGTCTTCCGTATTTAGGGGGCTACCACCTATGTGGTAGTTTGTGGGTACACTGTTTTTTCCAAAGGGGATGACTATGCACTTTTTGGCATTTAGCTTGAGGCCATGGTTTTGACACCAGGTATCTGTCTCAGTAAGACCCTTTTGGAGGATGTCTGTGTCAGCCAGAGAGTCAATTATAGCCCCTAGTTTGCAGTCATCTGCGAACTTGGTCAGCCATAGTCCTCCTGTGCTTGCCTGTACCTCTGAAAAGTATATGCCGAACAGGAGGGGTCCTAAGACTGAGCCCTGGGGAACGCCACTTGCAACTGGTTTAGAGTCAGACCTAGCTCCTGCAATTCTTACCATGTGGGTTCTGTCCATGAGACAGTTGGCAACCCATCTCATGACACAGGGGTTTATGTTCAGGCTGGTGAGCTTGTCTATAATACCTGAGTGGGGAATGGTGTTGAAGGCCTTTGCAAGGTCTAGATAAGCAGTGTGGACCATCTTTCCCTCATCTATAGCCTTGGTAACTGTCTCAAAGAAGTCCACCAGGTTTAGAAGGCATGATCTGCCCTTAACAAAGTCGAAGTGGGTAAGGTCCAGTGTTTGGAGGTTTCCAATGTCTGAGTTAATGAGATCCATGATGATACACTCCATAGCTTTGCAGACCAAGCTAGTCAGGCTTATAGGGCGATAGATCCAGGGGTCCATTGTGGCTCCACTTTTGTGGAGTGGAGTAACCATTGCTATGCTCCACTTGTGGGCACGTAGCCTGTGGAGAAGCTGAGTTTAAACAGTGTGTTTAGGTGAGGGGTTAGTTCATCTTTGAGCTCATGTAGGACGCAGCCTGGGACACCGTCCGGTCCCACTGATGCTGCGTTTTTGGCTTTGGACAGGGCTGTTTTAACCTGACTGTCTGTGATTTCAGGGGCACTACATTCTTTTGGTATAGTTATGGGCCCTTTTGGGGGTGAGAGGGGGGTGAAGTTTGCACTGAACCTGTCTGCCAGGATGTTGGCTATATCGGTCGGTTAAGTGTATTTTGTGCTATTCTGTACTAACTCCGAGCAGATCTGAGAATTGCCACTTAGATTCTTGACATAGCTAAAGAATGCCTTGTGGTCATCTTTGGAGTCCATGGCAATTTTTCTTTCAAAGTTAGCCTTGGATGACTTTATGAATGTAGTTTCTTGCTGATATTGATCAGGGATGTCTTCCCTTCTTGGGATTTTACTCTTTTCTGTACTAGTTTCCTCCTTCTATTGTATAGCTTGTTTATGGCAGGTTCCTCCAGACTGGTTTCCTTTTCTTGGAGGAGTGAGTCATGGTTTTGTTTGGGATAGCATGATCCATGCATTCTTGTAGGTGCCCATAGAGTGCATTAGTAAAGGATTTTGCTTGGACAGCGTTATCCTTTAGCATGGGGGCTTTGAAACTTCCCACATCGGTCTTAAGTAATGTGAAGTTTGCTTTTGAAAAGTTTTTCACGGTGGTTTCTTTGACCGGGGGTGGTGGCGGAATGTGGATATCCAGAGTGATTAGTTTATGGTCAGATCTAACCAGCGAGGGGTTGACCTACGGTGTGGAACACCGGTCACTCATGTCAGTGATGACCAGGTCCAATATGTTGTCACCTCTGGTGGGGATGTTGACCAGTTGATCCATGGCATTTGAGCTTATAAATTCTAGGAAATGTTGGGCAAGGGAGTTTGTACTTGAGTAGGTCTCCCAGTTAATGTTTGGGTAAATGAAATCACCCAATATCAGGGTGTTTGGTAAGACCTTTATGTTCCCAGTGTTTCCAGGAATGAGGAGTGGGGTCCTGGGACATGGTGGGTGATCTGTAGCAAGCTATTATTTGAATAGCAGTTTTTCCCGTTGTTAGTTGCACGTGGATGATCTCTGAAGCATTGTGCTGTGCCACTAACCTGGAGGTGTGGGTATCCCTGATGAATATGGATACTCCCCTGCCTTTTGTATTTCGGTCCAGGTTTTGTGGCCGAAATGTATGGTATGAGTTGTAGCCTGGTAGTGCTGGGGTGCTCTCTGAAGCCTTAAACCAGGTTTCTGTTACTGCCCATATATTGATTTTTCTCCATACTGAGGAGTGCCTTGAGTGCGTGCATTTTGAGGTTTAGACTTCTGGCACTGAGTAGCATTACCCTCAATTTTTTGAAACTTGTGCTATTTACGGCGGTGGGTTTGTCTTTTGAGCCTTGCCTAAAAAAGGCACTATGGGGGTCGCAAGAGCCTTGGCCAGTATTCGAAAGCCTAAGGGTGACAGGTGCAAGCCATCTCTAGTGAAGCAGCGTGGCTTATCGAGCATGTCATCCCAAGCTGACAGACACTGGATCCCCTTTGAATGACACTAGAAGCTTAACCAATTGTTGAAATTGATCATTTTTTCTCTACATCGTGGTATCATTCTTAGTGAGGGCAGGATGCTACTCAGGGTCAGGGTCATACCGGCCTGGGCTACGTAATCAGAGAGCTCCTCAATGTCTCTTTTCATGCAGTCCAGGGAGGTACAGCTCAGGTCATTCACACCATCGACAATGACAGAGTCATATTTGTACTTGTTCTGGAGTGACCTCAGCACTTGTGTTATGTGGCGGATCCTGGCACCCGACAGGCAGCTAACAGTAACCTTCTCCTTATTCAGCCTAGTGAGTGGAACGTCAGTGTGCCTGACTATAGAGTCACCTATTACTAGTGTGTTGGGTATGTTATTTTGCCTTAAGGGATGTGATTGCGTGGCACGCTGGTTTTGTGAAGTATGTGTTTCATGGTTTGTGTTGGGGGGTGGAGGTTGCTTGGATGTCTGCTTTGGAGTTCTCTGTTGCTTTTGCAGATTTTTATTTAGAGCCTCCGAGTATGTTTTTGTGCATTTATGTGTGTTTTTTGCCGATGCTGATTTCATAGGTCTATGTGAGACTGGTGGTGAGATTGCAAGTAATTCCCTTCTCCTCTTGACTGCCTGGTCCAGTCTTGGGTTGAGAGAGCTTAGCCTCCAGTTTGGCTGTATAATTGCATCTCTCGCATGTATTAGTGTTTGGTGGAAGGAGGAGAGGGTTGTCTGTGTACATGAGGCAATAGTAACATTGCCTCAAAATGCCCAGGGTTGTCTGTGTACATGAGGCAATAGTAACATTGCCTCAAAATGCCCAGATTCACCAGTTGGACCGGAGAGTACACCTGAAACTGCCCTTTGGACATGCCTGGATAGGTACAGTGAACTGTTTTACTGGATGGCTGGTAAGGTCGAATAGAGAGCCTTGTCCTTCTCTACAGTATGGGGGGGGGGGGGTTCTAGTGCTAATGTTTATTAGTGCTTACTATGAGTTTTGAGCAAATGCTGGTATGAGAAGTGAATGGTTTGAGTGCTTAATTTGAAAGTTTGTCTAGTTCCAAGGGAAAAATTGAAGAGTAACAAGGAGATGAAAGCGAAATGAAAAATAGACCAAATAACCAAACAAATGTTCGCTTGGAGAACCAAATAAGGGCACCAAGACCGCTGTGTGAAATCCAAACGCTGACAACTGAAAATACGTTTTCAAGCTTCTTCATCAGAAAATAAAACAGGAGTGCAACTACTACAACTAAAATTGACGAGTAGACTTTGTGGAGCCGGGAACAGATACACCCTAGCTAACCAGTGCAGCCCGGCATGTAAAACAGTTCAAATGTGGGTTTTATAGCAGGGAAATGAAAGAGATAGAAATTAGCCCAAGATGGCCAATAAACTACTAATTTCTGGGCTGAAACCACTCCTCCAGGGAGAGATAGGCTGCTCAAAGCTCCCTCTCTCACAGTGAACAGAGAAACTTCCTTCTATCCAAGTAAGGTATGGGCAAACACAGAAACTTATAACACAGCCCTGAATTCAGCACTAACCTGAAAACTGGACTATACTAGGTTAGAAAGGCGGGAAAACTAGTATTTTTTTTTTTTTTTAAAATAAAGCAGATATACTCAAAAAAACACTTTAAATGCACAGAAATGGCTATCACACTTGAGTGCGTAGCCTACAACCAGGGTTGCCAGACATCCCTATTTGGGCGGAAATGTCCCGAGATCAGCAGCCTGATCCCGAGTCCCGCCCTGTAAATCCTGGCCAGCCTCCGCTTTGTTTGTTTGTTTTTTTTTTTTTTTGATTGTCCCGTATACCTGGCATACGGACCAATCAAAAATTGCTAAACACGGAGCTTCTTGTGTTCCGCATTAAACACGAGAAGCTCCGTGTTTAGCGATTTTTGATTGGCCCATATGCCGGTATACGGGCCAATCAAAAATTGCTAAACACGGAGCTACTTGTGTTGAATGCGGAACTGCAATGCATCAAACATGAGAAGCTCCGTGTTTAGTGCAGTTCTTTAATGTGGAACTCTGTTCCGCATTAAAGACCTTTTTTCTTTTTTTTTTTGGTCCTCACTTGCCGAAGACCTTTTTTTTTTTTTTTGGTCTTCACTTCACTTGCCGTGAGAGAACTTACTTTTTTTTTTGTCCCTACCTGGGGGGCTGGAAATCTGGCAACCCTGCCTACAACAGTTAAACAGGTAATTTAAACACAAAAACAACTTTGTTAAAGTGCAGGCAGTAAAATAAATACAATATGTACCTGAAACAAGCTTTTTAAATCACAGAAACTCTAGCAAATCGGTAGAATTAGCTAAAGACAGCAAGAAAATGCAGAAAAATGATACTTAATCACTCCAAAGTCTCTCTTTTGTCTCTAAGCTGCTGCAGAACTCTGCAGAGTACCAGGCAGGAGCTTGCTGAGCTGTATACTAGCACAAAAACCTTGCAAATGCGGGTTTTATAGCAGGGAAATGAAAGAGATAGAAATTAGCCAAAAACGGTCAGTAAACTACTAATTTCTGTGCTGAAACCACTCCTCCAGGGACAAGATAAGCTGCTGAAAGCTCCCTCTCTCACAGTAAACAGAGAAACTTCCTTCTATCCAAATAAGGTATGGGCAAACACAGAAACTTGTAACACAGCCCTGAATTCAGCACTAACCTAAAAAGTGGACTATACTAGCTTAGAAAGGCAGGAAAACAAGTATATTTTTTGTTTTTATTTTTTCCCAGAAAATAAAGCAGATACAATAAAAAAAAAACACTTTAAATGCACAGAAATGGCTATCACACTTGAGTTTGTAGCCTACAACAGTCAAACAGGTAATTTAAACACAAAAGTGACTTTGTTAAAGTGCAGGCAGTAAAATAAGTACACTATGTAGCTGAAACAAGCTTTTTAAATCACAGAAACTCTAGAAAATCAGTGTTTTAGGCAGAATTAGCTAATGGCAGCAAGAAAATGTAGAAAAATGATACTTAATCACTCCAAAGTCTCTCTCTTGACTCTCTGCTGCTGTAGAACTCTGCAGGGCACCAGGCAATAATTCAGATATGCAAAATAAGCATTTGAGGTAAGCTACAGTCTCTGGTGTGAGCATTATTGTAAACTTGGTTAAGATTATTGATCTCCTGGTAATGTCTTAAGGGACTCAGTGTGAAAGCAGGTTCACGGAAGGAGACAAATTTCTTACCCAGAATTTAGGAGGGCAAAGGATCTTCTGAAAGAAGTGAAAACCATGAGAAGATAGGCAAAGGCAAATTGCTAACAGTTCTGTACCACAGGAGGCCAAAAATAAGGACCAAAGGTTTAGTTCAGAAAGAATTCATTAAAGGGAAAGCTCAGATACACTCCCTTTCATGTATTTTATCATTAAAAAGATATTTTTTTTCATTAAGAAGAGTTTCAAGGTGGGGGGTTTATATGCACTGATCCACAGTGAAGGGCAAGACAATTTTGGTGTTCTTTCAATTCAATGTTTTTGTCAAATATGTTTTCAGACACGGTATGACTGATAAGGGAGGAAAATTGGTTCTTTACTTGTTCATTCCACTCATAAAACATTATATTAAGCACATTATTATTTCAGAAAAAAATAAAAGCAGTGAGCAGTGAGTTGTGTTAGGGCAGACTATGATGCTTTGAGTAAATTAGAGAATTTTTGTGAATATTATGGTGTTTGGAAAAGGAGCAATGATAGCAAGTTAAAATAAAGACCGGGCAATACTAAAATAATGAATTTACCAAGCATTATCATTTGGATTAATGACAGAAATATTTGTGCACGATATGGGGAAACTAAAAGAATATCACAAATGAGGAGGTGTCGACCAAACCATTAGAGAATGTGAAGACCTTAAATTTGCAATATAAAGACCCAATTGAAAAAAAAACTCTTGTATTAAACAAAGTGTGTTTTATGTGCTAAAATGATTGTTCTTACATGGACTGCAAATGGAACTAACAAACAGTACTAAGAACATGCGGAAATAATCAAAAATATCAGAGTTAGGGATTGTACATATGTCAGATGTTGAAGAAGGGTGAAAATGAGCAGGTAGAAAGACCAAAAGGGATTATATTTAATTCATCTGTGGGAAACAACACTTAATAAAAAAGAGAAGGAGAAAACGCAGAGAGGATGGGACAAGGTAGGTGTAGTAAGTATATTTTTGAAGTACCTTGGGAAGAGTACTAAAGTGTGGGCATGAAAACAAGGTGAATTGTTACAGGTGTGTGTGGCTGTGAGGAATGAAGTAAACAAATGTGCTTCATGTCTGTGCAGCTATTTAGATCACAGTATGATGAGGGAGAGAAAGAGGCATATGGAAAACAAAGAATGACTAATACTATGGAAGAATAAACTGGCAGGCATGATGTTATTGTCATCTAGTGTGAACTGCATTAAAAGAAGATACAGCAGAAATGTTTCTGTTAGGCATTTTGTTTACCACAAATTCAGATGTTTTAAGATTCACAACAGTGGAATAGGCTGTAGCCTGCACACAGCCAGTGAGGATGAGGAGCATGATAGCTTTATTACTGCCAGTTGTGAGAGTGCAGATAATGTGAGTCCATATCACTGGCAACCACTTTGTCTCATTGACTTTGTTCTTTTCTGCACTGTTGCATGACCATCACACGTCAGCACTTGTAAGTTTGATGGGTGTATATGGGAAATGTGTCTATACATGGGAAAGTTTGGAGATTGCTCCTGGGAGAAGTATTGTCAAATGCAGGAGGAAGGAATGGACAGACTACTTTAGTGCTGTAATCATGAAGTGGAAATGCAAGGATGACACAACGCTAACTATAGAAGGAGGAGAGGCATTACCAAAGAGAGAGGATAGGTGACAAAACAAACAAGAAGTTTGTGAGATATTAGGACGTCATCAATTAAAATAAGGGGAAACTTTAAGAGAGTATACAAGACTAGTTACAAGAAAGAGAAGGTGTGAAATTATATAAACACACACACACACACACATCAATATATATATATATATATATATATATATATATATATATATATACACAATAACAAAACAGCCCACTCCAGTAGGTAACTCCAAAAAGATGGTTTATTAGTCAGTGCTTTTGTCATTTCACTCATTTGTCTGACTTCAGACTAATAAACTTTTAAAACATAAGTTGAAATAATGTTTGTTGCAAATCACATGTTCAGTTTACACCAATCTACACACATTCCAGCTCACAAGCACTTCACTACCTAAAGCTTAATACATTAGAAAAATTCACACAAATTAAAATAGCAGCAAACTTCAAGTGTTGAACATCAGACCTTCTGCTTGTGAAGTTAATGTGTTAACCACTACACTAGAGAATATTAGTGTGTGTGTGTGTGTGTGTGTGTGTGTGTGTGTGTGTGTGTGTGTGTGCGCGCACATATATACCACTGAAAGGAATCTAGGCAGTGTGGAGAGGAAACAAAATATATGTGATAAAGGTATGTGAAAAGTTAATATTTTAACAAATCAAAATAATCAATAATAATAATCAAAACAGCAAAGCTATTACTTATGTTACATGTACTACAAAAGTCAGCTATGTTGCTGGAGACCCAAAAAGGAAGGGGATGAGACAGATTACTGTCTTTCTCACTTTTTAATGTACACCCTGACATTCCATTCACTGGTCTGTGTGTGTAGGGGGGGCATAATCAACAGGGAAGGGAACCAGTTGTTGTGCACTGGCCTGGGATGGTTAGATTGACAGGGAAAAAAATATAATGCTGATGTTTCAATATACATTACGTCTGTCTAGCTAGCAGACTGTATATTCTTGTTTGCAGTTTACTAGACTTACAAAAGAGGTAAAAGATGAGTTTTATGCTTTGTGTTTCTACTAACTTTTCTCTGGGTCTATGCAATCTCTTGATGTGGTGATACGGGGGGGAGGGAGGGTTCTCCTTATAAAATTTAGTGTGTGTTTGTGATCTTAGTAATATCACTGTTTTGAGCTTGTGACTGCTCAAAGTATTGATCCTTTAATTGCATGTCATCTAAATGACGCATAATGATTCATAGTGGATTCCAGGAAAACATATGTGGCTATAGCAGGAAGAAAACAGGGTGCAGTTTAGGCTGTTTAAAAGTCTAAAAGAGGTGGAAAACATCACCGAAGTGGTAGAACTATAAAAGAATGTAGAGACGATGGCTTGCAAGAAGCAACAAAAGGGAATGTGGAAAGACAAGCTAGACCACCCTTTTGAGGAACAGTGATGTAGGATCTAGAAAGAAGGCAACGATGTTACATGCAGATTGAAGGACAGAAGCAAATCTCCCATTAAGTTACTACAGTGCAGGTCTGCAAGGGAGCTGGAGATGGGCATTAGAGAAAAAGTGAGACAAAATACATGGAAGATGTGCAAGGGACTGATACCTTGACTCATATGGGATCAAGAGAGGAAGATATTCCATAGAAAGTTCTTAACCACCTCCACCCCCATCCCCTCACAGACTAAAAAAGGGCATTGAGGAAGAATAGAGCAATTGCTGGATGCATTAAGAACATGATTTTGGGAATATAAGTGGTTACAACTATCTGATTACATACTGCTTTCTTACATGGCACATGTGCATACATACGTATCTGACTATGTCAATCTAAAATTAAAACCGCTACAATGGCTACACTCTGCCTAACATAACTGACAATAAAAAGCACTTACAAGAGAGGAAAAGCATGTTTTATATAAAATTCATTAACCAATATGACAGCAATAAAGATCAAGTTTTAAATGATATTTCTGACACTTACCACTTTTGGTTTGAATGGTGGTTGGATTTCTCGATTTTCTAACCTCTCCCAATCAATTCTTCTAAAGAAACCATGTTCTCGAATATCTCTCTGCCCTTCAGGTCCACAACCAAGTCGCTTTGCAGGGTGTTTGGTCATAAGCTTTTAATTAAAATTAAAAAAAATGTTCAAGCTTACATAAATCATCACAAAAATTAAACAGACTCAACACAAAGTAGGCTAAAGCAATAACAGCAAAAAAAGACGTCTTGCGTAAATGGTTCAAACAAGATGTCCAGATTTTTCCTGTGATAATGTAAACCACATTGTATGGCTTAACATGGCTTGAGATGATAACACAGCTTGCAGTACTATTCTGCTTACTGAGAGTATTGTACCTTGCAGTACCCATCAAGAGTTTTGAAAGAGCACACCTTGCCCTGTACTTTTAACATGCCTCCTGATGGTGATGTATCCTGCACTGATAGCAAAATTAGTGAAGTAGGGTATCCCATCATCAAATACTACGAAACATACTTATGATAACACACCCGAAGTTCTACTAGGATCAGTGAAGGAGGATACCCTGCCATGGAATGCTAATATGCTTACGGATAGTATTACACCTTAAAATTCTTCAAACATTAATCAAAGAGCCTACTATATACAGTATACCCACAGTTATACCCACAGTTACTGATGGTAACAAGACCCTGCAGTACTACCACAGTTGCTGATGGTAAAACACCATGCAGTATTACCAAGCATATTAATGTTAATGTAACCAGCAATACTATCATGTTTACTGATGGTAATGCACTCTGCAGTACCACCATTTCATTAATCACACAGATATACACACTGAGCAGAGTGGATAAGAGTTGTTCACCGCAGCTGTTAGCGGAGATATATAAGTATCCTGTTTTTTTTCAATTATTTATACAGATTGTTTTTAACAATATATAGCACTTTTATTGTCTGCTTTTTAGTCTTCGAGTGTATTTTATTGCTATTAACTAATCTGCACAAGTAACTGATTTGTCTGCAGTCAAAAGCATTCTGTATCTTTACAAATCTTTATCTGTTTGTGCTTTCTCTAGTGCTGCTGTCTGTAGGCTATTGTCCCCACCCACCCACCCTCCCTCCCAATTGGTGTGTTGCTCTTATACTTGGTGGCTTTGCAGTTGCCCGCCCCTACTGTAAATCTGATACGTGACACTCCTCCCAGTCTAGTGTCATTAGCTCATTGCCTTAATATTGCTACAACTCAAGTGCTCTAGGTTGCACTGCATCTGAAGTGCTTGTGTGTTTTAGCTGCTTTTCTGTATATATAGACTTCTCAGTTTCTTTAACTAAATAAGCTCTGCAAAGTTGTTTTATTGCATTACTGCCTGTATTTCTGAGTTTTTGCACTTTTAAAGTTTGTTTTTGCTTAGTTTAACTGGTAGGCTATGCACTCAAGTGTGCTAGCTGAATTAAAGCATTTACTGTGTTTCTGTACCTAATTTCTGCTACTTTGTAAAAAAAAAAAAAAAAAAAAAAAAAATCCTTGTTTTCTGCCTTTACTGAACTAGAGTAGTCCAGTCTTCAGGTATTGCTGATCTCTGGGCTGTGTCATAGTTCCTGTGTTGCCCATATCCTTATTTGGATAGGAGGAAGCTTCTTTGTTCACCAGTGAGAGTGGGGAGCTCTGAGCAGCCTATCTGTTCGTTGAGGAGTGGTTCCATCCCAGTGATCTGTAGCTTATTGGCCGTTTTGGGCCATTTCCTATCTCCTTCTAACCCCTTGCTTTAAAGCCAGCTTTAGCGTGCTTTTGCGCTTTAAAGTTTGTCCTGTTTGTTGCATTTACCTGTTGGGGTAAAAACACTCAAGTGCGCTAGCCTGTGTTACATATTTATTGCATTTTTCTGCTGTTTGTTGCAAAAAAAGAAAAAAAAATTATCCTTGTTTCCTATCTTTCCTGATCTAGAGTAGTCCAAATACAGGCCTTGCTGTATTCTGGACTTTTGGAAAGTTCTGTGTTGCCCATTTATTTTCCTGGATAAAGGGAGGCTTCTTTGTTCACCAGTGGCAGTGGGGAGCTTAGGGCAGCCTATCTATCCCTGGAGGAGTGTTCCCAGCACAAGAATCTGGTAATCTATTGGCCTTTTTGGGCCAATTTCAAGCTCTTTCAAGTCCCCCTATATAAAACCCGCTTTGGCATGGTTTGTGTGCTTGTTACTACTCAGCCAAGCTCCTCGTGGTCCTGCAGACTGGTGCCAGCGGCAGAGAGGCTAAAAGAGCGACTGCTAACCTGATAAGTGTTTTTTTCCTGCTACTACATGGGCGACTGTCCGATCTAGCTAAACTGCAAGTATTTCTGCTTCTTGAACTGTTTTAAACTGTTTAAAGTTGTTTTTGCACCTGCACTTTTAAAGTTTGCCCTGTTTGTTGCATTTACCTGTTGATGCTACACACTCAAGTGCGCTAGCCTGTGTTATATATTTATTGCACTTTCCTGCTGTTTGTTGCAAAAAAGAAAAAAAAATAAACAAAAGAATTATCCTTGCTTCCCATCTTTCCTGACCTAGAGTAGTCCAAATACAGGCTTTGCTGTATTCTGGACTTTTGGAAAGTTCCTGTGTTGCCCATTTCCTTTCTTGGATAAAGGGAGGCTTCTTTGCTCACCAGTGGCAGTGGGGAGCTTGGAGCAGCCTATCTATCCCGGGTGTAGTGTTCCCAGCGCAAGAATCTGGTAGTTCCTGTGTTGCCCATTTCCTTTCTTGGATAAAGGGAGGCTTCTTTGTTCACCAGTGGCAGTGGAGAGCTTGGAACAGCCTATCTATCCCTGGAGGAGTGTTCCCAGCACAAGAATCTGGTAGTCTGTTTGTTGCAAAAAAGAAAAAAAAATATCCTTGTTTCCCATCTTTCCTGACCTAGAGTAGTCCAAATACAGGCTTTGCTGTATTCTGGATTTTTGGAAAGTTCCTGTGTTGCCCATTTCCTTTCTTGGATAAAGGGAGGCTTTGTTGTTCACCAGTGGCAGTGGGGAGCTTGGAGCAGCCTATCTATCCCTGGAGGAGTGCTCCCAGCACAAGAATCTGGTAGTCTATTGGCCGTTTTGGGCCAATTTCTAGCTCTTTCAAGTCCCCCTGTATAAAACCCGCTTTAGCGCGGCTTTGCGCATAGTGCAGCGCCGCTTAATTGGGTTTAAACCATTCTCAGCTCCACAAAGTCTGCTCTTCACTTTTTCCCTTAGAACTGATCTAGTTCTCATAATAAACACCCTATTCCCACTCTAAAGCCTGGCACTTGCTCACTAAAGCAATTATATAAGTCAGCACTAAAAAATTAAAAGCACTACACCCTCACAAACTCCCCTTGAGTACTTTGTTCCCCATTGGCCCTTTTTTCAATTATAAAGGAATTCCCAATACTATTCTAGCATGTCCAAAGGTCAGTTGTCAATCTCCTCTCCGGTCCAGCTGGTGAATCTGGGAATCTTGAGGCAATGTTACAACTGCCTCATGTACACAGACAACCCTCTCCTCCTCCCAACAAATTCCAACACATGTGAGAGATGCAACCATATAGCCAAACTGGAGGCTAAGCTCTCTCAACTCAGTACTGGCGTAACCAGTCAGGAGGAGAAGGAAACCACACTCACTACAATTCCAGTCTCACATAGACCTACCATGACAGCAAACCAAACACATAAACACACAAAAACATACTCGGAGGCTCTAAATAAAAATCTGCCTAAGCAGCAGAGACCTCCAAAGCAGACACCCAAGCAACCGCTACCCCAAAACAAAACACGTGCAACACATAGCTCATAAAGCCAGCGTGCTGAACAGTCACAGCCCTTAAGGCTAAACAACACACCTGATACACTTGTAATAGGTGACTCTATCATCAGGCACACTGACATCCCGCTCACCAGGCTGAACAAGTAGAAGGTCATGGTGAGCTGCCTGTCGGGCGCTAGGATCCACCACATAACACAAGCACTCAGGTCACTCCAAGGCAAGTACAAATATGACTCAGTCATTGTCCATGCTGGTGTGAATGACCTGAGACGTACCTCCCTCGACTACATGAAGAGAGACATAGAGGAGTTCTCTGAGCATGTAGCCCAGGCCGGTATGACCCTGACCTTGAGTAGCATCTTACCCTCACCAAGAATGATGCCACAATATGAAGACAAGATGATCAATTTCAACAATTGGCTTAAGTATTGGTGTCATTCAAAGGGGATCCAATGCCTGCCTGCCTGCCTGGGATGACATGCTCGACATGCTCGACAAGCCCCGATGCTTTGCTAGGGATGGCTTGCACCTGTCACCCCTGGGCTTTCGGATATTGGCAAAGGCTCTTGCCACCCCCATACTGCCTTTTTTAGTCAAGGCTCAAAAGACAAACCCACCTCCATAGGTATCACAAGGGATAAGAAACTAAGAGTAATGCTACTCAACGCCAGAAGTCTAAACCTCAAGATGCACGCACTCGAAACTCTCCTTAGCATGGAGAACATTGATATCTGTGCAGTAACAGAAACCTGGTTCAAGGCTCCTGAGAGCACCCCAGCACTACCAGGTTATACCTCATACCATATTTTTCGGCCCCAAAACTTGGACCGAACCACAAAATGAGGGGGAGTATCAATATTCGTCAAAGTTACCCACACCTCCAGGTTGGTGGCACAGCATGAAGCATTAGAGACTATCCATGTGCAACTAACAGTGGGTAAAACTGCCTTCCAGTTTATAGCCTGCTACAGACCACCCTCCCAAACCCAGGAGCCCCACTCGGCCTTCCTGAGGACACTGAAAAATATGAAGGTCTCTCCAAACACCATTTTATTGGGCGACTTCAACTACCCTAACATAGACTGGGAGCATTACTCTAACTCCAACACCCTAGCCCAAAGGTTCCTAGAATTTATAAACTCAAATGCTATGGAACAACTTGTTGCCACTCCCACAAGAGGGGAAAACATACTGGACCTGATCATCACCAACATGGGGACTCTATGCTCCAGACCAGAAGTGCATCCCTCACTGGTAAGATCAGACCATAAACTAATCTCACTAGATATTCACATCCCAATGCCAGCCCCTGCCCAGAAAACCACAGTGAAAAACTTCTCTAAAGCAAATTTCACACTCCTCAAAACTGAGGTGGAATCCTTCAAAGCCCCCGGGCCTGTGGAAAACACGGTCCAGACCGCAGAATCCTTTATAAACGCATTATATGAACACCTTTAGGAATGCATGGATCATGCAATCCCAAATAAAACCAAGACCCAATCCTCCAAAGTTAGGCGTCCTGTCTGGTGGACCCCAGCCATAAACTAACAATACAATAGAAGGAAGAAGCTACTACATGATAGAGCAAAATCCCAAAAAGGGAAGGCATCTCTGATCAGTATTAGCAAAAAACTACGGGCAATCATAAATCGTCTAAGGCCAGCTTCGAGAGAAAAATTGCACAGGACACTAAGGATAATCACAAGGCTTTCTTTAGTTATGTTAGGAACCTGGGTGGGAATTCCCAGATATGCTCAGAATTAGTCCAAAATGACAAAAAATACACCGAACCCACAGACATTGCCAACATCCTAGCGGACAGGTTCAGTGCAAACTTCTCCCCCCCCCCTTCCCCACCAAAAGGGCAAATATCTATCCCAGCAGAGTGCTGCCCCCCTGACATCTCAGATGCTCAGGTAACAGCCGCCCTCTCCAAAGCAAAAAACACAGCATCAACGGGACCA
This sequence comes from Protopterus annectens, assembly GCF_019279795.1. Lineage (NCBI taxonomy): Eukaryota > Metazoa > Chordata > Ceratodontiformes > Protopteridae > Protopterus > Protopterus annectens. The sequence goes on from NC_056744.1 coordinate 131,072,262, forward strand.
GACGGTGTCCCGGGCTGCGTCCTACATGAACTCCAAGAAGAACTAAACCCAAACATAAAACTACTGTCCAATTTCAGCCTTACTACAGGATATGTACCCAAAGAGTGGCGTACAGCAACAGTGGTCCCTCTCCACAAAGGTGGTGCTTCAACGGATCCTGGAAACTATCGCCCCATAAGCTTGACTAGCTTGGTCTGCAAAGCTATGGAAAGGATCATCAAGGACCTCATAAATAAAGATATTGGGGACCTACAGACACTGGATCCTACCCAGTTTGGCTTTGTTAAGGGCAGATCCTGCCTCTTAAACCTGGTCGATTTCTTTGAAATAGTCATCAAGGCCATTGACGAGGGGAAGGTAGTCCACACAGCCTACCTGGACCTTGCAAAAGCCTTTGATACAATACCCCACTCAGGCTTTATAGATAAGCTCACCAGCTTAAATATGAACCCCTATGTCATTAGATGGATTGCAAACTGGCTCAAGGACAGAACCCACATGGTTAGAATTGCTGGAGCCATGTCAGACTCCAAACCAGTTACAAGTGGCGTCCCACAAGGCTCAGTCCTGGGACCACTCTTGTTTGGTATATATTTCTCGGAGGTACAGGCTAACATGGAAGAACTGTGGCTGACCAAGTTCGCAGATGACTGCAAACTGGGTGCCATAATCGACTCTCCAGCTGACACAAGCATCCTACAAAAGGGCCTCATAGAAACAGACAACTGGTGCCAGAGCCATGGCCTCAAGCTAAACGCCAAAAAGTGTATAGTCATCCCCTTTGGCAAAAACAAAGTGCCCACAAATTACCACATAGGTGGTAATCCATTAAGTACGGAAGAAGTAATTAGGGACCTGGGGACCCAAGTTGATAGCAATCTCTCATTTGACAACCACGTGGCCAAAGTGGTTAGAAAAACATTTTATATAGCCCACCTAATCATGAAGGGATTCACATCTAGATCAGGGGTTGTCATCGTGCCTCTTTACTCATCCCTCATCAGGCCCATAATTGAGTACAATGCCCCTTTTGGGATGTACCTTACCAGACACCTGCAGCAACTGGAAAGACCCCAAAAGTACCTCACCAAGAGGATCAAAGGGCTCAAACAGATGCCATATGCTGCCCGGTTAAAGAAACTCCAGCTCTACTCAGTGGCATACCGCCTGCTCAGAAGCGATCTGTGCCTGATGTATAAAGCCATGTCCAACCCGGAATTAATGGACATGCTGCACCTCAGAAAATCCAAATCCCATCGAGCTACGCACTCGAGAGACTTGAACCTCAGCACTGAAATAAATAGGACATGCTGGAGGGACAGATTCATAACCCAGAGGGTCCCTTCACTCTGGAATAAAATCCCAGTCCAGGTTAGGCAGAGTCCCTCATTGACTCTCTTCAAGAGGAATCTTGATGAGTGGATGGGAGATGGTAGGTTTACCCCGGGTATCACTTCTGTGTCACTGTTAGACAGAGGCACAGTATACTAACCTCGAAAAAGGGCATAGCAAAATTCATTTAAAATGGGTGGTGAAAGCCAAACACACTCTGGCTAGGCTTATAAATGCCCTAGGGCAGATAGCCTAGTATGAACCTATGAACCTGATATGCAGTACTATCATGTTTACTGATGGTAATGCACTCTGCAGTACCACCACTTCATTAATCACACACAGATATGCAGTACTATCATGTTTACTGATGGTAATCCACTCTGCAGTACCACCACTTCATTGATCACACACATATATGCAGTACTATCATGTTTACTGATGGTAATGCACTCTGCAGTACCACCACCTCATTAATCACACACAGATATGCAGTACTATCATGTTTACTGATGGTAATGCACTCTGCAGTACCACCACTTCATTAATCACACACAGATATGCAGTACTATCATGCTTAGTAATGGTGAACAACCATGCATTAGTGCAAACCTTTGTGATGATCCTCCTCCTTATATACAGAGCTAGCAAATTAATGACTGACTGAGAAAAGCATGATAAAATGGCTTTGGTTAAAACCACTGTGTCTGCAAACTTTCTAATCAGATAGCAGTTCATTGACTATACTTATTTTTAGGTTGGTTATATGTAGCTGGGGCACATGTAATGAGGCTACAGTTCAACAGTGTACCCCATTAGTCAGAGGTGTAATTAGCAATATTATTGAGAAAAAGATTCTGGTTCTGAGATGTAGGATAAATCCCAAAGTATGACTCGGAGGAGGTGGTTTGAGTCACAGCTCCAATGCTACAGAAACCAGGAACGGAAAATGCAAGTAAGCATCCCATAATGATGTACCAATCCTGGTGGGAGTAGGATAGTCTGACTTACTGTACTGTACTATGGACATCTTTTGGATGACCAAAGTCCTGAAGGCACCAACTGTCCGGATATGCACTTTGGCCCTAATAAGCTACATATGGGTTATAGGGTGTGAATGGGAATGTGCACACCATCAACAGAAGGCATTGCATACCCTTACTTTTACCAACGTGCATTCCGCCACCAGGAGGAGGTCTTGGATTTAAATACTGGAATGCTATGATCATTGTGATGTATGGTTCTTAGATTTGCTGGACTGCAACTGTACATTTATTGAATTGTTAGAGGTGTAAGTTAATAAGAATGAGAGCAACATTTCAGCTTTTGTGATTATATAATTATTATAATAATGCTGTACTCATTTTAAAGGTCATGCATTTGAAGGCTAGGGGATGGATAGAACACAAAAAGAGTGCTCAGTGTAGAATTACTTGCATGTAAAAGTGCAGGCCAAGTCATACCTGAAACTGGGCATAAGAAGTGTTTTGTTGGATAGTATGGCTGGAGGTTATGCAGCTAATCCTCCTGTCTTGCAGTGATGAGTACATATGGATAAACATGGCTTGATGAATGATGAAATAAGACTTGTTTGCATTTTAAGCTGGCATTATTGCTTTCTTGTCGGTTTGCAATGTATTATTAGAAAAAGATGGCAAAAGTTATTTTCCATGCTAATAATGAAGGATTGAAAATGGGGGTCAACTTGAAGCAACATTTTCATGTCTGATGTAATGTCATATTCAATGGAATAATTTTTCCCACTGCTGTCCCAACCAATCAGCACATTTGTTCCTTGTCATCTAGGATCATAATGTAGACGGCCATCAAAGATTGATCAAGAGTTTGCGTTTTTTTTTTCCACCAGCCCCCAGCCTTAGCTGTACACATCCAGCAAGACATGGGAATGGGGGTGAGAAATGGGGTGTCTGTGGAGGATACCTCCTCACTTTCATAAGAGCTACTCCACTCAAGCAGCCCTGACCTTCCCCACACACGATGAGCAGTGTCTTCCCCAGTGTGCTCCAGGGCAATTGCTTCATCCATTAAGCCCAAGAGTATGCACAAGCCCCTCTGCCCTCCGTAAGAGGCTAGCAGGTCATACCCCTCATTCCCTTCCCTGTCTGTTTCTCTAGTAACTAGGGCTGCTAAGTGAACCCTGGTTGGCTGGGTCACAGTCAGGGCTCTATCCCTGAATGTCATGGAACCAGGCTTTCAACTGGAATAACTTGTTAAGAATATTAATACATAGAAGTAAATAATGACTTGTGACTTTATTCAAATAACATAAATGGAATAAGGAGGACTGAAAGTTGATTCATGTCCTATAATTAAATGAGCTGAGGAGGTTTTGTTTTTTTTAATGGAACTACATACCTAATAGGAGCAGACAAAAGTTGTTAAGAATTTCTTTGAATGCTACAATTGTTCAGTTTTATTTTTTCACTATTGAGTGCCTATGCTATACAAGTAAGGCTGAGATGCAGGGAAGCAAAGTCAAAAGATGACTGCATCAGAATGTTCATTCGCTATTGTAAGTGAGTGGTCAATCAAGGTTTAAATATCTGATAAAGGTGCACACGTCATAGTTTTTACTGTTTGATTTTTTAAGCTTTTAAACTGAATGTACAATTGGATTGCATTTTTATGTATCTTACTATACCATGCAGCTGGAAATAAAGTGAAGATCAAAACAATCAAAAACAGCTGAGGGGGTTAAATGTCACTGCCTGCCTTAGATATAAAAGCTGCACTCCCTGAGAGAACAACAATCATATGGATAGGAGGGTCTGGTCTACTCTGTGCCATCCTGCATAAAAAACAGTTAAGTGCTAAGATCTGTAACCTCAGTTTTATCTGCAGATCCGTACCTTCTCAGTACGCTCAGTCATGGTTAATTGCCTGTGTAAGTAGTTAAGTGCTAAGATCTGTAACCTCAGTTTTATCTGCAGATCTGTACCTTGTCAGTACTTTCAGTCATGGGTAATTGCCTGTGTAAGTGACTTCATTCTCTCATAGCATAATTTGTCCAAAAACTCAATTTTACTATGTGATGCACAGTAGTAGAGTGTTAATTTTTAGTATGAAATACATCAGGAAAATATATTTCAAATACAATTAAAACTTAAGCTAGCAGATTGATCAAAGAGCTGTCAAACATCATGGCACTTGCACTCTGTTTTGTCATATTCACTTATTCTAACTACAGTCTATGAGTGGACATTTCTAAAAAGGTTAATGCTACTCCAAAGGTTTCAGAAATCTAAACAGTTAAATAGTCAAAGTAAATGGACTGGTAAGCAGGTTATTAATGTTTATTTTGCTCTAACTGACTTTGCTTTTGCTTTCAATCCTTTTTTCACAATGTTTCTGCAGAAACATGATACTCAGATTTGCTTTACCAGCAATAGTTAACAGTAGTCATTACTTTTAGTATCACTTTCCTGTATGCTGTTTATTCTTATAAAGTGAATAATTTCACTTATTTCCTTATGCATAACTCATTAACTTTTTCAGTCACAGCTGTGAATCTCATTTTCTGTCAGCATTAGAATGCTGCGTCATACATTCACTACAGATAATGTCCCCCACTTCTCCCAGCTCGAGGGACAGCACAGCCTAATTACTTGGCATTCTCTTGAAATTATGCATTATCAGAACAGCAGCTGGCTGGAGGTTTTATTTCATGATTTTGGCATACTTTTAGAGATACAGCACTGTAAATCAGTGAGAAAATACAAATGAAATGCACCACTGGTATAAATAATTAAACAACGTGTACATGGAGACTATCCTACTAATCTCATCTAGTGTTAAAATATCAATTTCCCATTAAATTAAGAAACTTATGTAATGGGTCAGAAAGAACATTGCAGCTTTATAACTACTTCCAACATTATAATATGCCAAAACAGAAACAATAAAACCCAACTGCCCATGCTATAGAAAGAAACAAATCTTTATTACAACTGTGACACAAAAGAACTGAAAGCTTTTTTCATCTCAGTGTTTGATTATAACAGACTAGTATACTCAGAGCAGTGCACAGTAGCAATGGTTACATTTGGGCAGCATAGTAGCATATTGCTAATGCTGCTTAAAAGAGCAGTGGTTCGGTTATGACATCTCCCTATAGTCAGGTCAGGTCCATGTGGACTTCCCTATACAGACATATATTTAAACTTGCTACAAGAAAAAAATCCATGTCTATGGTCTTTGTCCTATGCACCACTGTAGAGATTGAGAGACAAAAAAAAAAAACTCTGCAAAGATTAGACTTATTTGCACAGTTTACAAATAAATAATACAATAGGACAAAATGGAGGCAACAGTGGAAAGTAAGAAAACAACTTTGAAGGAAGACAGAGATGGTCCAATGTGAGAGGCAGGAACAGTACGCAAATCAGCACAAACTAATTCCTGAGGCAGGGTTCTTAGTAAAGCAGGCTGGGGAAAGGAAAAGGCAAAAACAGCCATTTTCAATGAGTCTTCCTAATGCCCTCAGTTGACTTAATTGTGCCAAAGAGAAGAAAAAGAAGGGTCATACTCCATGTACTTCAATAAATGAGGAGGGTCATGTCAAAATGTAACCCCACCATCTGAAGAGTAACATAGCAGAGCAGGTGTGACTGAAGCAGACATGATGCAGGAAGTCAGGGTAGCAGGCTAAACAGGAACACAGTTGTGATTGTGCGAAGTAGGGAAGACTAAGATACATAAATGGTATTGTGGGAATGTCCTTGATAACTGAGCGATCAGCACGGCAATGATGGAATGAAAACTGAAGACTAAGTGGGTGAGCGGGATATGGGGTAAAGTGAAGGGACTAATAATGGCACATAATTAAGTCCGGATAAAACATTGAAAGGAAAAGAAAAGTCCTCAAGTTCTACGTAGTGTATGTAAGAATAAGCATGTGATGGCCACATATTAAACAGAAATACATACATATGCATTGGCCTTTGCCAACGGAAGTCCAGCTGAGAGATCAGTTTCAGGAGGGATGACTGAGTTGGATAAATCATGTTTTTCTGGGGGAGAGCAAAGTGAAAACCAGAGATGAGAAAGCTGCAGGGCATCAATGAACATGTTACATGGAATGACCTACTTGTCATGGTTCTGAAAACAGTGCTTTAGGTCTATGGTGGCCACAAATTTCCTTATTCAATAGGTCATTACAGACAAGAAAATAACTCCGTTCCTTCCAGTACAAATAGGAAGCTCAGGGAGGGAATCAGGAAATTATAGGCTACAAAGCTAAACCTTGAATCTATAGAAAAAAAACTAGTGGAACACCTTTTAAATTATTAGCAATCTACAGAAATCTCTCTGTTTCACCTTATGGGCAAAAAAGCTAGCTTAGCAAATCAGCTGAAATCCCCATTAAACCCAAGACTGGGGGGATTTAACTATTCATCAATAATGTGGGTGACCTACACTGCCAGTGGTTGGCATGCCCAGCATGTCCTTCACATTATTAATGTTAACTCTCTTTCACAAATAGCTAACTATCCTACCAATATCTTGGATCTATACTTGCAAAAATGGACACTTCTTGCACAGCTCCATATAGTATAGTTAAATCAGACCATAATTTAGTGACTTATTCCTTTAGAAAGTAGAGTTGTGTAAAATCTTACCATAATAGTAGACATTCTTTTCACTGTTGCAGTATTCTTCTCTGAAGGGTCACCAGCCAAGGATAGCCCATAGTCCAGGCAGTATACCAAAGCCTTTAGATTGTACAGGTGCTGTACTTCATATGTGTGTTTCCCACATAGGGCATAAGGGTGATATATGGATGCAAATTCTCAGAAGTGAATTGCCAAGAAAGAACAAAATACTTTTTGGCCGCCTTCTTGGTAGACAGCTTTTCCTCAGGATGGGAGGATTCCAACATAGCGCCCTAGCCAAAAATTGAAGATACTGGTTGTAAAGGTATATGGAGAGAGAAGATAAGTGACTATAGAGGGCCTTGGAGAAAAACTCTTGACTGATCAGATAATGTGTATGGGTCATGGAAAGTACCTATGTAAGAAAGACAATGGTCATGAAGATCTTTATGGGGAATCTGCCTCCCATACTGATATTTCCCTTCTTGGATGACAAAATTGAGAAGAAACCCTAACAGGGCACTTATCTGAATAGATTGGCTTAGTAACCAGCACAGCAGATGGGGGTTCTGACCAACATTTGATAACGGTGTTCGAACTGGTGGCAAAGAAGTTCTGAGTATTTGTGTCCATATGTTAGCTTTATGCCCTATGTTGGGAGCATACATGTGACATATGGTGCCTATAAAATCTAAATGATTTGGTACACTGGTCAGATGATGGGTTATCCCTGGCATGAGATCCCTTGAATGAAGAATACTGCAACACTGATATGAATGGACATCTGTTGGGAATTCTCCTGTAAATAACTCTTGTGTTTAGTGACTTCTCAAAAGCAAACCTTCTTCAGTTACTTGATGACATTAAGTACATTCTGCTGTAATCTTACTCTGAAGGATCCCATTGCTAAAGCTGCTACATATACCTCTTATTTTTTCATTCATCCACAACCCTTTTTCCCATTTTTTGCTAATGGGTTGGGGTGTCACTTCAACAGTGACAATCATCTAGAGCCAAGGTTTATACCACTGGGTGGCCTGCCCTGCCGGAGTAGTTCTTCCACACCACACACTCGCATGCATACTTACACTTATGGTGAATTTAAAGTGTCCAATCCACCTACAGCATGTCTTTGGAATGTGAGAGGAAACTGCAGTACCCAGAGGAAACCCACATGAACACAGGGAGGACATGCAGACTCCACACAGAAGGTACCCAAGCCAAGAATTGAACCAGAGAATCTCTTGCTGTGAGGTGACAATGCTTATCCACTGTGTCACTTAAATAGTTGTACTTATAAGGCAGTCCCTATTCACAACAAATATAATTAAAAAAAACCCTGTGGTGGAATATCTGTATAAATAAACTATATAACAAGATACAGAAACTACTTAATGCTTATAAGAGGTCTCATTCTAAACAGCAAATCAAACCCACATAAATTCTGGTCAGCCATAAACAATATTCTCTCTCCCGGTCGCCCCTAAAACCCATCTCCGTACCCCAATACATCCAACCTAGAAACAGCCACACTACTAAATACTCACTTTATTAATACTATACAAACTGTCTTACTATCTAGTAGCAACACTACTCCTCCGCTAAACCCCCTCAACCTACCTAACAATTCTTTCCCCCTACAACCTGTCTCTACCTCATATATCAGAGCTTTTCTACTAAAGGTAAAACCCTGTTCCCTCTCAACAGACAACTTACCTCCTGTTTTCCTAAAATTAGCTGCTGATTCTATAGCATTCCCAGTATTTATTCTAATCAACAGATCTATCCAGGAATCCACAGTGCCTACACTGTGGAAATCTTTCTATACCATTCCCCTACACAAAGGCGGAAACTCCACAGACCCATCCAATTACCGTCCTATTGCCATCGTATCCCGCCTCTCCAAAATTCTTGAAAAAAACATACATGCTCAACTTCTCAAACACCTAATCCAACATAATCTTCTCACCACCACCCAACATGGTTTTCGTCTCAGACACAGCACATCTACTGCCTTCCTATCTTTTACCCACACTATTGCTGAGGCCCTTGACAACAATAAATTCATCTCTTGTCTGCTCTTCGACCTATCTAAAGCATTTGACACAGTCTTCCCATCTTCCTCTTCTATCCAAACTCACCAACCTCAACCTATCATCCTCCACCATTACCTGGTTCTCAAGGCAGAAAATCTGTCAAATGGCTCTCCTCTTTCTCTCCCTTCTTACCCAATCCAACCGGGGTTCCTCAGGGCTCCATACTGGATCCCCTCCTGTTCCATATTTTCACCAATGACCTCCATACATCTTGCAAACTATCCTCCCTCATCCAATATGCTGATTCTACCCTCATCTCTATCTCTGACAACATCACAGAACTCCATTCCCTTACCCAGAAAATCTTCCTATCTACTGAACAATGGCTAACAGATAACCTACTTATCCTTAACCCCAAAAAGACAACTCTTATTATTCCTCCCTCACTCACTGTCCCACCTCAAAAAATCCTTCTCAATCAGTTCCTCAAATAACACTCATAAAACCAGATGCTCACTCTAAACTTCTTGGAGTCATCATTGATGATGAACTCAAATTTAACCAGCACCACCTCCCACTGCATAAAAAAGACTAACCAAAAATTAGGCCTACTCTGTCGTAATAAGAATTTCTTACTCCAAATTCTAGACTCTCCCTAGTACAAGCTTATCTTTTCCCATGACTTCTCTATGCTGCCGCCTTGTTCACTAACATTCAAACCACAACCTTAAATAAACTCCAGCAAACTTACCACAAGATTGCAAGATTCATCACAAACTCTCCACATAATACACACCCCACTGCACAGCCCTTACATCCCTAAACTGGCTAGAATTCCCTCACTTGCTGTTGTCTACACAACTGCAAATGCTACACTCTATACTCTACAAGACATCATCTTGTCCTGCTCTTTCTTCTTTCATCTCTACATATAAGCCTGTTCGTGCTCTCCGTACCTCAAACCAATAACTACTTCAAACCTTCCAACCAAAATAAGCTGTTGGCAAATTCTTACATAAATGCTCCATAACCCAAACTTGGAACAAACTTCCTAGAGACATATGCTCTACTATCCACCCTGCCCACTTTAATGAAAAACTCAAACTTCATCTACTTAGCTCCAAAATTTGCTCTTGTACCTCCCCAACATGATCGCTCCCTCTCCTCTCTCAGCTCACCCAGATCAACTGCCTTATACCTCATATTATTACACTTTTCTCTACTGCATATTTCCTCCCTATTTACTTTTATGTATTGTTAAATTCCTCTCTACTACTTTTAGGTACACTTTATAGTGAATCTGACCTTCTTTGTCTGTTAACACATAAATATCAATGAACCTCTGGTATTCCTATACTCAAATTCTTCTCCATATTCTTAGTTACTCCTGAAAATCATTCAAACTTTTTACCTGTAAATATGTAAATAACTGTTAGAAAAATATGTATTAATGTGTGTATGCTTAATGCTAATTAGTAGTTAAAAGAGTTAACACGTTTTTCATTCTATTTTATATGCACTGTTTTAAATATAAATTGAGTTTCATATGAGAACTGAAAAAGATGCTTTTTGAAACTGCAGTGTGCTTTCTGAAACTTGCAAGATGCCCTCTGACCTAGTAATTGCTAGCACAGCAATATTCATGTTTATGCCTTTTGGAAATGTACTTGAGAAGCAGGTGCTTATCTGCTAGGTCAGGAACGAATGAATGAACAATGCTATATTCTGTAAATGTAATGATTCTAAACAATCAGCTCTGTTCGAAGTATGAGAACATGTACAGCTGCAGAAGCTTAGAGATAATGTAGACAAAGGATTATTAGAGAAATGAACTGTTAGCTTTGTGCTTGAATTAGCCATAGTACCTTGAATGGTAACATAACATGTATCTAACCGGTGGTAACCAAGGCCACATTGTTTTCCTTAGGAAGTTTCTCACAAAAATTGATAAATCAGCAGAAATTCATGAGACTGATAGTCAACAAGTGATGATGAAAAGACGTGTAATTTGCTACGTCAGCTTGGTAGGCAATGTCTTATTAGAAAGTGTATAAAATTAAAGTATTTCCTGTTTCTAGTTAGACAAACTCTGTAATAGCATGTTTTTGTCTCCTTGCTGCAAGATTAAAGTGCCTTAACCTGAACCTACCGTGTTTTGATCATTTTTAAAGTATATTTTTCCTTTGACAATAACTCTCTCTTTTTGTTTTCTCTTGGTATCTCATGGCTGTCCAAATAATATAATCTATGTGCTCAGACTTGTGTTGAATTTTATAGTTACTGTATAACTCAATTGCTTTAATATAATCTGTATTGAATGTTATAAATACTGTATAACTCAACTGCTTTAAATCTCTTTATCTGTAATATGTTTTTATTGACACTGTATAATTCAATGACTCTTTTTCTTTTTTGTTACTGTAATTTTTGGAGCTTTTCTCCTCGGGTCTCCACCGAAAATGGACAAAAAGCCCAGCTGGACTAACCTGGTCAACAAATGTCAATAAATAAATAAAAACTGAAGAGAAAACACTGGCTGGGAAGAATCCTGCAGCTGTTCTAGAGGAAAAAAATAAATCCAATGTGCTCAGAGCTGATTAAAATAATTGAATCACTGAATGTGTATATCAACTCAAATAACAAAAGGCTGGAAAAAATGGAAAAAACTTTAAACATATATAAAACTGCAAAAATCAGAGGTCAAAATGAAGAAAAGGCTAGATAAGTGTGAAACTGCTCAAGAAGAGATGTTTCGAAAAGTGGTAGAATTAGAGGACAGAGCATGTAGGGAAAACTGGAGATTTTCTGCTGTACTAGAGAAACTGGAAGGAACAAACTGTGTTAATTTTAAGAAAGTATAAATAAGCAACTGGACTGGTATCTCACAGCAGGAGTTGTTAATCAAAAGGACACATCAAGCAAATCATGAGAAGTAACGATGTACAGATATTTGACATCTAAAGTTACTAAAATATCTTTTCTATCCACAGAAATCTGTGATAACTTGTCTCTAAAAGGACACGTGTCCCTTCTAAAGGATGGAATTTTAAACCATTTCCTTCAATGCTGCACCTATAAAATTAGACAAATGTTCTAATTTTGAAGCCTTTGCTGACACTATTGGTCTTAAAGACAGTTCGACAATCTAATGATGGATTTGGGGTATACCAAAAAGTATCCCAATCACATGATTATCAATCAACAAATAATCATGCATATCTGATGTAAGCTGTCCTCCTATGAAATTCTCATATAGCTAGCTGTCTATTGATCTGTGTTTCTTAAAAATGTTCTTTTCAACTCTTTAATAGAATTTCAAATAATTCAACACTGAGTATTTTAAAATCATACATTTTAGTGTCCATCAAGATTACACCACAGTTACCAGCCTTCATTACTGTAACTACCTTATCAGCAGATAAACTTACTTCACATCTCCTCTTTCCTTTCATCAAACTGTAAAACTGGGCTTTTTTAATAAAGTCCTAATCTCAGCTTCATACAGTTTTCATAAGATTGACTAAAAGGGTGCAAGAGAGGATTACATAGGCTTGGTTTAACCAGTCTTGCATTCTGTCACAGGTTGCTTGTTTGCAAACTGTCAGAAAAATATGTATTAGTGTACGTATTAGTAATATGCCTAGTGCATTTAAGGCTTGAAAAGGGTTAACACATTTATTCTATTTCACACTGCATAAATCTCTACAAATTGCAGAAGCTTTCTAACCTTGTATTGTCATCAAATATGCACAGCTATAATCTTTGCTTATGCTTTGGAAATTTACAGGGAAGCAGATAATTTCTGCTTGTGTCAAGAAAATAATGAATAGATGTATCACTTGTATTAATGTTATGAGACTTAGACAAAGAGTTCCACTTGTGCTGTGAGAAAATACACAGCTGCAGAAGCTATAGATAATCAGAACAAAGACTGCTTGAAAATATGAACTGCAATCAGCATTTGCTTGTGCCTAAGCTAGAAAAGTACCTTGAAATGTAATACATGTATTAGAACTACACAATAGAAGCTTGTAACAGGCTAGAGCCCATCAAGGCCAGGTTGTTTTTCATAAATCCAGTCATGTCAGCAGAAAATCTGAGTAACATCTGCTGTAGAACAATACTGAAAGTTGTGTTTGATTACGTTAACCATAGAAGGCAATGTCTTGTAGAACAGTATAAGAATAGCATACTTCCTGTTAGTAGTTAGGCAAAATCCTGTATTTGCATGTTTTTGTCTCCTTGCAGCAAGTTATTAAATGTGCCTTATCTGAACCTTATGTGTATTGGCCTTTGAAGTATTTTCCTTTGACATAAACCTTATTTTAAAATGTAACTTTCTAGTATAACAAATCATTAATAGTAGAAAAAAAATCTGCCCTGTTACTGGACACAAAAGTAAACATTTTCTACAGAATGTTAACCTCATGAAAATGTAATACTTTTTTTTTTGAAAGATTACGAATCTTAAAAGCATGAGGGATTGGTACCTGCATGGAGGGTATTGCAAATTCTGTTTCACTTGTGGTGTTTATCTCTCCCTTCTGTTGCTCACATTGTTCTGAACTACTTCCACCCATGTATACTAATTAATCTGGGGGTTGTGGTTGACTACTGTCTGCACCTTTTGGACCATATGGTGCCCTTCTTTGTTCTCAAATGGAAAGACCTTCCTTGATACATTTTATAATTCTTCTAATTTTCCTCGGATTTCTGTTGCTGCTACGCTAACCGTGGTGACCTACTGGGCTTGTTGTCTGATGAAGCCTCAGCATTGGTGTTGTTACTTGAGAAGACATTGCTTACTGGTCTTTTGGTTTTGAGCAAGAAAGCCACTTCATTTAGATTTACACTGTCTGTCTTTCTCATCTTTGTTCCAGAGCATTCAAGTTGATGTGCTTCTTAGATTTTGTGTGTTTTTTCATCATCTTAGTGGGAGTATCCAGCATTATCTTTTTTATTGTGGTATAACAATTATATTATCACATGCTAATTTGAGTAAAAGCTGTTATACCTTCAATATATACAGCATCCCCCTGATATTACCAGGGAACAGGTCTTTAATGCTCTCTCCAAGGTTAAGAACACTATATTAAAGGGCCCAGACAATATCCTTGGATGCCTTCTAAATAGCACGGAACATAACCTAGTAGGGCATCTGGAATTGCTTTTTAACTGTAGCCTCCAAAGAGGCATCATGCCTCATGAATGGAGAAAAGCAACAGTCATCCCTCTGTACAAAGGTGGGCCACCTACAGACCCATAAGTCTCACTAGTCTTATATGCAAACCCATGGAAAGAATTATCATGGAAATAAACAATAATGATATAGTAAACTCTAGACATTGGACCCAACCCAGTTTGATTTCATCAAGGGCAGGTCATGCCTACTCAACTTGGTGGACGTCTTTGAGGTTACCAAAGCAACGAGTGAGGGAAAAATGGTTCACACTCCCTACCTTGACCTGGCCAGTGTATTTGATACAATAACTGCCTTCAGCATTGTTGACAAACTCAAGAGGTTAGGTACAAACTCATATGTCAGCCAGTGAATGGCCAACTGGCTCACAAACAGAACCCGGGAAGTTAGAGTTGGGGAGTCCACCTTCACAGAGAGGCCAGTCACAAGTGGAGCCCCTTGGGGGTCAGTCCTTGGACTGCTCCTTTTTGGCATTTACTTCTCTGAAGTCAAGGCAAAGTCAATCGTCTCTGTCTGACTAAATTTTCAGATGATTACAAATTAGAAGCTGTCACTGAATCCCACACTGACACAAATGTTCTCCAGGAAGGGCTGATACAGACAAACAACTGGTGTCAGAGTCATGGACTAAAACTGAATGCCAAGCAATGCATAATAGTATCCTTCGGGAAGTCATAAACCCCTGGTAACTATCACATTGACAATACACCCCATAGAGTTGACCAAGTAGTCAGAGACTTAGGGACACACAGACAGTAATCTAGCATTCGACCATCACGTGTCTACAGCAGTGAGGAACTCATTCTATGTTGGACAACTTATAAACAAAGGTATGGCATCTAAGTCCAAGGAAGTCATTGTTCCACTATATTCATCATTCATCAGACCTATCATTAAGTACAATGCCCTTTTTGGCATGTACGTAACCAGGCATATCCAACAACTGGAATGTCCACAGATGTTCTTCACTAAAAGAATACAGGGCGTAAGTAATATATCCTATGCAAAACGCCTCAAGACCCTATCCCCTGTATTCCGTCTCCTACAGGCTGTTGAGGGGAGATCTAAATCTGGCATACAGAGCATCATCAGACCCCACTCTGATAGACCTCCTGCATATCCACAAAACAAATGGTACCAGGACTACCCATTCTAAAGACTTAAACCTTGCCTGTGATATAAATATGACCTGCTGGAGAAACAGGTATGTATCCCAGAAACTGCCCCATCTATGGAACAGGCTCCCCATCCATGTGGAGCAGAGTTCCTCACAAATTAAATTCAAGTGTAACTTGGGACAACTGGTTGGGGAACAGGAAATTCATCCCTGGTTTGGCACCTATTTCTCTAATAGACAGAGGTAACCTGTAAATGTTTCATCTCCCAAGCTCCTGCTTACACTTATCAAGGGTACCAAAACTTGTCAGAGATTTGAGATGCATGGCTAGGCTTAAAAGGGCCTTGTGGTCGTTAGCCTAGTAAACACCTATGAACCTATAAGATTTAGCAATAACTTGTCTTTGTGGGAAGTAAGAAGCTCACATTGGTGCATTTAGTATACAAAAATAGTAGCTTTTGCATTAGTTTAAGTAGTAAAGCATTGTGGGTTCAGTCCTTCATGGTGTCATGATAGGAATTTTCATCTCCAAGGAATAATTTTAGGCTGGGCATCCATATCAACAAAGAAGAATGTAAAGACAATACATTTTTTTTTGCATCAAAAAATGCATAATTTTATACTGTATATAGTAAAAGAGGTAATGTCCAGCTACAGAGCTTTATTTAAACTTGTTTCTGAATCTGATCAATATACTTTAAGCAAACGTTCCTCTTACTTTTCATTCCATCAG
Source organism: Protopterus annectens (assembly GCF_019279795.1). Classification (NCBI taxonomy): domain Eukaryota; kingdom Metazoa; phylum Chordata; order Ceratodontiformes; family Protopteridae; genus Protopterus; species Protopterus annectens. The sequence goes on from NC_056744.1 coordinate 131,088,292, forward strand.
CAGCAAGACCTCTTTTACATTCAGCAAATTCTTCCCACCTCTTTAGTGATCACTTGTTTTTCCTCCTTCTATTAAAAGGCCCAAAAGGTGGTAGTGCTGCTATTATCCACAGCTTTTTTCAGGAAGTCTACAGATCTTTTTCTTTTAAACAAGCTTTCCTTTACAAATTGGTCCTGTATTTTAGAACTGGATGGATACAATGCTGAAATGTAATACCCGCTGAACATTTTTTCTCCCTGTACAGAACAAATACTTCCCCAGTATATCGCCACGATAATGACATATTTATCAGACATTTCTTTCCCAAAGTCTGACAGGTAGTTGCAGCCAAAAAGCAGCTCATACCGCTTTCTGGATTATAAATAACTATTCCCACTGAGACAATTTTAAATCATTGGGAAAAAATGTAAAAGATGTTCTCATGAGCTCAGACTACATCTCTTCCTCACGTTTCTGATTAAAATCAGATGAATCATTTTACATTACAGTCCATCTATTTCACAGACCCATCCAATTCAGTGAAGTCAGGAGATTCCTTAAAAGATGTTAACTAATGGCTAAGGAATGCCCACAATCATTCAGACTATCATCTACATTGCCTAAGACCTGTAATATATTAATTTTATTTCCAATCAAATGTATTATCAACATTTCATTAATGAATGGTACAATTCCTAAAAACAGTATAATATCACTTCCTAAAAATGATTCCCCCTATCTAGGACAATCATACAGACCAGTCTCATTTCTAACTGTGCTGTCTATCTTCTAGGCCACTGATCACGGGCTCTCAATCCTGACCACTGACACTGGTGGGGAACGTTCATGGTGAGAAAAATAGACACACACACAAAAAGTATTTTCAGATGCAGTTCTCTGCACCAAGTACAATTTCCATTAAGAGCACACAGGGAAAGCACACTCCTGTCCTGGGGCTGGGCTTCCTCTCCAGGCCCCAAATAGGACTCCCAACTGACCACTATAAAGACGAGTCCTTAGCTGGGTGTTCCAAGACAAGTCCTTTACCACCCTTCTCTGTGAAATCAGTGCTCTCGGTGTCCCTGTTCAAAGTAGCTGTCACACACAGTCCCACTGAGATTTGATTTTCACACACACAGACTCACCAGGGAAAGGCTGGCACAGCTTACCCACTCTGTCACATCCACCCAGACTATAAGGTAAATCTGCTGTCACAAGAACACCTGAAGCCAGCTGCTTTAAGGCTCTTATCAGGGTACCCAACTCCACTTATTAAAATGAATACTTATACAAATGGTAGTTTTTAACCAAACAGCAAAACATTCAGGAACATGGAGCCACAGTGCCATTAAATAAATGCAAGTACTCTCAAAGATTAAATATTTTCTAAATTAGCAGCACAATGAAAGGTTTAGATATATTTAATATTAAATTTAAAAAAAAAGCATGAAAATACTGAACATCTATTTACAACAAACACTAGAGTTTCAATCACAGGAAACCTAAAAAAAGCAACATAAACAGAAAGTCTTAGACAGATACAGAAAAACTACATTTAGCTAATTATCTATATTTTTCTAACTGACTGAAGAATTGCTGTTCCCTAGTTACTTACTAAAGCAAGGTAAAATGAATGTGGAAAAGTGTCTTGTCGGGTCCAAAAAGAGACTGCACCTACATCTCTCACTAGTATTCAAATACAATTTCAGTGCTGAATACAGAATTACATCACATCTGGTCACCTGATTCCCACACTACCCTCTCACAAGAAATTGAGCCAAGATATGGCACTGATGTGCCACAACACACACAGAACTTTAGCTAAGGTTTATTAGAGCATCTTGAAACTGTAAAACAATGCAAACACTTCCATCCTTACTGCAGAGACTAACAACCCTTCGTCTGGCTGCATTCAAACCTGTGAGATAAAATCTTTATGGCCTAAACCAAGTCGTTTAATGTCAGGCTATTTTTCTTAGGGTTACATAGGCTGAGCGTAACCCCCTTGCTTTCCAGTATCCTCTGTTAAAATAAATACATTTCATCAGTTACAAACAATACAGTCTGACATACATGTACATTTCTTTTTTTGTCCAGCAGGATTCACTGTTAATATTTTTTTTTAACATAAGCAACTTTACAAATACATTTTAACACACACATATCTGTACAAATTAGTTTGATATTCAAATGGCATATAATTCTTTATAAAACTTCAGCTACCTATGCTGGCATATGTTACACATGCACTGCCCTACTCCACCTGGCACAGATGGTACTACCTCTCATCTTCACATCTCTCCCCCTTGGAAGATTCAAGCAAGTTTTTCAAGTGACCCTGGAAGAATGTCGCTTGTGAAAAACAAACCTGTCTGGGAACACATTAACCCATACCCTGTCTTGAGAGTCCATCTGCATTTGCATTGCTGACCCCACTATGGTGCTGTCATGTCATGTCATATCCCTGGAACCCCAGGTTCCACCTTAATAACTTGGAATTTTGCTGGATGGCATGGTGTAGCCATGTTAAGGGATTGTGGTCTGTAACCACAGTGAATTTCCTTCCATACATATAGGGCTGAAGTTTTTGCAGTGCCCATACTATGGTTAGATATTCTTTTTCTACAGATGCATAACATTCCTCCCTAGGTTGGAGTCTATGGCTGAGATATGCAACAGGGTGCTCTTCTCCCTCTGAGGAGTACAACCCCCTACCCCGTGGTTTGAAGCATCCACCTGCACAACAATTTTTTGCTGTAATTTGGTCTAGCATAGGAGGTCCTCCCAAAGTCCCTTTAAGCTTTTGAAATGTCTGCTCGCAGGCTGGAGTCCACATAAACTCATCTGGCCTATTTTTCCTCATCAGATCTGTGAGGGGAGCAGATGTTGTACTATACTTGAGAACAAACTTTCTATAGTATTCCGCTGTCCCCAAGAATGGTCCACCTGCTTTTTGGTAACAGAAGCAGGCAATGCCTCAATATCTTCCACTGTGGCAGGTTCTGGCCTGATCTTACCACTCTCCACTCTATGTCCCAGGTAGGAGACCACTGTCATACCCACCTGACACTTACTGGGCTTAAAGGTCAACCTTGCCCTTTGCAGTCTGTCCAGGATGTCCCTGACATACTGAAGGTGCTCCTGCCAGGAACAGCCATGTGGCAATATCATCCAGGTAAGCAAGGGCATAATCTCTTGCTAAGATATGAACTACTAGCCTATGGAAGGTCACTAAGGCGTTTTTCATACTAAAGGGCATCTTCGTGAACTTGCATAATCTGAAAGGAGACACAAAGGCTACCCTCTCTCTAGCGGTAGGAGTCAAGGGCACCTGCCAGTAGCCCTTGGTCATATCAATAGTGGTCAGATACTTAGCCTCATCCAGCTGCTCTAAGGCTTCATCTGCCCTAGGTATGGGGTAAGCATCTGACTCTGTGTGACTGTTTAGTTTTCTGTAGTCCACACAGAATCTGATGCTGCCATCCTTCTTTGTTACCAGCACCACTGGAGAGGCCCAGACACTGCTGGACTCCTGGATTACTCCCATTTCCAACATTTCCTCTATCTCCTCCCTCAGAGTTTGTCTGACTCACTCAGGCACCCTGTAAGGGGCCTGCCTGATAGGTCTTTGGGGTCCTGTAACCACATGGTGCTGCACCAGGTGGTTGCACCCAGGTTTCGCAGTGAACATGTCCCCAAACACCTGTAACACATCTCCGATTTCTAGAACCTGGGTAGCAGATAATGCTGGGACATTGCTACCCCTTCCACTGAAGTGTCAGTCCGAGTCTTACTAAGGGGATCAGTTACCAGATCCCCCTCAGACTCCTCCTGCCACCCACTGCAAATACTCAACACAAAGGGCTCCCTATCATAGTAACTCTTCACCATGTTAACATGGTAGAGTTTGTGCCCCTGCCTAGCAGTTTGACCATGTAATTAACATCAATGACCTTCCTTACCACTTTTGAAGGGTCCTTCCCAAGCTGCCTGCAGCTTATTGTGTCTGACAGAAATGAGCACCATAACCTGCTGTCCCACAGCATACTCTCGGGCTTGAGCATTCCTGCCATACCAGATCTTTTACTGCTGTTGAGCTCCTGCCAGGTTTTCCTGGGCAAGCCCATGTGCTCCCTAAGCCTTGTCCTGATGTTTAGGACATATGCCACAATAGACTCCTTGTGGGATTTACAATCGTCTTCCCACTCATCGCAAATCATATCCAAGGGCTCCCTCACCCTATGCCCATATTGCAACTTGAAGGGTGAAAAACCTGTGGATTCCTGGGTTACCTTCCTGTATGCAAACAGCAGACAGGGCACATATTTGTCCCACTCTCCCTTAAACTGGTCTGCAAATGCCCTTAGCATGGTCTTCAGTGTAGATTTTAACCGCTCCACAAGACCATTAGTCTAGGGGTGGTAGGGGGTAGTCTTTAGGTGCTTCACCCCACAGCACTCCCACAGACATGCCAGCAGGTCTGACATGAAATTGGCATCTCTGTCAGTCAGTATTTCTCTTAGGAAGCTACTCTGCTGAAAATATCTAACAAAGCATTTGCCACCTTCTCTGCCTAGATGGAGGACATACCCACCTCTGCAGGGTATCTAGTAGCATAATCTAATACCACCAGAATATATTTCTTCCCTGTGGAATTTGGGGTACTCAGAGGCCCATCAATATTCATAGCTACCATGTGAAACAGCTCCTCAATCACAGGCAAAGGCATCAAAGGAGTTTTGATCTTGTCTCCTGCCTTGCCTACTTTTTGGCACTGCTTACAGTTTCTGCAGTACCCTGTTACATCACTTGCATTCCTAGGCCAATAAATGTTCTGCATAATATGTCTCTTGGTATGCTTTATTGCCCATATGATCTGCAAAAGGAATATCATGGGCCATGGTTAGAAGTGCCAGACGGTAGGTTATGGGCACTACCAACTGCTGTATTACCTCACCCTCTAGCCCTACTTCAGGGGTCTACTCTCTATACAGTAGCTTTTTGTTCCAGTATGCAGACTACACCTTTCCTTGAGAATCAGGTGCCTCCTTAGTTATGTCCCTCAAGTCTTGTAATGTAGGGTCCGAGAGCTGAGCCTGTCTGATCTCTACCTTCATGACCCTTCCCAGCTCCCCTTCCACAGGAAGTCTGATATCTTCTGACAGTGGTGCCTCAGTGTCAACCTGGGTACTACCACTCACCATGACCAAGGAAACAACAGTACCTATCAGCAGCTGTGGCTGCAGGGTAGTCCCCCCCCCACAAAAAATAGCTACCTCAACAGCTCTGGCTTCAGGTGTGGGGTCTATCTGGGTCTCCTCCAGGCTACCAGACCCACATGCCTGTCTCCAAGCCTAACTGCATGCATTCAAGGTACTGCATTACCAAAAGTATTCCCTATCAAGACATCTGCAGGGATATCCTCAAACACACCTACTTACTTGCTTTCTTTTCCACCATCCCAGTCAAGGTAAACTCTGACCAAAGGTATTTGGAATGGGGTCCCTCCTAAAGCTCTGACTGCAGTGGACTGCCCAAGCAAGTACTGCTCCTCTTTAACCACTGCAGGCTTCACAATGGTTATGTCAGAGGCCATCTCTCTTGGCAGTGGCCTGTTTTCCATCCACTAAAATAGGATACAAACTCCTGTAACAGTTGGTACCCCTGTTGTCTCCAGACAATTTGCCACTGGTATGCTATTATTCCCTCATCTTTTGTTCCCCATTTTACTTCAATGGACATTTGTGGGCTACATGGCCTCTCTGGTTACATTCCTGATCCTGGCAGTATACCTGAACCAGTGGCTTTCCCTTTTACTGGTGGACTCTGTTGTGGTGGTTTAAGCTGCTCACCATGGGTTCCCTTAAATCCATGTGCAGCACTGAGTATCCCCTTCTTTTGCAGTGGTGCCCTGCTTGCCAAAGAGAGATCCCCTTTTCTCCCAAGCTCCTCTGCAGAGTTACACTTCTGGTCTGCCAACCAGATTCTCATGTCCTCAGGCAAAGTGCTAAGGGCTTGTTCCCTCACCAAAAGGTCTACCAGCCCACCTATGAAAATAAGTGCTTAACTCATCAATATAATCACATACACTTTCAGCTGCCCTACATTTATGCTCACAAGTGTTTTTCTGTAGGCTTCAGGTATTAATTTAATGCATTCCAATAAACATTGTTTAACAATGTCATAACTTAAAGAATCAGTATCAGACAATTTAGAAACAGCAGTTACAACTTTATCATGGAGTAAGGGGGTTAGGAACTGCACCCAGACCCCTTGGTCAACATCATACTGTTTACTAACTCTTTCAAATATATGAATAAAACTATCTAAATTATTACCTTCTGCATACCATGGAAGAAATTTACTGACCTTTGTTGCTTCTGGGATTTGGTTATTCCCTTTCTCATTACCTCCATGTTCCTGTAGATGAGTCAGCATATCCATCTCATGTTGACACAACTTCTCATTCTCTTTGGCCTTCAAACATCGCAGTCTCTCTGCCAATTCTAATTCCATATGTTATGCCTCCAGTTCAAGTCTCTTAACTCTAGATGTGTTTTTTAAGTCCTCTAAGGAAAAGGTGAACTGTCCTGTTTCTGAGGGCTGCATATCTCCATCACGAGACTGGCTGTCTTCCTGATTACTAGTCTGTGCTGCAGCTGTGACTAAGGCTGAAATCATTTCTTCTTTAGTCAGGCTGGCATGCACTATTACTTTGGACTTGCACGCCTTAGCCAGCTGGTTCACTGTCAGCTTGCCATAATCCTCTGCTGACATCTTTGCCTGCTTTCCCTGACTAAACTAAACTAAAACAACATAAATAAAACTATTGTGAAAAATGAAACTCTATGTTTACCTTGTGGCTGTTGAGAGTACACACACCTGCAGGTTACAGAAGTTCAATTAATATCCCACCTCCGCCACCAATATGTGATGTCCCTTCTCTGGGACACTGATCAAGGAGCCTCAATCGTCACTGCAGTGCACTGGTAGGGAATGTTTACGGTGAGAAAAATAGACAAACACAGTATTTTAAGATGCAGCTCTCTGCATCAAGTACAATTTCTATTAAGAGTGCACAGGGAATGCACATTCCAGTCCTAGGACTGGCCTTCCTATCCAGGTTCCAAATAAGACTTCTCACTAACAACTATAGAGCTGAGTCCTAAGCTTGGTGTTCCAAGCAAAGTCCTCCACCTGGCACATGTTACGCATGCACTGCCCCTACTCCCCCTGGCACAGCTAGCACTACCTCACATCATCATATTTACATTTTTGTCTAAATCAATGGAGCAGCAGCAGCAAACCAACATAATTTATATTTAACAGGAATAATTGGAGTCAGCACAACTTTACTAAGTCTCAGTGTACCCTGATCCTCATGCCCTCCCTTCATAACAATCTATTAACTAATATGGAGAAGGGTAATATAACAGAAGCAGCCTTTGCTGACTCATTCAAAGTATCTGATTCTGTTTAATGCGCTAAATTATTCCATGAATTAAAGCAGTATGGTCTGAATTATATAATATTCAGATGAGCTTATAACTATATCATCTATTATTCTGTCAGGATTAGAGTAAACTCAACACGTTCAAACATGGCTCCCTTCTGAAATCTCAAGACTCTAATTACTGAATCCCAAGATACTTAAAAAAAAAATAAAAAATAAGACAGAATATATAAGAAAAGAGAAAATATCAAACATCACTCTTTTCCTTTGTTTTTTTTTTTTTTTTTTGCAGGGGCAAACCCCTGCACACCTGCAAATGTATACACCAAATCTAAGATCAATATTCCTTACAGAAAGGGAATATTCTAAAAATGGCAATCTCATACTTAATATATGCAAGTCAGGATTTTTGGCTATTCTGTCTACATATCCTAGAACTTGGCAATGCACGTCCCATGCTATCTTTATGGGTATTGCATAGGGCTTTGTGACCAGTTTCATTTTATTTGCATTTTTATACTCCTAACACATCGTGGGACTTATGTCTCTAAATTCTTAAACGCATCAGTATTCTTTTAGTGTTATACATTCCATTCCCAGAATAAGCCTAGATCTAACAGCTTTCATGGAGATAAAGTTATCTCAGACATATTATATACAAATGCTGCAAAATGGAAATTCATTCCAAGAAACCTCTATAATGCTTGTTTGCATTTTAAATTTGACATTTACACAACAGCATTTACTATTCCTTTATCAGGTTTTAGTCTAACAACAGAATACAGCTCATCCATTTCAGACTTGTATCTTTTATTTTACATCTGCTCTTATTAAAGAAATAACAGAAACTGTATTTTTTAAATCTATTTAGCAGCTGTAACAGTCTCATATACTCATCTTGTCTGGCTACACATTAGTAGACAAAGGATTATATTTTCAGTATCAACTAAACCTTCAAATACTTGTGCAAAAGCCTTTTGGGGCATCTTTGATGCTGATGAAATACAAAACAGAAATCTAAAGAATTTGTAACTTCCTAGTGTCTTATTAAATGTAGACATTGGGGAACTCTCTTAGTTTAGCATTTGCACCAGAATCCCTGTATATTTGTTAGTTATTTTGTTTTAATCACTTTATTCAGATTCTGTAGATTAAGAAAAAAGTGAATCTTATCTTGCCTTACAAGAACTGCTACTATTCATCCTCACCCAAAAACTGCTTACTTACAGCAAAATGTCTCATTCTCTTCAACTCCTACTCAGTTCTACTCCTGAGAATTACTGTTACTTTCCTGGGAGAAAGTATCTCTGGCACAGCATCCAAATTTATTTGTACATGATATTCCCCTGGCAAACTTACTAGGCCTGCAAATAAACAGCATAACAGTGAATGATATAACTGCTGTAGATCTGTGTAGTATTCAAGATGTCACAACTGTTACACTGCATACTTCTGTTTCCTCAGTTAATACCTTTAACTCCGTATTTGTAACGTCATGTGATTTTGCATACATTCACATTTTTTTTTTTTTAATCTCAGGTCAGATTGTATCAACAGCTTGACCCTTGTTTAATCATTTCTCACACCAGGTTTTTTATGAGTTACTGAAATAATAAGGTTGCTATATTAATGTCTACCATAGACAGTTATAGGACCACATGGTAGGCAGTCACAAAGAGTTACAGTAAATTCAATTCTGATGTTTCTGTGGGGGGCCACTACAATATGGAAACTTTGGACTGATCCTCTGATCCTTAAATATACTACATCAAAAGTCACAACAACTTGAAGAAAGGGCATTACTCCGTCTTCTTTCTCTTCAGGTTTTTGCAAGTTCAAAGTAAGTATTCATATAAGCATTGTGTGCAGGGACAGAGCTCCTATGTAGGAGTAAAGGAATAATACAGATTCCTGCAAAATCACTGTTACATTTTGCTAATGTGTTTGTTATCACTATTATCAGTTACATCAGCAATGAGCCGTGGTTTATAAGTTGGACTTCATTAAACTCGACAGCAATGAATATTAAGTTGTTGCCTTATACCACAGAATGAATCATGTACTTCACATAATTTACAGTCTTGGGCTTTACTATGTACCTCAGTAATACAGCATCTGTGGTCACTGTTGGACCTTGTTCCCTCACAAACAAATAGGATTGCTACCCTTTCAGATGACCATAAAGGCCGCACAACGTCTCCAAATATATGACAGGATAGTAACTATGTTGAAGACTGCAATGCAATAACTGTATGAAATATCTGATTTAAGCAAGGGTAGTACTCAGGAGGGTTCTAAATGTCCCTGTGGTACATTTTAATGGTTTGTTCCAACCTTTTTTCAAAGTGAGAAGAAACCTTTATTAGTGGGGACACAGGTAGAAGCTACAATGTAAGCTTTAGTCAATAATGTTTAGAAATAGACAAGTTACGATTTGTTTAATGTACTCTATAGAAATAAAAGTATTTCAGGAAAAATGGAAAATGTGAAATACAAACTTCAACTAGTTACCATCAATGCACATACTAACATCTGAGTTGCAGTACATCTCCTGAGTAGGTTATAAAAGTGGGTAAATTGCATTACTTCATGCATACAATATGCAGAGCAGCTTATAAAAGATTATCAGTAAAGCACATTTTTGACAAATGGGTTCTTGTTCTCAGTTCAGATATGCTTCTAGTTATTTAGATACAGCTAAGCATGTTCACTTAAACATCCAAATTACCTCTCTTCCTCTCTAAACATTTGCAACTAAGCTAGCATAAATGTATCTTTTCTGGTTAATAGATAAACGCAACCTTAATCCCTTTACTAAATGCTTCGCTAGTAGAATTTTAGTAGACTTAATTCTTTTTCATAAGAATGTTACAGGGTACTAGCTTTGAATATCCTAGATGCCATTCCAAACAACCATAACAAATTAAACAGAAGTCAACAGAATCATAGGATGATATATAAATACTAGGCTAGCTACGTTTGTGGGTCATTTTAAGTTTAGTCAAGTTCCCCTTCAAAGGTGAGAATCAAACAGTATACTTGTGACCATGAGAAAAACACCTTAACCATTATACCAAACTCCAGCCCCTAAATAATTTTTAGATACTATCCTTTATTTATAAATGCTAACTGCTGCTGCTGCTGACAAGAACTGAACCCACATAGAGCTAATGCGATTAACTCACTGTCGAATGCAATGATCAAGAGCTACTGGAGCAGGCAGGCAGGCAGGTAGAACTATGACTTGTCACCTCTATAACTGATTTCAACCTTGCTTAACAATTTAATTAGGATATTGAACATTCTGTTGCAATTATCTTTTGACTTTAATTCCCTCCATAAGTTCATAAGTTGCATAAGTGAATAGTAGACAAACAGTCAGCTGGCAATTGCATGCCTAGCCAATAACTAGGCAGTGACCAAAGATGAGAATCAAGCCCTGTAAACTTGTGTCCATGAGGGCCCTGTAAACTTGTGTCCATGAGGGCCCTGTAAACTTGTGTCCATGAGGGCCCTGTAAACTTGTGTCCATGAGGTACACACCTTAACCATTACAGCAATCCCAACCTCCCTATTTAAGCTTGGGCTGACTATTGGGAGACACTATGAATGGAATCCACCCTTTTTATAAGAGTAATGGTGCTTTTGTGGGCTTGTTGCCTCAGGATGCAAAATGAAAAACAAAATCTGATTGTTATCATGTATATAACGTTTAGGTGAAAAATAAGAAAGTGGATTAAGGTAAAGTTTGCCTTGTTTGTTTCGCAACTAAACCTTGTAAAAATAGTTCTGCTCTTTGTATTTATTTTAGTAACCACAGTCCACAGAGCTCAGATTTGTGATAACTGAACTCGTTTTGAATTTAACTGAGTGCTGGCCCAAGAAAATGTTCCCAGTTCATTTACTTTCGGTGATTTCACTGTAAACCTAAGAGCCACATGGGTGCTAATCATCAATAAAGAAGAATTATTTAACCATTAAAAAGTGTTTCTCGCATCTCCCCACCACAACTGCAGTCTGAAATTCAATGTAGTGACAGTGTGCATTCTTTTTTTAAGTAAACAAGTGCCACTCCAAGAAGCTTCTCCACCTAACTTGTGAGTTTGTGTCCAGTTCCTATTAGCAGTATTTACTACTACTCTTCGTGACTGTAAATGAGTCAGTGAGTCAAGTGGACTGAATGGCTGTGTAAGTTTTTTGAATGTGAGACATGACTCTTACTGGCTATGATCTTTGGCACATGAATGAATGACATGAAGTTATGAACGAATATGAGTACGAATTAATCTACAAGTGAGAGTGCGTGAGTTTGTGGGAAATAGGACCACAAGGAGGATGGAGAACTGTGGATTAAAGCAATAGAGAGAGAGAGAGAGAATGAGCACCCTTTACTTAGGGTCAGAGCACAAAAGTATCCAGGCCTTAACAGTTATATTAGCATTAGATCACATTTGAAGAAACGGAAATACCATTGATTTATCTAGATATTTCTTATCTAAATCATTTGGATAAGAGACATTATAACTGAGGGCTAGAAATGTTCATTGCATGTACATTATATTTTTATTCACATCATATACTTTATGATTCTTTTCCATATATATATATATATATATATATATATATATATATATATATATATAGATAGACAGTCCTTATGTACATATAGGCAGATGGGCAATTTGGATATGACATTTTTTATACATATATAGAATATATATATATATATGCTTCCTAAGATTCTTTAGATTTCTTCAGAATTGTTAGACTACCTGATGTTTACATTTTTTATATACATATATATCTTCATATTCATTATTGTGTAGTTTCATCAATGAGGTAAAGAGCTATGACAACATTAATGGATACTGTATAGATTGATCAGATATTTTATCTATAACATGACAGTTTTAAGTTATTCTTGCTATATACATACACTATCCAATGATAAGGAGCTGATATCACACCATGCATATATGTATTCATTTATTCACTACATGAACATATTTATTGCTTTTATCTATTTATTTATTTAGTTATTTATTCATATATATTTCCATATAATCATATTGATGCACATTTTTATATATTTCTAAGTAGTCACTTATTTATTTATGTGTTCTTTATTTCATTCTTTATTCATTGGATCACACATAATGTTGTATATAATACATATAAGTATAAGGTTTTAATTTGTAAATTTGTAAATATAATATATTTTATATATTTTATATGGTCGTTCATAGATGTATATACCCCCTATATCTATTGTACATGTATTATCAAACATTAGTGAACATCCCGTTCAGAGTCCTGCACATGTACGATGAAACATGAAAGACAAGATAGATACGTGTATTATATACATTTATACATTTATATTTATTATCTACACGTTGCAAGTTTCTATATATATTGATCTTAAGAGCTATATTGAGAAACGCTATCTAAAACAGGATTATTAGAACAAATGTAATGGTTCTCATTGAATGAGGGCCATATAGCGAGATGGTGTAAGATAGCTTTAAATTAAACAGATAGCCTGTTAATTAGGTATATTAATTGTTTCAATTATCTTATTAAGTAATCATGCTTTTGGTATATAAAGTATGGGTTGTGACTATGTTTTAAACATATCTGAAGAAGCGTGCATTGGAAGCACGCGAAAGCGCTCATTTTCCTTGGATTTTATGTGAAATAAAAGTTTGGTACCGTTCGTGGTGTTGGTCTACTTCTTCTACGCTACTTCCATTGTTTTTTGTGGTCGACCAACTTTGAGGGAGAGGTGTTTCTTCTTTTTTGAACCCTTTACTTACTTAAGTATCTCAAAAGCAAAACTTTTTTTAACTAGTGAATTTGGAGCAGCACTCATCTGCCGGAAGTAAAAAAACATGGTTAACTACAATCATGACTCTTGAGATTTCCTTATTTAACCAGCTGTACTATCTGATGATTTGACTGAGATTCTACTAACCAATTTTAAACTCCAAAACAGGTAAAAAAGCTAACATCCAGCAGGCCACCAATGATAGCAAAGGTTAAGGTACACTGAAGGCATGCACCAAAAGGCTAGACATGCTCAGGTAAAAAAAAAAAAAGTTTTTGCAACTACACATTAGGATACTTAAACAAATACACCATGATATGCTACACAGCTTCAAACAAAAAATCACTGATTATGCAAGCAAGCAGAAATCCTGTTCATCTTGCCTTTGTAAAAACAAGACAACAACAAACGCTGTTCAAAACAGAAACAAACATGTCCCATCTGCTGCATCAAAATCCAGAGAAAGAGACTAGATCAACTTACTATGAGTGTAAGCAAGCATATGCCTGGAGAGGCAAACATGTACAGTTTACAAAAGGGAGGTACAGGAGGTAAAGTACTACAATTTTAAAGTAACTCAAGGGAATTTATAGAGTCAGTACCTTTCTTCAACAACAGAATCAAGCAATAAAAAATATTGTGTGAAGATAAGTGAACTGCTACAGGAACAGTTTTGCAGAATGATGGTTGTGGATACTTGAAGCAGCCAAGGTAACAGTAAAAAATAACAATGGCAGTTTTAATAAAATAAAATAATAAAATGAAGTTCATATGAAAAGTGAAGGTGGGGAAGGAAATAAACTGTTGGTTAATTAGGATGCACGATTTATCTGTCAGACAGGAAAATGGTGAGATTAGATGAGGACCGCAGCCCTTAACGTGCCATCAGACTTTTTCCATGGATTCTAAGTCTTACATAGAATGAGTCTTTGAGCAATAATGCAACTTTTTCTTTCTTCCCCTGAGATAAAAACATTCCGTCTACTTTTCTTATTATACCTAGCAATCGGTCAAAATCTGTCTTTCTAATTGACATCGGAGCTAAACATGCCAGGAATCAGTATTTAAAAAAAAAAATCATCTTACACAACTGCACTACACATAAAAAACATATCTATGTCTATTACCTCCAAATAAAAATGGCAAAGACAAAATATTTATCAAATACCACAGAACAGTTCCAGAATTAAATATACATATACATACATACACATTCACAAATGCATACACATATAAATGTGATACTCTCATGGAAATAAATTTTACTATTTGTTGTTGTGCTAGTATTACAATTAAAACATGGTGTTTCACAGAAGAAAAACACTTTTTTTCCAAAAAGATATCAGAAAGATAATGTCTAAAAGGAATAAAGTATTTACCCCTTTACAGATGGAAACCGCTTCTTTGGACATTGATTTCGGATAGGATACATTGTGTTCCATGATTGACTGGAAAAGTTCATCTTCATCTTCACCATCAAAAGGAGGCTACAAGAATAAATCCGAAAAATTAATTTTATCACTTTAAAACTAAAAAAAAAAAAAAAAAAAAAACTAAAGCCTATTTAGAAAGTTCAAGATGTTGATTTCTACTGCAAATTATAACAGTCTTTTGCAGACAAACAGCACGATCACTTGTTTATTATTGATCTTTTCCATATCCCACGTAATGCTTACTTGCACAGTAACTGTAATCCATATATTTGATTTGCTGGATAGTGGCTCAGAAAGTGTAACCTAAGGTAGAGATATGAATGTCTGGTACACACAAAAAATCCATACATTCAGTACAGTGAATGAGTTCAGCACATAATGACTAAACTCAAAAGGAACTGCTGGCAGTATCTGGAAAAAAACATGCAATTCTCAATTTCAGACCCAGTCTGATGTAGAAAGAGTGTATGGCAGGTACCCTAACATGAGCTTCCTGACAAGAAGAGCCACATCTGCTTTTACTGTATAATGAAACTTCTCTAAATAGATCCACTTAAAAAAGATATAAGCAATCAAGACCATTCTATAATTAGGGCATCTCTAAGCCAGCCTGGCATTTATTTTTGTTGCACATGCAATGATTTAAGTTGTACATTTATTTACACCTGCAATTGCCAGGCGTCACCTACATCCTTTAAAGACATATATTTAGTGCTGTATCGGTCATCTCATGACTAGACCTGTGGAGCTTTTAGAAATGTCCTCAGAATCTATAGTGTACTAGGAGCTACCCAAGTGGCTTTGCATTTGCTGATCCAGCAGCAGTGTGATCCACAGTGGGAATTATAATCCTATCTATAATGTTTAGTACACTACTGAGCAGGCAGATGTACTCCACAGTAAGACAGAATAGCAGTGAACTCAGCTCTCGTCACTGCAGCATGTCCATCTACAGTGTGTGCAAGGTAAGACGCACAGCACGTCAAAAACTATGCCTTATAGACAATGACAGCTTCAGGTTTCCTTTCTTGCTGGGGCACAACAGCTAGTTGATGGGGCAAGTTGGACATCAGGAAACCAAAAACAATACAGTGCAGAACGCATTGTAACAATTAACATGTAATCTATTATTAGACTTCAAAGGTCATTTCCCTATATAAAAACAATAAAATACACAAATGACTTTACACATTTTACATATTGTGGCAGTATACACATCACAGAGGTTTACTACATTTGTTATGTTCAAGGATTATGGTTTAAATTAAGTATTACTTTGCTACAATGTAACAAATCAAGTTGGAAGAGAACAATATAACACAAGTGGATAGATGAAACAAAGTCATTTGTACCCTAGTAGAAAGAGAAAAAGAATCTCATACCACAAATTCCAGAATAGCAATTTTTTCCTGTTTTGGACTGCTGTCCATTAAAAGGATAGGGATGACATGATGGAAATCATAAAATATTTTTTAAATACTGCACATTTTAACAACATTCAAGCCAAAGAAACACACAGATTCCCACTACAGACACTAGTAAATAGCAAAAGTACTTTAAACATCTACATGTCTATTACAATGGTGGTCAATTAACTAGCTAACACCTACATGGTTTGGAATGTCACACTTCTAGCAGCCTACACACATCCCTGTATTTTGCAGCATTTTCTGAAAACTCAGCCTAAAAAGCATAAAGTAAACAAATGCAAATATTTTGTGAACAAAACTATTATAACTGCACAAACAGCAATGTTATCAGAAAAAGGTATTTTTTTACAGTGATAATAGTCAATGCATTCATAGTCTTTCCATAAACACTATATTATAATATACACAAACCCAGAATTATATTTTGTGCTAAACCTTCACAAACAAATTGCTATAGCATGCAAACTGTAAACCTACACATATATTGTCAGAACACTTTTGTTAACCAGAACTAAGTTTTCACATGACAGTAAGAAATTCTTGAGTGCATGTTTATTGAAACCTGTACAGAAATATGAAAATATATACATAACTATATAATTAACAATACAGGTACTGCTGAATATTATTTAAGATGTGCAACTTACAAGTGCAAGCATCAATGATAGTTTTCTTCAACAGCATCTAATGTTTCACCTACTGCCATGCAACAGTTTGTCATTCACATGGTTTATGAAGAATTAAGTACATATAGAAATATTAATTATTTTCATAACTACTAATAAACAACTAGCAATATTTCCAGTGCAATGTTTCATAAATGGACATTGACAATACATTTTCTTATCTCCCAATTTGGCATTTCACACAATGCCCCTCAACAAAAGGCTCAGTTATGAAAATATGAATATAAAAATAAAGGTATTAATAATAAGTGGCAATCTTAGTGTCACTTTGTTAATAGTTCCTTAAACTTTCTAATGCTGCCTAGATGTTAAGTTACACAATTAAAGAAGCCGGACCCAAAAAAGGGTCTGGACACCATAAGGAGCTATGGGTGTTAACTGGAAATATACAAAAAGCACTATAAGCATCAATGAGTTAACAGCTCCTGGATTGCAGACATAGCCTTGACACTTTAGGAAAAATGTGCCGGAGGGTCCACCAGCACTTGAAGGACTATGAACTGGCAGACTTAAAAAAAGATTTACATTTCAGCTACTTTATTTTGGTGAGGGTATGTAACTACTGTTAAGAAGTAACAGCTGTGCCAAGAATGAAAATCAGAGAAATTCAGACAAAACAGTGAAAAAAAAAGAAAGTTGTTAGGTTCCAGATGCTGTGCAAGATATGCCAGTGGCTCACACTACTGACATTCTAATTTGCATGGCAGCATAAAATAATTGCTTCCTTATTTTATATATGTATATATACACACACACACACACACACACACACACACACACACACACACACACACACACACACACACACATATACACGCTCATATAAAAAGGGCTTAAAATGGATTATGGCACACATTAATATGGAAGGTCCCATTAAAAATAAGAAGCACTTCTTGATTTTGATGCATTAAAATAGCTCAAAATATGACAATAAAATGAAAGAACTGACATACAGAGATAACTATAAATAATCACTTGATGTTAAAGTTTTCCACCCTTCCACAGAAAGACCAGTGTTGAAAAAATCAAAAGAGTGCAAATGGGACAATATGAACCACCTAGCACTCTGTTCCTGCTCTGTAAAAATAATACCAGCAGAAATATTTTAGACTTGAATGTCTTGGGATAGCACAAAAAAGAAAATGCCTGATCACAAAAATCCACTCTATTTTTTGTATATGTGTGTGGGGAGTGGCAGATTTTAAACGATGTATGTATGATTTTCTGAATGTTATTATAACCATATGTGAAGAAGTCTCAACTGAGAAATGAATGCTCATTTGTAGTTTTAATGACTGACAAAATTAAAATTAGAATCTTCTGGTGAAATGTACATTATTACTCTACCATCCATATGACCAAGAAAAAAGTAATTAAAGAAACTGCATCCATAGTCGACTTTCTATCTTCCAGATTTTAGGAGGAAATGTAGTGTTCCACATTAGGAAAAACATGGACCATTTACTATCAGCCATGATGGAAGCTCACAGAATTGTTAAAATGTGTTATGTTCTTTTGATGCCCATTCTTTCCATTTGCTTGCCATAGCAGTCACTTGATTGCCACAATAAAGTCAAACAACCACCACCTCCCCCTAAAAATAACAGTCGGTTCTAGTGAGCATCAAGCAGTCAAACAATACAAGTATGAGTAAGCTAAAAAATCACGAATACCATGCCACCCATAATGCCAACAAGCAAAAAACATAATGAAACTATAGCCCTAGTCAAACTTTCATCTTCAAAATATGGAGTACTGCACCATCTCACATATGGACCAAATCTAGGAAGAAAGCTCACAATATGGTTAAAATGCAGAATTTATTGAATTTATTACTTATAAAAATGTATTTGGTAGCAAGTCACTTTTTTAAAGCAAAAAACATCTTTATTGAATTACCACGCATAACATAAATTTATATAAATGAAAACAAACCATACTGACACATTTTCATTTGTAAACATTATAAGTGATTTATAATCTATATAGTCATTGTCAGTCAAGTATTAGAAAGTTCATTCAGTTCCTGCATTCCCTTAAACCTCATTCTTCCTCCAAAACTATATCCTGCATCTATTGTTCCTGCAACATCCCTCCTCTGGGCCAGTAATCAAGAGCCTGAATCCTCACCACTGACACTAGTGAGTGATGTTCATTTGGAACAAATATAGATACACATAGTATTTCCAGATACATCTCTCTGCACCAAGCACAATTTCCCTTAAGAGCACACAGGGAGCGAACACAGTCCTGGGTCTGGGTTTCTCTCTCTCTCTCTCCAAGCCACAATAAGACTCCCCACTAGCAAAGCTATAATGTTGAGTCCTCAGCCAAGTGTCTCAGGCCAGTTCTTCCACCACCCTCTTTGTGAAACCAGTGCTCTGTGAACCTGCTCCAAGTAGCTGACGCACAAACTCTTTGAGATTTGATTTTCACTCACACATGCACACACCTGGGAAAGGCTGGGACAGATTTACTAGCTATGCCCCTCTTCCCAGACTATAAGGTAGATACGCCCACCAGAACACTCCAAAGCCAGCTACTCTAAGGCTCTTACAAGGGTACACAATTATACTAAGTAAAATTAATAATACAAATGATATTGTTTGACCAATGCAGTAAGGCTTTCAGGAGTGTTACCAAATAAATACAAGTACTCTCAAAGGTTAAAACACTCTCTGAAAGACCACCAGCATTTAAAGGTTTAAATATATTTAATAATAAACAATAAAAGAACATGAAATACTAAATATCTATTTACAATAAACACCAGAGTTTCAATCAAAGAAAACATTAAAAATAACACAGATAAATAGATTTACACAGATACAGAAACACAGTACTTAACTAATCTCACTATATTTTCCTGTCTGATCCAAAGAACTACTATTCCATGGTTACTTACTAAAGCAAGGCAAGATGATGTGGGTAAGTAATCCTTCTATGTCAAGTTCCAAAAAACAGATTGGTCTGAGACTTCTCTCTCATCTAGTATTAAAACATCATTTTAGTCCTGAATTACAGAATGACATCACACACATCTGGTCGCCTGACTTCTGGTTCCCACATCACCATTTTTACTAGCAACCAAACCAGAATCTAGCACATATGTGTCAATAATACATACACACAGAGCTTTGCTAAGATTTGTTGCAGCTTCAGAAAGTCATAAAACAATTTGACACTTCCACTCTTCCAGAATAGCAATTAGTTCTCTGCTAAAGACAATACACAAGGTTTTCTAGTACAGACCTTTTGCCTCTGGCTGCACTGAGAACTGTGAGATACAATCTTTATGGCGTAAATTAAGTAATTTAATTTCAAACTTTTTCAAAGTTAGCTGGACGGAGAATAACCTCTTCACTTCCAGTATTCTCTGTTACATTATATGCATTTCAATAGTTACCATAAAGTCGGACATATAGGTATACTTCTTTTCCCATCCAGCAGGACCCACTGTTGGCACATTTTTTTAACACAAGCAACCTTACAAATACATTTTAAACACAAGCACGTGTAGAAATCAGTTTGATATACAAATGACATATAATTCTTTACAAAACTCCAGCTAGCTATGCTGACATATGTTACGCATCCATTGCCCTACTTCTCCTGGCATAGGTGGCAATACCTCACATTGTCCCAGTTTCCACAATTCCCATTTTTTCTGTGTAATTTGCTCCCACATTTCTCATACTATCCCAGTTCTATTTGTTTTATCTCTGTTACTGTTTTCACAGCTTCTAATACAGTTGGTTTAGACTTTGATTTCCATTTTCTAGCAATTGCTTTTTTAGCAGCCATCAGAGCTAAACTCAACAAGGCCTTACTATGTATAGGCAATTCTGATTCTGTATCACATCTCAAAAAAAATAATTTCCTTAGTTACACCAATTTGCTCACCCAGTATTTCTGAATGAATAGTCTGCAGAGAATTTTTAAAGTTTGTCAGCTCAATCAACTCTCAAAATATATGTTCCCAATTACCTCCTTCTTCTCCATCACATCTCTTACATTTGCAATTTACCCAAGGAAAAATTATTTAGAGTCTGCTTGGGGTATAAAAATACCTATGCATAAACTTCCAAGCAAAGATCTTAATCTTCCAGACTTTGTTGCATATGTGGGAGCTATACATATATCCTCCCATTGTCTTTGTGAACTGCTCATCTAATCTCTCTTCCCAATCATTTCTAACCTCCTCTGATTGATTCCTACAGTTATCATGTGATTTTTATCTGTCCTACTAATTATCCATTTTTAACAGCAGCTTCTGTTCTAGATTCTACTACAAACTCTATCAGTGTTGGTTGGTCTTTCATTTAGGATCTCCCTATTTATTTTTCTTTATTATGCAATGATATCACTCCTTGATAGGGATGGCAATCCCTAGCCTACAGTCCAAATAAATTTTTGGCCTCTTCCTATTCTTTTACCTTTCCCCCTCTAATTATTTGCTCCCAATACCTTGGTTCATTTGCTAGTTTTCTCCAGTGAATTCCAGCCTTCTCTTGCCTAGTCTTTGTACCCCTAATTGCAGTCACCCCTATTGGTAGAACATCCTTTCTCCATTCCCATGTTGGCTTAGTTCTTAGAATATTTTCTGCTAATTTAAGAATATAACATTCTGTATAGTTACTGTTATTCTCCTTAAGAATCCATATCCAAAATCCCAGTCTCTTCTTGTTTCTTGAGCTTCCCCATGTTTCATCATCATCCCTTTTCACTTTGACTTATAACTTTTTGCTTTTGCTATGTAAAGGAGCTACTATGAAGCTCTGAAATAGCCCTTCAAATGAGGTAATCCTAAACAATCTTGTTCTACTGGAAGGATCAACTTATCCTACTTGACTCGTGCCTTTTCCTCCTCCCAGGTAAAGTCCTTCAACTCTTGATTAATTGCTATCCACAACATCTCCTCTAATTGATAAAAATATACCTGACCTGTGTATAAAACTAAAGGGATTGCAAACATTTTCACTGTTTGTACCTTGCTATCCACATCCATAAAACAGGCCTTCGAATTTCTTAGTTTTGGCATTACCTTTTGTTTAGTCTTTTCCCACATAGCCTTAGCTGCAAGGACAGAATAATTTTTAATCCATTCTCCTAAGTGCTTCATTTTATCATGTCCCCATAAACATTGGTATTGCTGAACCAATTTGTGTGTGGGTACATAGTTTACATCTATTGCCTTTGTTTTAACTTTATTAATTTTGTATCCAGAAAAGACTGAAACTGTGTCAGAATGTTCCACAGCACTGAAATATCCTTTCCTGTTTTTATCATGTATAGAATAATATCATCTGCAAATAAAACCATTTTTTCTTAATTACCATACCAATTATATCCTTGAATTTCTGAATCCCTTATGTTCTTTGCCAATGGTTGTAAATATTAAGCAAATAACCAAGGGGAAAGAGCACACCCCTGCTTTGTTCCTCTGCTCAAACAGAAATCAGAGAGGACCACCCCCCATTTTAATTTTCACCTCCAATCCCTCATACACTCTCCTAATCAACCTTATAAAATTGTAAGAGAATGCAAATGCTTCCACGTACCCAGTCATTCTTTGATCACCACAGCACTCATTCAGTTACAATGTAACATTTTCCTTTTATAGGGTTATAGGCAAGTACTAGGCAAGCTGCCCTTGTGGGCCATTTTAACCCTAGCCTATTCCTTTTTAGTGTTTGAATTAATTGTTCCCATTTAGGGTGAGGTCTTACCCATCCCACAATCAATAATTATATATTACCCGTAGTGAAAATAACTGGGAGCATACCATAGATAATTTCAGGGGACATATGCATGGGATACTGCATTTAGGAGCTGCCTCTGTCTATTAGCAGTACAGAGGACAGTTCTTGGGTACATTTTTCATTACCCATCCATAGATTCAAGTCATGCTTGAATATGGCAAGGGACGAGCTTTGTTTTACATGGATAGGGAGTCTGTTCCAGGGCAGTGTTATCCACTGTGAGATATATCTGTCCCTCTGAATTGTTGTTTTGGTGTTGCAGAAGAGGTGCGGATGCTTAGAATGAATATTTATTGTGCCATTTGAATTATAACATTCTGGATTTTGTCAGTGTAATCAAACATCCAGGTCTTCAAACATTAAAGACTTGAGATGAGAGCAAGCTGTAAAAGTCCAGCCCTCCCTACAACCAATTAAAAAGCAATTTCATTGTCAAAATCAAGAAATGCAGGTAAAGGTTGGCTACCCTGTTTGCTGGTTAACTATTTGAATTCTGGTACCTGAAATAAATCTCAAGTTGTCCTGCATCATCAGTGAACACAGACAAAACAACACAGCTGAATTAGAGACTTTAAATTTACATCTTTGCTAAATACTACTACTATTTTAATAGATTTCACTTTTTAAATTAATGTCCTATTCTCTTCTAGCATCTCTAGTTAAAAAGATTTCATTTGCAATCAACTTTAACTTTCCTCTGTATCTCATGTATTATTACTTCATTCATAGGATTCACAGGAATTACAAAGCAACTGAGTCGTATGACAATTTACACCTTGTCAACACCCACCCTTAGACTGTACTTCCTTTTTCAAGAAGAGAGAGGCCAATCAAGCCAGGGATGAACTTGTGACTATCCAATTCAATCATTCACTTCCTGTTTAAAAGAAGACAGTATATCACATTGCTTTATTTATTGCAAGAGTCTATTCCATAGATAAGGGAGGTACTCTGTAGTGAATGCATCTTACCATAGCATTTTATTTATTTACAAATGAAAATTTAGATCCCTAGTTTTGGCATATGTAGGGCTACTTGATCTGTGAAATTACAAATAATCCAGGGCTACTAGATCCTTAATGGCATGGAAGCCAAGCCATAGATCTCCCCTCAGAAATCCATAGAATATTGAATAAGAGACAGGGCTTCCAGTCTCTTCTAGCATATGGTTTTTAAGCTAGTGATTTTCTTAGTTTAGAACCTCTGGGGTCTTCCTAGTTATTTGATGCATCTCGTGAAGTACATCCTGTGATGTCCAGTTAATATCCCACTGAATTGCCACCAAACAATATGACATCCAGATAATATCCCACCGGACTTCTAACAATTGATGTGACGTCCCTTACTATCCTGGGTCAGTAACAAAGGAGCTTCAATCCTCACTACTGACTCCAATGTGAGACTGTCACTTAAACAGGAGTAATATTTCACAATTTTCCCCTAAGAGCACAATAGG
The DNA here is from genome assembly GCF_019279795.1 of Protopterus annectens. Lineage (NCBI taxonomy): Eukaryota > Metazoa > Chordata > Ceratodontiformes > Protopteridae > Protopterus > Protopterus annectens. The sequence goes on from NC_056744.1 coordinate 131,112,318, forward strand.
AACATGCTGTATAGCCTGGGACTGGACTGTATACTTCTGTTCACCCCTAATGCAACTTCTTATTGCACACTTCAGAGCAATGTGTCCCAGTTTAAGAAATCTGATACACTCACACTTAAATAAATTAAATCTCACACATCCAAACACTTCTGGGAAAGCCTGACATATATTTCCAGCTGTGTCCCTTCTCCAAAATAATATGGTAATGCTGCCACCAATCAGTCTTTTCATGCCCTTCTAAAGGGGTGTCCAACTATGAAAATTAACTATTAAAACAAATAGCAGCAAATATCCTAAGCAGCCAGGCTTTTGGAGTGGTCCAGGAAGTTATCAAGGCAAGTATAAGCACTCTCAAATCACTAAAGAAAAACATTGATTGTCCAGCCACAATTTAAGTTAATAAAAAATATTTAATATTGAGCAAAATGATTAAAAATATAAAACAGTAATTCCCAATAAATAAACGGAACTCAATCAAAAGTAAAATGAAACCAATACTGTAGGATAGAGATCCAACATTCAGAAAAACTAACTGATCTAGCTGACTAGTTATAATTTCCTAACTAACTAAAGAACAATGTCCCTGATTGAAACTAAATTACTACAACAGACCAAAGGCAGGCTTGCAGTTCTTGGTGAGTCCTTTTTGGGTATCCACTGCACAGTACTTCTGGGATCAACTGACAGCTGTAACTGACAAGTGACAGCAGCAGGCTCTTTTAAAGACTAAACCAAATAGTAAAAATACTCCAAACTGCCACAACTCGTAAAACTCGACTTTAATATAAATGGCGAGTGTATATTAATGCTTCATCAGACCAATATAAAACAAAACAAGCAAATACAATTTAAAAAGCATATAACCCAATCAAATTCTCAAGTTAAAATCACATGATACAAATCATTCATTCTTTTTTGTCAATCAGGAAGTCTTAACATAACCAACATCACTTATACAGACCCAACCTCTAAAAGTTAATAACATGATTGGTATATCAGCAACCGATCATGTAACAGAGATGAACACCAATGAAATCATGTCTAGATGCCAATCCCTCTGAATTAATGCCATAATGGGCGTGATTTCAAAACAGGCTTCAATGAAACCCTTTCATTCAACCCTGGTTCGGCAAATGCTTTTAAATGTAGAATCCATTCCTGTTATGCACATTCAGTTTTATTTTTCAAGTCACCTTCTCTCTCATTAACATAAACAATTTCCAACACAAAAAAATTAAAAGCGTGTTGTAAACCACATTCCAGTACATGTTTTGCTAAAGCATTCATCTCTTTCCCCTTTGAAATATTATTATGATGCTCTAAAATTCTATACTTATAAACTTGGCTCATTTTACCGATATAAAATGTATTACAGAAGGAACAAGCTGCATAATAAACAACATTTTTAGTCCAACAGTTAGCAAAAAAATCCAATATAATCTCAAAGCCATTTGTTTTATGTATATAACATGTACAAGTTAAAAGATAGTTACACACTGAGCACAAGTTACACTTAAATGTGCCTTTACATTCTGAAACAGGATAGATGTCTTTCTTTTGATTTCTACAACACAGCTGCTGTTTTAAGGATAGATTATTTTAAAAGTAAATTTAAGTTGTGCATCTACAACCTTCCTAATATCTGGATCAGCTAACAAAATAGACCAATGCTTCCTAAAAATATTGCAGACAATATTTACATCATTAGAAATATAAGAGGTCTATTCCTAACAGAGCTTATAGACACATGCCAAATCTCAATATTTCTCCTAGAAAAGTAGGGTCTCCCTTATCCTTCTTAGTTTTTAAAACTTCAGCTATACAGCATTCAACTTCTAAGGTGCTGTAGCCCCTATCTACAAACTCAGCTTTAAGACTAGAGAAATCTTCCTCAAGATCAGCATCATTGTCATGAAGTCTCATGAATGAAGAAATGGCCTTTCAGTACATTTTTAACTTACATGACCAGGGTGCATACTAGATTTATGTGAGAGGGCATTATGCTTAACCTCTTTTTTATGTAAACTAGTCCCAAGAGATCTAAAATCAGTTTTGCTCAATGTTACATCAAGTAAATTTATACTATCTTGGAAACTACTAAAACTAAATCTTAGAAAACTAGTTCCATGTAACATCTTAATGAACTTATCAAGTTCTTCTTCTGTGCGTCCCCAGATCATAAATATGTCATCCACAAAAAGTTTGTAAAAGTGAATGAGATGTTTAAAAGAATTATTCTTCAATACCTTTTCATCTTCCCAAAAGGCCAACACAAAATTGACATAGCTGTTAGCACATGCTGTGCCTATCACTACACCTTTTTTTTGCATGTAATAAACAAACATGAAACCATTGTTCTCCAAAATTAATTCTAATAATGTACAGATCAGTTCTACATTGTTCGGTGTTAAGTCTGATTTAGTAGTCAAGAAACTCCTCATACTGTCTGTCCCTAAAGCATTCAGAACAACAATGAATAAAGATGCTACAACTAATGTAACAAACAAAACATTTTTTGACATATCAAAAGAGGAAGCCCATTCAAAAAGAGCTTCTAAAAAATCCTTTGTATCTCTCAGCACTGTGGTAATACTATCAAGGACGGGTCTTAACATCTTATCTAGAGAACAGACTTAATAGGAGGTGTAACAGAGCCCTTATGAATCTTGGGAAGCCCATACATTAATGGTGTCACCAGAAATTCAACAAAGAAATAATCATATCATTCAGAAACAATCAAACCTCTCAGCATTAAATAATAAATAAAAGCATGAACTCTGTCAACATATGCTTTCACAGAATATTTTGCTATGCACTTTTAAGTCTCTTCATCATCAAGTATTGTATATATGCTTTGTAGATAATGGTGCTTGTCTATCACTACAACACATCCACCCTTAACTGCTGGTCAAAATTTGAGATGGATGGCATGCCGAAGTTCATTCAAGGCAGATCTTTCCTCAATAGTGAGATTATGAAATTGTGCTTATGTGGAATAGAGAATTGTTTCCGTATATCTTCATCAGACATAATAACAAAGGCTTCAACAAATTGTTAGATACAGGCATAAATGTACTAGGTTTCTTGAACCCAGGTTCAAGATTCGATTATTCTGTAAACAGCAATGACAAATATTCCTAGCAAAAAGTCTTAAGTCAGTCTACACTTCAGTCAAATCAGAAGCTTCACTAGGAATAAAACTGAGCCCTTTATTAAGAACGGATATCTGATGTTCTGATAAAGCATATGAGGAAATGTTAAAACACTAATTTGTTCAATGCTTTTTCCTTGTTTTTGTTGGGCCCGATTGTGTGTATTGAACACACCCTCTCCTGATCCGACTCGGTGAGCGACTCTTCCTGAAGTCCTGTTCTATGGGCAGTAGACCTGATAACAAAAAATCATGTTTATTCAATTCAACTACTTTAGAGGTAGAAGCAGAAGGTATTGTTGTCAAGTTCATGGCTGTATTCATAGAGGGATTAACAGCTTCACGAGCAATATTCAAGATACTGTCCAACTCAAGTGATTGCTGCACTTCAGCAGAGGGACCTGTGCTGTTAGCTCACATACTCTCAACATCTGATGTCACTTCTTTCCTTAATTCAAGTGGCCATGAAAAAACATGGCCTTTCTTAAAATCATTAAAGTCACATTGCAATTTCCTCAGTTTTAAAGCCTGCATCCTCTTTTCATAGCTGGCCACATTCTCATACACCTCAACTAGACATAGTTTAAATGTCTCTGAAGTATAAGTTCTATATAACTCTTCCTGCAAGTTCTTAATTTCAATGGCAAGTGTCTGTTCCATCAAATAAAAAAATTCAATCAATAACTTAAGATAATTAATGCCTAATTCAATTTTCAATGCCTGCCAGTGTTTCAACAATTCAGGCTATGTATTCCCATATGGGGCATTTTAAGTATATGTAGGCCTCATGGAATAGCTTTAAAATGAATGGCAGCCTCAAAATGTAAATGCTGCCATTGATAACGTTTAAACTTGCAGAGATTATTTTCCAGGTCATTTAACTTCAAGTAAAAGGATTCACTTACTGTCTCTTGTTGTACAGAATCAGAACCATGCTCTTCCAAAAAATCAGATGAGAGAAATGGATTCACGTCAACATGAAGTAGCCACTGTAAACGATCAAGTTTAGGAGCCTTTTATAGACTAGCCTGTCAACTGTTCCAGTTCTAATTTTCATTTTAATTTTTTTAAATTCAACCAACAGCTGTTTTCTAAAAGTTCGTTCCTGTCTTTCAGCTTCTGACAGTAACACATAGCAACTGTCAACATTCTGATGACATCATCTGTGATCAGCTGAATCTGAGACAGTTTGCCATTAGAATCTCTCTCCACAAACCTGCACAGTTAGAAATGTAAAAGGACACTGTTCAAGTCTTTAAAACATTCTGTTCAAACAGATCATAAATCAACATCTAAGAATTTATTTACAATACCACAGCTAGTCACACTAGCATAGAATACACGATAACCAGAAATTACATACAAAACTTCAGCCAAGCATGCCAGCACACGTCTATATTACATAATCTAACTTTTAAAAGTTCGAATGTCATATGGTCGACACCATATGATCGAACTTTTAAAAGTTTGAAAATGTAATACAAAAAAAAAAAGAAAAAAATCTACCAGAATGATTTAAGTAGGGGGGCAAGCTCCCCTGCACCCCCCATACCCCCCGCTCTTTAAATATACCAACTCCGAGATCGCACTACAGTGCAGAAAAGGGAAATCTTCCCATTCTGCACTGTATGGAGATTTCCGTTGAAACATTTAGACTTTTAAAAGTTCAATCATATGGTGTTGACCATATGACATTCAAACTTTTAAGAGTTCGACAACGTGATATAGACCCTGCAAGCACAGATGACAGAGTCTAATTTCTTCACACATCCTACAGGATACATTCTATTCTATTCAATAACTAGCCTAAACAATGCTGAATGTAAGGAGATGATGATCTCTTTAGATCTGGATGATATTTGTTTGGCAATTATCAGCACTAAATGGGAAATTCTGACTACTGTTGTTACATCTTGATAAAAAAAAGGGAGTTATCAACCCAAGTTCCAAGGACTTTAACAACATTCTTGTTTTGGATAGGAGTGTTTTCTATATTGTATGCTAGGGAGAGGGGCTGTTTACCGAATGTGACAATATTGCACTTTTTAGCATTTAATTTGAACTCATTTTAGTATACCAGGTATTTTCGTTCTTGCTTAACGACTTTGGCATCTGAGGTCTTAGCAGTGACTCCCAGTTTACAGCTGACTACAGACTTAGTTAGCTAGAGGTCTTGGTTCATGGTCTGGAGATCATAAACGTAAATCACAAACAAAAGAGGTCCCATCACTGAGCCATTTGGAACATCACTGGACACCTTCATACTCTCTGATAAGGCACATGCTACCCACATTGCATGGGTTCTGGCTTTTAACCAATTTACTTTCCATCTTACTACAAAAGGATCTGTTTGTAATGTATTAAGCTTATTATCTATGTTATAATAGGGTATGGTGTCAAACACCTTGGCCAGGTCAATAGATGCTGTGTGGATAGTATGAACACTCAGCAGCCTGTGTTACCCTTTTGAAAAGGTTAAATAGTTTCATTAAACAGGATCTACCCTTGAAAAAGTCAAATTGCTGAGAGTCAAGCCTGATGAGATTTTTAATCGCACAGTTTATGTTCCATACTTTTGCAAATAAGACTAGTCAGACAAAGAGCCTATAATTCCCATGGCCTACGATGGGGCCATCCTTGTAAGAATGGCATCACTAATGCTGTGTGCCAAACTCCAAGGACAAAGCCAGTGGCTAAACTCAAGTAAAATAATTTAAGGAGTGACTCTGCAAGTGCTTGATTGGCAGTGCTTAATAAACAGCCAGGAATATTGTCAGGTCCCATTGAGGAAGTACTTTTACTTTTGGATAGCACCTTCGGTACATGTTCTTAGTGATAATGAGGTTCTGAGAGATTCAGGGATAAGTGGGCTTTGGACAGTCATCTATACATTTATCTAAGTGGGCACAGAATTCCCTTGTGAAACTACCTGCCATGAAATTTCATCATAAAATCTGAGGAGATTGGTACTTTAAAATCCACTATTTCTGAAATACTGGGTTTAATGCATTTAGAGATAGGGAAGGGGAAGGTGACTATTTTATGATCTGACTTAACCAGGGATACCAGAGGAATAGTACATGAAGAAGCTATACTCAAAGACTAGGTCAAGAATATCTCCTCTACTGGGTTTGTTGCCATTCAGGGCCAGGTAGTTTTTGTTTATTAAATCTAAGAACATTTAGGCATATCGTAAACCATCCTTGATAGGAAGGTATTTTGATTGTCTGTATACTTTATTTTTTTTTTTAAACAAATTTATTGTTTTAACATATAAGAGAAATATCATAACAATTTTATACAAATAATTAAAAATAGGTATTATTATAATATTCAACAAAACAACTAAAGTATTTACAAAGACATCCACTACAATCAGATCAATTAATTAAACTAAAATACTGTGCTATTGAAATTAGAATTTTTTTAACAAATTTTGTAAATTATCCCATACAATAAAATGTGATGTTTTTCTAGTTGTTCTCATTCTAATTGTGCTTATTTCCATATGACACATTATATTCATAACATTTTTAAATTCATTGAACGAAGGAGGTGTATCTGAAATCCAATTTCTAGTTATTATTTTCCTAGCCACTGCTAGGATAGACCATAACAAGGGAAGCTTAATCTTTTAACACATTGAGGTACAGGTGTGTTGAATAATATAAGAGACTTAGAAATAATGAAATTATCTGTAAAAGAGCCTGCAAAATTCATTAATTGACTTCCAGTATTCTTTCAACTTCATACAGTCATAAAACATATGAGCCCAGTCAGCATTAATTTCTACATTACATCTCTTACATAGATTATCTTTATTATTAATTTTATTCATCATCAAAGGTGTATAAAAAGATCTATGTAAAAATTTCCATGTATAAAGTCTCCAGACAATGGAAGATGTAGTTCTATATGCAGATTCCAATATATATTGTTTATCTTGTTGAGTTGGTGGGTCCCCATTAATAGAGGTGAAATAATTCCAGTATGAATCTACATTGTAAAAAGTTTCTTGTCTGATAATTTTATGTATATATGAAAGTTTACCTTTATCAGAAACTTTATGCTGTAAATTTATTATCAAGTAATCAATCAGTTTTGGAATAGATTCTTTAACTGTTATAGACATTAGATCTATTCTATCAATGAGATGTTGTCTAAAGATCTGAACCTCTAACCAGCAAGTTTCTCTTAGATCAAATTCTTGTTTTAAGAAATCTAGATTTTTAACTTTATTATCAGATATCAGCTGACACCAGTACTTTAGATTATTATCTATAGCTAAATGAGCTCCTTCAGAAGTAGATGACATAAGCATACCCTGAGTATAAATTATAGGGAATACAATAAAATTCCATTCCCTATACTTAGGGTGCATGAATATAAAGTTACGATAACTAATAATAATATTTAATGGGTAACAGACCATATGTTTAGGTGTAATAGGTGAAGTACAAAATTCCTTTAGCAACCACAACATGGAGTTATTTATAATCATATTTTTATGTGTTAAGGAGAATTTCATGAAGTGCATACTAATTAGCTCCCAATAATCTTTCCATTTTGCGACATATGACCGATCTATTAATAAAGTAATAACTTTTATAATAGAAGAGATAATATATAAATTAAAGTCTGGAAAAGAAATACCCCTTGAGACCAGCTATTAGTATGTTTCTTTAACGCAATCCTAGGTCTATTAGGTGCCCATAAGAAATTTAACATTAGTGTATTCAGTTTCTTGATAGTTATTTTTGTAGGTGAAAGTATTATTGATTGTATTAAGTATAAAATCTTGGGGAATATTATCATTTTAATAATTGTAAGTCTCTCCTCCATAGTAAAAACATATTATTCCAGGTATTAAAAAGATTTTGTATATTAAGAAAACAGGTATTATAGTTATTATATATAATAGATTTAATATCTTTAGATAGTATTATACCTAAATAAGTTATCTGACCTGAGTTGGGTACATATTTAGTAAAATCACTAATGAGAGTATTTTTTCGTGTATATATAGGTAGTATTTTAGTTTTTCTTCATTGAATATTAAACCAGAAATACTTTTAAAATTCATCATTTTATCAAATAAAGACTGCATAGAAGAATTAGATCCTGCTGATGTAATTAGAACATCATCTGCAAAAGTTGAATTTTTGATGTTGTATTTTCTTCTATTTCAAAACCCTCTATGTCAGTACTGTTTCTAATCAAATTAGCCCAAGGCTCCATTACTAAAGTGAATAATAGTGGAGAAAGTGGACATCCTTGCTTTGTACCTTTAAGAATGGGTATTTTTGTGAAACATATGTTCCTACCTTAATATAAGCCAGCGTTCCTTTGTATAAATGCTCAATTAAATTTACAAATGCATCAGAGAAATTTGTGCATTTCAGTAAGGTAAACAGATAGTCCCAACTTACTGAATCAAATGCTGAACCTATATCAAGACTAATAAGTGTTAAATCTTTCTTTTTCCTATTTGCAAAATCAATGAATGTTAAAGTTCTTCTTATATTATCAAAAGTATTTCTATTTACAATGAAGCCCGTCTGATCTATGTCTATAATGCCGGGGATAATTGTCTTCAGTCTATCAGCAAAAATACTCATAAACATTTTATAATCAACATTAAGTAATGAGATGGGTCGATATGAAGAACATCTAGTTGGATCTTTATTAGGTTTTAAAATTGGTGAAAAAAATGTATATTGCCAAGATGGGGGGGGTTATTAACTCAGTTTGGGCCAGAATAAAAACCTTATGTATTAATGAATATGTAGTTTTAGAAAGGATTTTATATATCTCTGGTATAATACCATCATTACCTGGTGCTTTGTTTGATTTAAGCTTATTTATTTGTGTAATAACTTCTGTATATGAAATACTCTTGTCCAATAGTTTAATCTGTTGTTTATTAAGCTTTTTATTCATGTTTGTGGTTATAAACTCCTTTATTTTATCTTTAGGTTCCATGTTAATGTTGTTATGGTTAATCTTGTGAAAGTGATTTCTAAATTCATCCAGTATTTCTGGTATACTAGAAACATTCTTCTTTTCCTTAGAGAAAAGATTTCTTTGATATGGTTTTGTTTATTCAATCTTTTGTTTTATTTTTAAGTCTATGTAAGTATTTGGGGCTTATTGAATAAGACAAAACTTGTATTTCTCTAAAGTTATTTTAACTTTATGAGTCAAAATTTCTTTGTATTTCTCATTTAGTTTGTTTATTTCTTCAATAACTTTCTTGTCCATAATATTTTCTTTATTATTATGTTTATAAGAGTCTAGTTTACTTTGAATATCTAACAATTCCTTATCCCAAGATTTCCTTTTGTTATTATACCATCTGATACTTTGTCCATATAGATATGATTTTAAGGCATCCCAAACATAGACAATGGAGACTTCAGGAGTATTATTTATGTCTAGAAAATGTTGTACTTCTGAAAGTATATATTCTTTATAGTCTTTTAGCTGAGTTAAGTATGCTGGTATCCTTTTGATCTGAACATTATGAGTATTTTTATCATGAATTCAAAAACAATTGAGTTATGATCAGATATAGGACATGAAATGATTTTGGAATTAATTAAATCTGTTACCATCTGGTTAGAAATAAAGACCCTATCTATTTTTGAATAAGTTTTGTATCTGTTAGAAAAAAAGGTGTATGGTAATGATTTTGACTCTATCTGATTATTAATATCATTCAAATGATAAGAATTAGCAAAATCATTTAAATGTTTTGCATTAGATGTAATTCTTCTTTTCTTTATAGTGGTAGTATCACTTTCATGTAGTATACAATTAAAATCACCAGCTAAAATAATATCCCCTACAGAGAATGATATGATCTTATCAATATGATGTTTCATAAAATCACCAGCTAAAATAATATCCCCTACAGAGAATGATATGATCTTATCAATATGATGTTTCACTGTATTAATACCAATTCCAGGTATCCAATATACATTAATTAAAGTGCAAGTCTTCCCATTAATTTGTATTGTAACCATACAAAACATTCCTTTGTCATCCTGATAAGACTTAATGGTTTTAGGAATGGGCATACTTTTATTCCATAAAATAGCCACTCCTCTTTTTTTATGAGTGTGCTCTGAACTAACCAATACTGTATACTTATTAGTGGCTAGTTTATCAATATCTTTTTTCAAGAGATGGGTTTCTTGCAGGAAGACTAGATTGGCCTTGTGTAGATTAATGTATCTTATTAGGCTTGCCCTTTTACACGGATTATTCAATCCATTAATGTTTAAAGAAATTCCTTTTAAAGATGTCATTTGGCATTTTAAAACTCAAGAATCTTATGATCGAAATAACAAATAACAAGATAAATAATGTTACATCTCCTCTTTTAGGTGTACCTTTAAATATAGCTGTATTTATTAAATCTCTTATGGGATTTTGTATAGGATTCAATTTTGTTTGTAGTGACAATGAGTGTACAAAATATATTGTGGATGTCAAAACTATATACATATAACAATGAACAAGTGAAAATAATGTAAGGATTAAACCTTGCATCCCGCCTGAGTTGAAAACTCCAACTTAGAGCAGTATTTACTACTCAAGTTAACCCCTACCCTAAGCAGCAGTACCTCAGCTACCACCTTATCAATTTAATACTAGTTATATTTAACTGAGGTTAACAGTTTTCAATTCAATTATCTATCAAGACAAAACTACACATTTGATAAAACAGCATCATATAAACTAAAATAAACTTTTTTTTTTTTTTTTTTAAAAACTGTTCATACTATTATATAGATCTATGTAATATATAACACTTGTATTCTAATAGCATTCAAATAATCTTAATGTTAGAAATCAAGAGGAGAGAAATTTATGTTCTAACATTCATTTAAATCAAAAACTTTGGCTAATATGATTCAGACATTACATGCATTAAGATGCATCTATTTTCTGTCATGTGAATTCTATCAACAGCTTCCAAAAAAATCTTGAATTGTTTGTATATGAGCATTTACTTAAACTCATTATTGTCAATAGAGTAAAATATTGTATTCATAAAAATTATTATAAATCATATTGCATAGTTATGCAGATTCTCAGAAACACCTGCGTTATTACCTAAAAAAAAAAGCCATCACACACAAACACAGACACACACACATACATATACACACACACATATACACACACACACACACACATACCCCCACACACACACACACACACACACACACACACATACACATATACATACATACACACACACACACACACACACACACACACACACACACACACACACACACACACACATATATATATATATCTGATCTCACTGAGTTGTGTGTTAGTAGAGCACTATCCTACTTGCTGTCCCTAGAATAAATCTGTCTGCTTTATACAAAATAATGCACAGCAAACACATATTAGTAACCAGATTTTACAATCATGCTAACCTACTGCTTTAAAATATATCACATGACATTTCTTCCAGAATAGAGTTATACGATTATTTATGCTTGCCAATCAGATGAATTAAATGAGTTATAGTAAAGTATATGTTTGGGACACAAGTTTTTAACACAGATTATTATGCTACTGTTAAGTAGATTTTCAGAAAACATTTAAATAAATGTTTCATTTTCTATGCCTTCTAAAATAAGATATTTACTTGCTACAAGAAACTACATCATCCAAACTCATCATAACTGACATATTTTATGAATAGAGTATTTTTCCTGAATCTGTGGTGTGTCAGTGTGATAACCTTGTCAATGTTTATACTAACTGCTTTCAGTTTCTCTGTGAAAATTCTGTGAGTGAAGCTTCTGAGGAAACTCATGGACACTATGCATGAGACAGCCCACATCCCAGATTGTCTCCCTTAACATTTTGGCGGGAAACTTATTAAAACTTGTGGCAAACATTCATTTTGTCAATAGAGTAAAATATTGTATTCATAGAAATTATTATAAATCATATTGGATAGTTATGCAGATTCTCAGAAAAAAAAGCCATCACACTCACACACACACACACACACACACACACACACACACACATATATATATATATATATATATATCTGATCTCACTGAGTTGTGTGTTAGTAGAGCACTATCCTACTTGCTGTCCCTAGAATAAATCTGTCTGCTTTATACATGTCTGTATACTTTAGAGAGCGTTTTTTTTTTTTTTTTTTATAGGTATTCCAGTTTATTGAGGGGTTAAGTAAACATCTCTCAAAATAATAAAGCTCTTGTTTAGCAAGAGTTTACCAAGTGCATTTAGGGACCTTTCATGCTTTTTAGGAGACAGAAGATGTCCTGTCACAGACTATAAACTGATAGTTCTGTTTAGTGTGGTTTGCAGATTAATGAGCTCTGTTTTTGGGTTTCTGCAGATCTGTCTTGAGGTGATATAGTCCTACACAAATATGGAGATGCCACTACAATAGCCATCTGGTGCGAAAGCATGACATGTAGAAAACCCATGTAGGGAGGGAGCACTTTCTGAATATTTAAACCTGGTTTCAGTAACTACACAGACATAAATATGTTCCGAATACAGGCGAGTCTCAAGCCTGGACAGCTTGTTCCCGAGACTTCTGGCACTGAGCAAAGCGATCTTAATGTGATCCTGTTTTTGATTTGTATGTGAGTTACAATTAAATGTCCATTAGCTAGATTCTACCAAAAAGGCACTATGGTGGCAGTGAAGGACAATAGATTGGAGTTATAACAGCTAAATACCATACATCCGAACCAATGTATGTGTCCCTCCCAGAATACATAAACAGGCCACAAAGATAGTCATGTAATATGGCCACAAACAATAGTGGCTACTTTTCTGCTCCACATGTGTCTGTACATGGGGAACACAGACTGCTCTGCTATACTCTCTTATGTTAGGATCAGTACTCTATATGCAATCAAAGATGCATGCATTGCATTACTAAGAATAATATCACAAAATGCAATGATGCAGAGTTTGTGTGCTCTTTGAGTGTGTCCATGTGTGTGTGTCTGTATGAAAGAATGTTTTTCCTATAAGAAACGTCAAACATAACTGTAAAGGGTACAAAGGTTCATTGCAAGTACTACGCTATCCACCATTGTGATCTGTTTTAAGCTTAACCAATTTCACCAAAGGTGAGAATCAATCCCTGTATCTTGTATCTGTGAGATAATACGTTGACTATTAAACCAACCACCAAAACCAAATATTTGTTCATTTATTTATTTATCCTTTGGTGACTGGGTTAGTCCCACTAAGCTAGTAGCCTCTTTATACAGGAGAACTGAGGGAGTATTTATACTGCTAGGGGAAATTTGGTCAAGGCATTGGGGAACTTCCACTACTTGTCACTGGTGTGTGTGTGTGTGTGTGTGTGTGTGTGTGTGTGTGTGTGTGTGTGTGTGTATGTGTGTGTAAAGAAATGTATTTACTTACATAAATTAATCTGTTGTGACAGATATGCATAAGCCTGACCTCAGCATGTCTGTATACCATTGCATTTTTCTCAATACATATTGTAATTTTACTTAAAGTTTAGCTTTGAAAATGCACAATCTGTAAATGCAAGCATACTGTTACAGTCCCAATAAGTCAAGTGCATTTAGTTTTATTTTAATGACAGTTTAATTTAAATAGATATTACTATTTAGAAATTGTTTCCATTGCAACTGTGATGACACTAGTGAGGACCCAGAATGAATATGGGGAGTTGATGGGACACGCTACAATATCATTACATAGCTGAGGCTCTGCACAGTGCCTACGCACAGTCCTCCTTCTTGGTATTGAACACAGATATGACATGACCCAGTGGCTCACACAAGACACCTCATCTTACAACAGCAGGGCCTCCTGCCACATTGGGAAAAAAAAATGCCCACAACATTTTAGAATCCAGACTTTCCATTACTAGTGATACTGCACCCTAACACTGAAACAGCTTTAATAACATTAGCTCACCCTTTCACTCTTTTTTTAAAAATTAATTAAAAACAAAACAACAACCCCCCCTAGCAGCATAGCTCTCAACCTTCATTCTCCAAAATGTGAAAATTACCCCTCCTAATATATATATATATATATATATATATGAAATCAGCAAAATGTAGAACCCATACTGACAGAGTACTAACAACTTCAAGTAAAATGGTTAAAATGTCCAGCACAACAGGACCCGAAAAGCAACAATTAAGTACAGTGCTGTAAATCCTTTGCGTGGCCAATACCAACACAAACGCAGCTTATTCAAAATCTTTTATTAGATCTCCAAATTAAAACCAAGCGCTTTCTCCCAGTCACTACCGGGCTTTCTCAAGGTAAAACAGTTTGATAACTCATGCCATTTCATTTATACTCTAGACAAGGTCACATGTCTCAGTTAATTAATGCCTATTAATATTTTAAATTAAAATACAAAGAAATGTAAAAGTATAAAATTGTAAAAATGCAAAAATGTAAAGTTTTATATAAAGTTTTGTATAAAACAATCTTGTATCAAAACAATAAAGCAGCACTATTGTGTTAGTTAACCATATTCTCAGGACAAGTAAACATACCCCCAATAAAACCCCAAACTTCCTCCTGTTTTTCTTTTATGCTTTTACTTTTAAAGCCTTTTCATTAAGGTCCTAGTACAACCCAAGCAGAACCCTGTAAGACAAATTATTTCCACCTTTACAGTCTAGCTTGTCTCATTTTTAAAACACTGTTAATGTTGATGTTCTCATTCATACCGGGAAACCTACTAGCATCCAATTTAAGTTGCCAAAGTAGTTCACGGTATTCTAGCTTCGTTTCCCAGTTGCCACCTCTAACTTCAGGGGCAACTTGCTCAAGGACAATAAACCTTACACGCATATTTTCACATGTCAGCAAATGTTTGTAAAAAGCATTGCTTTCCTTGTGGTTACTGATGTCATTCAGGTGTTCATACACCCTTCTTCTTAAAACCCGCTCTGTTTTTCCAACATAAAACCCTTTAATGGTTAAAATGTATTACATAATAAAAAACATTATTTTAATGAATTAATGATGCAGTGTTATGGATATTCGTGAAAAAAAATGTTAGAAATTAATGTGTGACAGATACTTTCAACATGGAACACTGAGGAATTTGGACTTAAGACTCAAATGAGGAACATTCCTCATAAGGTACACTTGAGAGGTATTCCTATCACTACAACCCTCAGCTAATGATTATTAAACTACCTTTAAAATGAAGTGACTTAAAATAAAGTGAAGATGCTGAGAGTGGGACCCATTTTGGAGGAACACTTCCTGTTTCCATTTCAGGTGCAGAGGAAGTCTTGAGAAACAGGGAGCCAGACGGAGAGAGAAGGAGATGATGGATTTGTGAAAGAAATGAAACAGAAAGCAAATACTGACACCAGAAAATGTGTGTGCAATTCTAAGGAAATAGTTCAAAGAAACCTGTTTGATGGAAATGAGTCATCAAATGATGGTTGTATAATTGCAACCCTCCAGTTAGGAGGGTTGTGAGATGATTTACTTAAAGAAATGGTGGTGCAGAGTGAGCCAAAAAATGAAGGAGATGTTTCATGGGGGAACATTATGGGAAAAATACAAAAGGATGACTCAGAGACAATACTGAAGAATGTGGTGTGATGAAAAAGAAAACATATGAAAATAAAGTTAAAAAGCAATGTGGAGTAGCAGAAAAGAAGGCAAAAGAAAATGAAAAGCAGAAATACATGGTAAGGATTCAAAGTAAAGAGGAGAAAGAAATGGACAGGTATGAAGTGTGGGCCAATTCAATAACTCCTTTGGCTGTAAAAGCACGAGGTAAGTTTATTCTCATTAACAATTAATTTTGTGACATTATATTTGAGAAGATTTGTGTACAATTTCAAACAGAGGTAGAAAGAGAGACTTTGAGAGGACATTTGGAAGCTTTCTGTAAAGAAGTACTGGACATTGCAAACGTTTATGACAAAAGGAGTTTATGGACTGGTGGCTGGGTTTGTAATCTACATACATATAGGTCCATTAAAAACTGTTTAGTATCCTTTAGCACATATTGATTCTCATTCAAAATAGGTCTTAGATGTTTCTCGATGTATACAGATAGGTGTTCTGTCAGCCAACCTCCTCCAGCCACTATAGGCCTCATAGGTGGATCTCTTGCATTCTTGTGAATCTTAGGTAGGCCGTGGATGGTAGGTATTAGGGGATTCTTGACTGACAGAAAACTTAACAATTCTTTAGTAATCACCTCACCTTCATACATATCTAATAGAGTGCTGGTCACATTCTGTATAATATGTTGTTATTAATTAATAATGTTTGGAAGAAAGAGAGAATAAACAAGATTTACTTTTTGTAACATTAGATATACAATCCCTATTTACGATAATACCTAATGATATAATTTAACCTGGTTAAAACCCTTTACTAAAGACACTGAAATCATACCACCAGGTTATAATATCTTGAGACTCGACCGCAATGGTAAAAAAGGCGGAGGAGTAGCACTATTGTTCAAAACAGAACTAAAAATAACATTAGTACCCTATGAGAACCTTGGATTTACTAAAACTGAACTTCTTATCTCAAAGCTGCAACTAAACCTCAAAAAATCTATCTATATCATCTGTATATATCTACCCCCTGGAAATAACTCTACTACCGTAGAAAATATCCTCAGTTGGGCCTCATCCACCTACCCGCAAGAAACCATAATACTAGGGGACCTCAACTTAGACTGGTCCTCAATATCCACTAACAACTCAGCATCTCATATTAATCTCCACGGCTTCACTCAAACAATTAACACCACTACTAGGATTAACAAAACTAATAACAAAGAAAGTATTCTTGAATGGATTTTGGTAAACAAACCTCTAGTTAAATATCAGTCTGGAACGCTACCTGATGACATTAGTGACCACAACCTAACCTATATTATAAGACAAAAAAATACCTCTAACTACTCTCCTTTATATAGGACCCTACGTAACCTCAAATGCTTTAACCCAACCCAATTTAAAACTGAACTAAAGGCTTGTAACTGGAACCCACTAAAAACACTTCCTCTGCAAGAAGCTGTTAATTACTTTAACAACACATTCCTAACTATTCTAGATTATCATGCACCAAAACGTTCTATTAGAATTAAGGCTAAGCCAGCCCCCTGGCTAACAAAAGAGACTAGACAAAAAATGTCACTTAGAAACAAATCTTGGTTAAAATGGCGAATTAGCAAATCTCCCATAGACCAACAGACTTTCAGGCATCTGAGAAACAATACCAAAAAAGCAATCCTCTCTGACAAAAGGAACTATTATAGCAATCTTCAGCAAGTGAATCACAATAACCCTCAAAAATTCTGGTCAACCCTAAATAGACTTCTTCACCCTGGACAGACTACCACCCCCCCCCCTTCTGGGTCTGATAAAATTTCTCCCCTTGATACTGCCAACACTTTCAACTCATTTTTCATTAATACTATTAATTCCTTGGCCTCCCATCTCTCCTGTGACAATACTAGCATCCATGACCATGCATCCTCCAAACTACCGACCTTTAGGCTTCAACCCATCTCCACTACCTTTATACAGAGATGCATTCTCAAACTTAAACCTTGCACCCCCTCAGCTGACCAGCTTCCTTCTGAATTCCTTCAAAAGCAGCCTCTGAAATAGCTTATCCCATATCAATTCTCATTAATAGGACCATAAATGAAGAAACCATCCCTGATGTATGGAAAATCTCTCACATCATACCATTACATAAAGGAGGAAACTCCTTTGAACATTCTAACTACAGGCCCATAGCCCTATTGTCCCCACTCGCTAAAATAATGGAAAAATGTGTCCACCATCAGTTAATGAATCACCTTATACAAAATAAAATTCTGACAAACTGTCAACATGGCTTTAGGCCCTATCATAGCACAACTACTGCTCTGCTCTCATTTACAGATATTATTAACAATAATCGCAACAATAATATCCTGTCTTCTGCTCTCTCCATTGACCTGTCCAAAGCCTTTGACATGGTTAACCACTCTCTCCTATTAAAAATTCTCGAATCTCTTTCCTTAGGACCTGAGGCTATCCACTGGTTCAGTTCATATCTCACTAACAGGAAACAGGCTGTCCTCTGGGATAACAAACTCTCATCTCTTCTACCAATCTCACTTGGAGTCCCCCAAGGCTCTATTCTTGGACCACTTCTTTTCTCCCTCTTTATAAATGACTTACAATTAGCCATTCCACAGGCTACTTGCATTCAATATGCTGATGACTCCACACTTATTTGCTCTGCTAAATCCATTTCTGAACTTCAAACTAACACTCAAGCTGTATTTTCTAAAGTGAAACTTGGTTCCTAAAACGCTGTCTACTCCTAAGCAAAAAGACCAATCTACTACTCTTTAAACCTACTACCAGATCCCCTACATTTGACTTCTCCATTGTGTCGAATAATGGAACCATTATATCACCTGACTCTACTACCAAATTGCTAGGTGTCACAATTGATAACAATCTCTCCTTCGACTTTCATATCAATAATACCATTAAATCTGTAAACAGGAAACTTGGCTCTCTATTTAGAATCAAAACTTTTTTAACCTTCCCAGCAAAAGTGAATCTTGCCCACTCACATCTTATTTCCACACTTCTCTATGCCTCACCTATGTACACCAATCTCAAGAAAAACAATCTGTCTAAACTGTCTACCACTTACAATAACATAGCTAGATTTGTTACTGGAAAACAATTTAGAACCCACCATTGTCAGAATCTGCAACAACTTAACTGGCTTGAACTGACAAACATGTTGCTTCTATCCCAACTTATGTTTGTCCAAAGAGCCTTTTACCAACCTCTTAATACACCTGCTCTTTCTAACCTCTTAAGCCCCTACTCAAACCTGAACTCACTCCGCTCTTCTAGCAAACTGCTAGTTACCTTAACCAAATCTAATAACCTTGCTGGTGATTCCCTTTTCTCAAATGCCATTGGGAAACACTGGAATAAACTTCCTCCCGAACTTACTTCAATTGCATCTACTGCTCTGTTTAAACAAAAACTAAGAGTCCACCTTAAAAACCACTGGATATGTTCCTGCTCTAAGCCTGATTAAAATTTTCTTGGTTCTTTCTCCTCCTCATGGCTATTTGTCTCTCTCTTTCTGGCAATACATATCTCTTCTAATCTGTACCTTCTTTCGATTAATGTTCTCTCTTTTCCTTGGTTTCATGCTTTCTCTAATTGATTCCAAAGATGAAATTATGTTGAACATGTGGTTTATACCTTTAAAATATAATTAATCATTCTTGTCTTGAGTGAAAGACCTACCTCTTTTTTAATCTGTTGTTAATCTGTTATTTTGTATTTTTTGTTTTGTTGTATCCGTCCTGTCTACATGTGGAGCTTTTCTCCCCGGGCCTCTACTGAAAATGGAAATATATCCAGTTAGACTTGCCCGGTTAACAAATGTAAAATAAAAATAAAATAAAAAATATAGGGGTTCAGTATATAGAAACATATTTACAGAATCATAGTGGATATTCAGTGGTACAAATCAATCTGATTATTCACTTCCTCAGATTAGTGTTAGAGAATAACCTGTTTATATTTGAGGAGAAGATTTATAAACAACAGGATGTTGTGGCCATGGGGACCCCATGTGCCAATAGCTATGCTAACATGGAATTGGCACATTGGGAAGAGAACATCTTGTTCCTACTTGAGGATTTTATGACATATGTTACCTTCTATCGACGTTTTGTCGATGATCTTTTTATTTTATGGAATGGGAACTATGATCAATTATTGAATTTAGTTGATAGAATGAACAGTCTAACTAATTACTTGAAATTTACTATGAATAGTTCAGATTCCAGAATAGATTATTTAGATATTTATATAGAAAAACTATATGATGGTCTGGATAATACTGGGGTGTATCAGAAGCCCTGTCATCATAACTCATTGCTGATGAGATCTAGTATGCACCCCCCCATATGTCTTTAGAAATATTATAAAAGGTCAGGGAATGGCAGCCTCAAGACTAAATCCACTAGAGAAATGTTTTGAGAATGAACTTACAAGTTTGAAAAAGAAATTATTATATAGAGGATATACTGAAGTTGAGATTAATGAAAATTTGAAAGATATTACGAAATTGCGTGTAGGGACAGCAGCACTTTACTATGCGCCAGTGAAATCAGGATCTACAATGCACCACTTGGTTGACTTCCCCACTGTTAGATTCCCTATATCATTTGCATCTGATAACCATGAAATTAGGGACATATTGAGTAGAAATTGGTCTATATTGCAGGTAGATGATAAGATTAGGGAGATTGTTGGTGATCGACCTAGGTTTTTATATAAGAATAAGAAAAACCTTAAGAGATTACTATGTTATTCACATAATACACGAACATCATTGGCTGAGGGGAATACTGACCCATGTGATGCATGTAATTTCTGTACTTTCATTGACACATCTAGGGTCTTTGTTCACCCTGACTTGGAGAAGGAGTTTATTATTTCTTCATCAGCTAATTGTAAAACAATGAATCTCATATATTTGGCTGTATGTCAGGTTTGCTGTTCATTTTATGTTGGAAAAAACAACAGAATATTTAGAGATCGTATACGTGAACACGTATATCATATTCATAAGAAATTAGAATATAATGCCCTAGCTAAGCATGTTATGCATACAGATGAAACACACTGGTTTAAGTTTAGAGCATTAGAAGTTATTTCTCCGAGTATATGAGAAGGTGATATTAGGAATCACACAGAGTATAAGGAGAATAACTGGATTATCACACTATGAGCAGATAGCGGCAATGGCTTAAATGAGAGAGCTTCCATTAAACCTTTATTAAGGAAACGTAGGAACATTAAATGAATGCCTTTACTTAGATCTCCTTGAAATGATGCAATAAGTAACACACAAGTTTATATGAAGAGCTTAAGCTTTATATAGGCAAGGCTTGATTCTATGAAGTATATGAAGGTCATGGAATATGGGGCACTTTTTACACTTTAAGTATTCATATAGATTTATGCAGTAGAGCATGTTATTATATACATATATATTTATTGTCATATAGGAATTATATGTATTTGTTTATTAATTCATTTTATTTCATTGCAATTTTTATTTTAATTTTTATTTTTTATTTATGGGAAGGTTGTCATTTCATAAGTCCAGTGTGTTGTTTTATTTACTTAGTGATTTTGGTCAGTTTCAGTGTTCCTTTTTATAACATTCTTAATTGCTGTGGAGATACGATTGGTTATTGAGTGTTTTGAATTTGCTATATAAAGTGTCATTGGTATGAGTTTAACACATGTTGATCTGAAGAAGCTAATAAGCGAAAGTGCTCATCTTGTTTTAAATAAACTATTTGTTCGTTACAAGGACTATTGTGTCTTGAGAGAAAGCTGTGCCTGGTTTGCTCCTACACCTACACATCCTTACAAAGTTTTATTATTACTATTTTGGCTATGGAGCATTTGTTCAGTGAGTCGACATTATCTTGGTATTTAATCAATTATAATAACACTGTTGATGCATTTTAACATAAGCATCTGTACAAGTCAGTGTGACAGCCAAATGGCAGAAGATTATTTACAAAACTCCAGTCAACTATGCTGGCATATGTTACACATACACTGCCGTATTCTCGCTGATACAGCTAGCAATAACTCACATAATTACATCTCTCTCCCCTTTGAAGACTCACGCTAGTTTTTCAAGTAACCCTGGAAAAACATTGCTGGACAGAAGTGGGCCTGGTTGGGAACACATTAATCTATACCTTGTCTTGAAAATCCATCTGCATTGGCATTGCTGAAATCTGGACTAGCTAACACAGGGGGGTCCTCCCAAAGCCCCTTTAAGCTTTTGGAATGCCTGCTTGCAGGCTGGGTCCACACTACCTTATCTAGCCCATTTTTCCTTGTCATGTCTGTGAGGGAAGCAGCTATTGTACTATAACTGGAAACAAACTTTCCATAGTACCCAGCTGTCCCCATGAAGGCCTTCATCTGCTTTTTGATATCAGGGGCAGACCACGCCTGAACAGCTTCCACTTTGGCATGTTCTGTCTTAATTTTACCACTCCCCACTCTATGTCCCAGGTCAGAGACCCGCAGTCTGTCCAAGACCTACCTGACATGCCAAGGCTTCATCATGTTAACATAGTACAATTTGTGCCACTGCCTCCTGTCTAGGATGTTTACTATGTAGTTAATATTACTGACCTTCCTTACCACTTTAAAGTGTCCCTCCCAAGCTGACAGCAGCTTATAGTGTCTGACAGGAATGAGCACCATAACCTGCTCTCCCACATTATTCTCTCAGACTCAAGCATTCCTGTCATACCAGACCTTTTTCTGCTGTGTTGCATCTGCCACATTCTCCTAGGCCAAGCCCATGAGCTCCCTAAGCCTCACCCTGAGGGTTAAGACATATACCACAAAAGACTCCTTGTGAGATTCACACTCATTATGAACCAAATCTAAAGGCCTCCTCACCCTATGCCCATACAGCAACTCAGAGGGTGAAAAACCTGTGGATTCCTGGGGTAACTCTCTGTATGCAAATGGTAGCTGTAGCAAATATTTGTACCACTCTCTCTTAAACTGGTCTGCAAATGCCTGTAGCATGGTCTTTAGCATAGAGTCTAACCCCGCCACAAGACCATTAGTCTGGGGATGGTAGGGAGTGGCCTTTCGGTGCTTCACCCCACAACACTTTCACAGACAAGCCAGCAGGTCTGACATGAAATTGGCACCTCTGTCTGTTAGTATTTCACTCACAAAACCTACCCTGCTGAAAATCTCTAACAAAGCATTTGCCACCTTATCTGCCTCAATGCTACTGCCTCAGGGTATCTATTAGCATAATCTCCAACCACCAGGATATACTTCTTCCCTGTGGAACTTGGGATTCTGAGAGATCCGACAATCTCCATAGCTACCCTCTGAAACAGCTCCTCAATCACACATAAAGGCATCAACGGAGCTTTGATCTTGTCCCCTGCCTTGTTTGCCTTTTGGTACTGCTCACAGGTCTGCAGTAGCTTGTTGCATCCTTTGCAATCCAAGGCCAAAAAAGGTCTGCATAATACATCTCTTGGCATGCTTTATACCCATAGGACCTGCAAAAAGAATGTTGTGGGATATGACACCAGATGGTAAGCTCTAGGCACTACCAAGTGCTGTATTACTTCACACTCTACTCCTTCCTAAGGGTCCACTCCCTATACAGTTACACTTTGTTACCTGCAAAAGGAATGTCATCGGCTAGAAGTGACAGACAGTAAGTTCTGGGCACTACCAACTGCTGTATTACCTCACGCGCTACCCCTCCCTCAGGAGTCCACTCCCTATACAGTAACCCTTTGTTCCAGTATACAGGCTCCCCTTTTCCTTGGGCATAATGTGTCTCCTTGGCTACCTCCCTTCAAGCCTCATAGGGTACGGTCGGAAGGCTGAGCCTGTCTCAACTCTACTTTTGTGACCTTTCCCAGCTCTCCTTCCACAGGAAGCCTAGTATCTTCTGACAGCGGTGCTTTTCCTTGCAGTCACCCTGTCCTAGGGAACATCAGTACCTACCAGCAGTTGTGGCTCATGTTTAGGCACACTACTACAAGATAGCTCCCTCCCAAAAATAGCCAGATCACCAACCCCAGCTTCAGGTGTTGGATCTGTCTGGTTCTTCCCCAGGCTACCAGACCTACATGCCTGTCTTCAAGCCTGACTGCATGCAACTGCATGCACACAAGTTACTGCATTATCAAAATCATTCCCTATCAAGACATCTTCAGGAATATGATCAAACACAGCTACCTGCCTGCTTTCTTTTCCACCCTCCAAATCAAGGTGAACCTTGGCCAAAGGTATTTGGAAAGGGATTCATCATAAAGCTCTGATTGGAGTGGACTGCCCAAGGAAGTACTGCTCCTCTTTAACCACTGCAGGCTTCACAATGGTTATGAAAGAGGCTGTCTCTCTGTCTTAGCAGTAGCCTGTCTTCTATCCACTAAGATAGAATACAAACTCCGGTGACAGTTTGGTACACCTGTTGTCTCCAAACAATTTACTACTGGCACGTTGTTATTCCCACTTGCTAGTGCCCTCATCTTTGGTTCCCCACGTTGCTTCAGTTGACATTAGTATGCTACATGGCCCATCTGGTTATATTTAAAATATCAAACCCCTAATTCTGGCTGTTTATCTGAACTAGTGGCTTCTCCTGTTACTGGTAGACTCTGTTGAGGTGGTTTAGGCTACCCACCATGGGTTTCCTTATATCACTGTGCGGCCTGGGTATCCCCTTCTTGTGCAGTGATGCCTTGCTTGCTAAGTAGAGGATCCCCTTTTCTCTCCATCTGCAGCGTTACACTTTTGATCAGCCAACCAGATTCTCATGTCCTCAGGTAAAGTAATAAGGGCTTGTTCCCTCAACAAAAGGTCTGCCAGCCTTTTGAAAGTGGTAACCTGAAATTCACTCACACACCTATGAAATTAAATACTCAACTCAGCAATATAATCGCATGCACTTTCATCTGCCTTGCGTCTATGTTCACAAAACTTTTTTCTGTAAGCTTCATGTGTTAACTTATAACAGTTCGATAAACATTGTTTTACTCTATCATCATTTAAACAATCATTATATGACAATTTAGAAACAGCAGTTACAGCTTTACCATGGAGTAAGGGGGTTAGGAACCATACCCAGAGCTCTTGGTCAACATTATACGGTTTACATACTCTTTCAAATATATGCATAAAACTATCAAAGTCATCCCCCTCTGCAAATTGTGGAAGAATGTTACAGCCCTTTATTGCTTCTGGAGTCAAGTTATTCCCTTCCCCATTACCTCCACGACCTTGTTGCAGCTGCTTCACTTTTTCGTCAGCCTCCACTCGCCACAGTCTCTCATGTTTGGACTCTAGTTAACGCTAACGCTGCTTCTCCTTTTCTTCAGCCACCAAACGCTGTAGTTTCTCTTCAGTCTCCAAACATTTGGCTTCCAGTTCAAAATCACACTGCTTTTTTTTTCGGACTCATGTTGACCCAGTTTCTCCTTTTCTTCAGCTTCCAAATGTCCGACCTTCACTTCAAGTCTCTAACTCCCGATGCATTTTTAACTCCTGTGAGGAAAAGATGAACTGTCCTGTTTCTGAAGACTGCACATCCACAATACTAGACTAGTTGTCCTCCTGGCCACTGGTCTGCACTGCAGCTGTGATTAAAGCTGAAATCATTTCATCTTTAGTCCAGTTAGGATGCACCAGTCCTTTGGTTTCGTACATCTTGGCCAATTGGTTCTTTGTCAGCTTACCATAATCCTCTGCTGACATCTTTACCTGTTTTCACTGACTAAATTAACTAATAAAAATAAATAAAACTGTTGTGAAAATGAAACTCTGAATGTTTACCTTGCGACTGTTCAGAATACACATACCTTCATTAACAACTCCCCACGGGCTACCAAGTTCAATTATTATCCCGCCACTCTGCCACCAATATGTGATGGACCCCTCTTTACCCCAGGCCAGTAATCAAGGAGCCTCAATCCTCACTTATGAAAGACTGTCACTAAGAACAGGAATGGATTTACACAGTAATTTCAAATGCAGCTCTCTGCATCAAGCACAATTTTCCCCAAGAGCAGTTTGAAGTGACTGACACATCCACACCTGGGTATTTGGTGCAGTGGTGCAGTGGCAGCATTGTCACCTCACAGCAAGAGGTTCTCTGGTTCGATTCTTGACTGAAGTGCCTTCTGTGCGGAGTCTGCATGTCTTCCCTGTGTTCACGTGGGTTTTCTCCGGGTACTCTGGTTTCATCCCATGTTACAAAGACATTTGCTTTTCTCCCCGGGCCTACACTGAAAATTTGTCTTTGTTCCAAGTCAGACTTTCCCGGTAAACAAATGTTAAATAAATATGATTTTCACACAGACTCCTGGGAAAAGATGGTATATATTTATAGCTGTGCCCCCTTATGCCCAGACCATAAGTTAATTATGCTGCTACCAGACAGTCACTGTCAAGCTCTTACAAGGGTATCCAATTATACTGAGTAAAATCAATACTAACACAAAATGGTAGAGTGTAACCCAAGCAGCAAGGCTTTTCAGAGTAGCCAAGGCATCACCAGAATAAGCACAAGTACCCTCAAGACGTTAAAAGAAATCTCTAAAAGACCAGCCCACAATGAAAGATATAAAATATTCAAGAATAAAATAAAACAGAAAACATGAAATCATCAAATATTTAAGTGCAGGGGGCGTGGCCAAGGATGAACACAGGATAGCAGCAGATTTCTTCAGCTCCACCAATTTCATTACACTGAAAGGAATTAATTACTTAAAAAATTAATTTTTGAAGTAATTTTCTTTCTAAATACGTTTGTTTTATATAGTTCTTGAACTATATCTAAAAAAGAAAGGAAATCTTAACAATATTCCTGTCAGAAATCACTGTGGAAATTTTCCTGTCAGTTTATCAGTCTGAAATGAGTTCCAGTAAGACAAATTCTCAAGACTCCAGCATCAAGAAAGAACTTCAGTCTCTGATAATTATAATCCAGCAACTTACTGATAAAATGGATACTAAAATAGACACCTTCATAGAAAAACTACAAAACAAATAGACCTGTTACATACAGACCTGCAACAACAGAAGAACCAGATGACAGGCATAGAAGAAGCTGTGAATGACATAGAAAATAGAATCCAAGAAGAGGAAATCAACATTGAGTTTCTGCTGAAACAAAATACACATTTACAAACAAAGCTGGATGACCTGGAAAATAGATCTAGGCGCAATAACATTAGGATTTTTGGACTGCCAGAAAATATTGAAGATAACAATATTACTTCTTTTTTAACAACTTGGCTCCCTAAAACTTTAGACTTACCAGAAGCATTCTCTTTTGGTATCGAAAGAGCACATAGATCTATAGCTAATACTAACTCTAACAAAAAATATCCTAGATCAGTTATAGTTAGATTTCTATCATCTTTTGATAAAGAGATGGTTCTTAATTCTGCTTGGGCTAAAGCTCCTATTAAGATTAATGAGACAACTGTGCGTTTTGACAATGACTATTCTTCCATGGTAATAGCTAAAAGAAAAGTTTTTCTGCCACTAATAAGGGAGCTTTAAAAAGCACAGTTTAAAACATACCTTCTGTTTCCTGCCAAGCTTAAAATCTTCCTTCCTGATGGTCCTAAGGTTTTCGATGATTTAGACTCTGCTTTACTGTTTGTCAAAGAAAAAAGGATTTTGGATAAAATAGAAGAAATGGAATGGGCTAGTTCTTCATTAAAGAGATTGGCAACTGAAGCTTCGTGGAAGACTTCAGAGAAGAAGAAGAGACTAAAAACAAATGATTTGTTATATGTTTTTTTTCTCTCTCATCATTTTAGTTCATTATTAATCTATTTGAATATAGTTCCTGCATTTCCAGAAAGCCACAAATATTTTGGAAAAGATTTAATCAAAGTTATTCTCTATGTGCAAAGAAATGTTTTGTTTCATAACCAGTCAAAATACCTGAAGATTTAATGGCAAGCTGTGATTCAATTTGTTTCTCTTTCTGAAAAGAAGTAAGGTTAGTAATTTTATACTTTTTTTATCTTTACCTTTTTTCCTTCTCCTTTTATTATTTTCTTTGTTTAAACAATGACATTCTATTTAGATTATGTAGTGGGTAAAGGGTGGGGGGAGGGCAGGGAGAGAACAGTAATGAAAATATCATTAATAGAATAATAACATATTTATTCCTTGTAAAAGTTTTTATAAGTTCTTCAAATGCTATTTCTAATTATACTTTCTTGATTATACTGCTTATGCCTGTTTGTAAATAATCTATTATGCTTTAACTAATAATAATCAGAACTAAATAAGAGTAAATAATATGTTTTATTTTTAACTCTATTAATATAAACAGTAAGTAACATTCCATTGTATATACTTCTTACAGCTTTCTCTTACATTTTTATTTCTGCCTCACTCCCTTTTATTTTCTACTCTCTTTTTCTTTTCTTTATTAATATATAGAAATGCTTTTGATTGTGTGGGCACAGTGAATGATAGGATTTGTATGAAAATTGAGTTGGGAGAAGAATGTTGAGTGTTATTGCTTGTTGGTAATTTTGGGCTTAATTTCACTTACATAGAGGCTGTAATGATCTGTGGAATACATTGTGAAGGTTTTGTCATGTTTAGATGCATTTACACTGCTAAATGAATGTTTGTCACTAGTTTTTAATAAGTTTCCCGCCAAAATGTTGAGAGACAATCTGAGATGTGGGCTGTCTCATGCACAGTGTTCATGAGTTACTTCAGAAGCTTCAGCTCACAGAATTCTCACAGAGAAACTGAAAGCAGTTAGTATAACCTTTGACATAGTTATCACACTGACACACCACAGATTCAGGAAAATACTCTATTCATAAAATATGTCAGTTATAATGTTTTGTTTCATAACCAGTCAAAATATCTGAAGATTTAATGGCAAGCTGTGATTCAATTTGTTTCTCTTTCTGAAAAGAAGTAAGAGGCTGTAATGGTCTGTGGAATACATTGTGAAGGTTTTGTCATGTTTACATGCATTTACACTACTAAATGAATGTTTGTCACTAGTTTTAATAAGTTTCCCGCCAAAATGTTAAGAGAGACAATCTGAGATGTGGGCTGTCTCATGCACAGTGTCCATGAACTACTTCAAAAGCTTCAACTCACAGAATTCTCACAGAGAAACTGAAAGCAGTTAGTATAACCTTTGACATAGTTATCACACTGACACACCACAGATTCAGGAAAAATACTCTATTCATAACATATGCCAGTTATAATGAGTCTAAATGATGTAGTTTCTTGTAGTAAGTAAATGTCTTATTTTAGAAGGCATAGAAAATGAAACATTTATTTAAATGTTTTTGAAAATCTACTTAACAGCAGCATAATAATCTGTGTTAAAAATTTGTGTTCCAAACATATACTTTACTATAACTCATTTAATTCATCTGATTGACAAGCATAAATAATCTTATAACTCTATTCTGGAAGAAATGTCATGTGATATATTTTAAAGCAGTAGGTTAGCATGATTGTAAAATCTGGTTACTAAAATGTGTTTGCTGTGCATTATTTTGTATAAAGCAGACAGATTTATTCTAGGGACAACAAGTAGGATAGTGCTCAACAAAGACACAACTCAGTAAGATCAGATATATATATATACGTGTGTGTGTGTGTGTGTGTGTGTGTGTGTGTGTGTGTGTGTGTGTGTGTGTGTGTGTGTGTGTGAGTGTGATGGCTTTTTTTTTTTTTTATATAATAATGCAAGTGTTTCTGAGAATCTGCATAACTATCCAATATGATTTATAATAATTTCTATGAATACAATATTTTACTCTATTGACAAAATGAATGTTTGCCACAAGTTTTAATAAGTTTCCCCACCAAAATGTTAAGGGAGACAATCTGAGATGTGGGCTGTCTCATGCACAGTGTCCATGAACTACTTCAAAAGCTTCAACTCACAGAATTCTCACAGAGAAACTGAAAGCAGTTAGTATAACCTCTGACCTAGTTATCATACTGACACACCACAGATTCAGGAAAAATACTCTATTCATAAAATGTCAGTTATAATGAGTTTAAATGATGTAGTTTCTTGTAGTAAGTAAATGTCTTATTTTAGAAGGCATAGAAAATGAAACATTTATTTAAATTTTTTGAAAATCTACTTAACAGCAGCATAATAATCTGTGTTAAAAACTTCTGTTCCAAACATATACTTTATTATAATTCATTTAATTCATCTGATTGACAAGCATAAACAATTTTATAATTCTATTCTGGAAGAAATGTCATGTGATATATTTTAAAGCAGTAGGTTAGCATGATTGTAAAATCTGGTTACTAAAATGTGTTTGCTGTGCATTATTTTCTATAAAGCAGACAGATTTATTCTAGGGACAGCAAGTAGGATAGTGATCAACAAGGACATAACTCAGTGAGATCAGATATATATCTGTGTGTGTGTGTGTGTGTGTGTGTGTGTGTGTGTGTGTGTGTGTGTGTGTGTGTGTGTGTATGTGTATGTGTGTGTGTATGTATGTGTGTGTGTGTCTGTGCATATGTGTGTGATGGCTTTTTTTTTTTTAATAATGCAAGTGTTTCTGAGAATTTGCATAACTATGCAATATGATTTATAATAATTTTTATGAATACAATATTTTACTCTATTGACAATAATGAGTTTAAGTAAATGCTCATATACAAACAATTCAAGATTTTTTTTTTTTTTGGAAGCTGTTAATAGTATTCACATGACAGAAAATAGATGCATCTTAATATATGTAATGTCTGAATCATATTAGCCAAAGTTTTTGATTTAAATGAATGTTAGAACCTAATTTTCTCTCCTCTTGATTTCTAACATCAAGATTATTTGAATGCTATTTGAATACAAGTGTTATATATTACATAGATCTATATAGTAGTATGAACAGTTTAAAAAAAAAAAAAAAAAAAGTTTATTTTAGTTTATATGATGCTGTTTTACCAAATGTGTAGTTTTGTCTTAATAGATAATTGAATTGAAAACTGTTAACCTCAGTTAAATATAACTAGTATTAAATTGATAAGGTGGTAGCTGAGGTACTGCTGCTTAGGGTAGGGGTTAACTTGAGTAGTAAATACTACTCTAAGTTGGAGTTTTCAACTCCAGGCTGGATGCAAGGTTTAATCCTTACATTATTTTCACTTGTTCATTGTTATATGTATATAGTTTTGACATCCACAATATATTTTGTACACTCATTGTCACTACAAACAAAATTGAATCCTATACAAAATCCCATAAGAGATTTAATAAATACAGCTATATTTAAAGGTACACCTAAAAGAGGAGATGTAACATTATTTATCTTGTTATTTGTTATTTCGATCATAAGATTCTTGAGTTTTAAAAATGCCAAATGACATCTTTAAAAGGAATTTCTTTAAACATTAATGGATTGAATAATCCGTGTAAAAGGGCAAGCCTAATAAGATACATTAATTTACACAAGGCCAATCTAGTCTTCCTGCAAGAAACCCATCTCTTGAAAAAAAGATATTGATAAACTAGCCACTAATAAGTATACAGTATTGGTTAGTTCAGAGCACACTCAGAAAAAGAGGAGTGGCTATTTTATGGAATAAAAGTATGCCCATTCCTAAAACCATTAAGTCTTTTCAGGATGACAAAGGAATGTTTTGTATGGTTACAATACAAATTAATGGGAAGACTTACACTTTAATTAATGTATATTGGATACCTGGAATTGGTATTAATACAGTGAAACATCATATTGATAAGATCATATCATTCTCTATAGGGGATATTATTTTAGATGGTGATTTTAATTGTATACTACATGAAAGTGATACTACCACTATAAGGAAAAGAAGAATTACATCTAATGCAAAACATTTAAATGATTTTGCTAATTCTTATCATTTGAATGATATTAATAATCAGATAGATTCAAAATCATTACCATACACCTTTTTTTCTAACAAATACAAAACTTATTCAAAAATAGATAGGGTCTTTATTTCTAACCAGATGGTAACAGATTTAATTAATTCCAAAATCATTTCATGTCCTATATCTGATCATAACTCAATTGTTTTTGAATTCATGATAAAAATACTCATAATGTTCAGATCAAAAGGATACCAGCATACTTAACTCAACTAAAAGACTATAAAGAATATATACTTTCAGAAGTACAACATTTTCTAGACATAAATAATACTCCTGAAGTCTCCATTGTCTATGTTTGGGATGCCTTAAAATCATATCTATATGGACAAAGTATCAGATGGTATAATAATAAAAGGAAATCTTGGGATAAGGAATTGTTAGATATTCAAAGTAAATTAGACTCTTACAAACATAATAATAAAGAAAATATTATGGACAAGAAAGTTATTGAAGAAATAAACAAACTAAATGAGAAATACAAAGAAATGTTAACTCATAAAGTTAAAATAACTTTAGAGAAATACAAGTTTTTGTCTTATTCAATAAGCCCCAAATACTTACATAGACTTAAAAATAAAACAAAAAGATTGAATAAACAAAACCATATTAAAGAAATCTTTTCTCTAAGGAAAAAGAAGAATGTTTCTAGTATACCAGAAATACTGGATGAATTTAGAAATCACTTTCACAAGATTAACCATAACAACATTAACATGGAACCTAAAGATAAAATAAAGGAGTTTATAACCACAAACATGAATAAAAAGCTTAATAAACAACAGATTAAACTATTGGACAAGAGTATTTCATATACAGAAGTTATTACACAAATAAATAAGCTTAAATCAAACAAAGCACCGGGTAATGATGGTATTATACCAGAGATATATAAAATCCTTTCTAAAACTACATATTCATTAATACATAAGGTTTTTATTTTGGCCCAAACTGAGTTAATAACCCCCCCATCTTGGCAATATACATTTATTTCACCAATTTTAAAACCTAATAAAGATCCAACTAGATGTTCTTCATATCGACCCATCTCATTACTTAATGTTGATTATAAAATGTTTATGAGTATTTTTGCTGATAGATTGAAGACAATCATCCCCGCGATTATAGATATAGATCAGACGGGCTTCATTGTAAATAGAAATACTTTTGATAATATAAGAAGAACTTTAACATTAATTGATTTTGCAAATAGGAAAAAGAAAGATTTAACACTTATTAGTCTTGATATAGGTTCAGCATTTGATTCAGTAAGTTGGGACTATCTGTTTACCTTACTGAAATGCACAAACTTCTCTGATGCATTTGTAAATTTAATTGAGCATTTATACAAAGGAACACTGGCTTATATTAAGGTAGGAACATATGTTTCACAAAAAATACCCATTCTTAAAGGAACAAAACAAGGATGTCCACTTTCTCCACTATTATTCACTTTAGTAATGGAGCCTTGGGCTAATTTGATTAGAAACAGTACTGACATAGAGGGTTTTGAAATAGATGAAAATACAACATCAAAAATTCAACTTTTAGCAGATGATGTTCTAATTACATCAGCAGGATCTAATTCTTCTATGCAGTCTTTATTTGATAAAATGATGAATTTTAAAAGTATTTCTGGTTTAATATTCAATGAAGAAAAAACTAAAATACTACCTATATATACACGAAAAAATATTCTCATTAGTGATTTTACTAAATATGTACCCAATTCAGGTCAGATAACTTATTTAGGTATAATACTATCTAAAGATATTAAATCTATTATATATAATAACTATAATACCTGTTTTCTTAATATACAAAATCTTTTTAATACCTGGAATAATATGTTTTTTACTATGGAGGAGAGACTTACAATTATTAATATGATAATATTCCCCAAGATTTTATACTTAATACAATCAATAATACTTTCACCTACAAAAATAATTATCAAGAAACTGAATGCACTAATGTTAAATTTCTTATGGGCACCTAAATAGACCTAGGATTGCATTAAAGAAACATACTAATAGCTGGTCTCAAGGGGGTATTTCTTTTCCAGACTTACTTTATTAATAGATCAGTCATATATCGCAAAATGGAAAGATTATTGGGAGCTAATTAGTATGCACTTCATGAAAATCTCCTTAACACATAAAAATATGATTGTAAATAACTCCATGTTGTGGTTGCTAAAGGAATTTTGTACTTCACCTATTACACCTAAACATATGGTTTGTTACCCATTAAATATTATTATTAGTTATCGTAACTTTATATTCATGCACCCTAAGTATAGGGAATGGAATTTTATTGTATTCCCTATAATGTATACTCAGGGTATGCTTATGTCATCTACTTCTGAAGGAGCTCATTTAGCTATAGATAATGATCTAAAGTACTGGTATCAGCTGATATCTGATAATAAAGTTAAAAATCTAGATTTCTTAAAACAAGAATTTGATCTAAGAGAAACTTGCTGGTTAGAGGTTCAGATCTTTAGACAACATCTCATTGATAGAATAGATCTAATGTCTATAACAGTTAAAGAATCTATTCCAAAACTGATTGATTACTTGATATTGAATTTACAGCATAAAGTTTCTGATAAAGGTAAACTTTCATATATACATAAAATTATCAGACAAGAAACTTTTACAGTGTAGATTCATACTGGAATTATTTCACCTCTATTAATGGGGACCCACCAACTCAACAAGATAAACAATATATATTGGAATCTGCTTATAGAACTACATCTTCCATTGTCTGGAGACTTTATACATGGAAATTTTACATAGATCTTTTATACACCTTTGATGATGAATAAAATAAATAATAAAGATAATCTATGTAAGAGATGTAATGTAGAAATTAATGCTGACTGGGCTCATATGTTTTATGACTGTATGAAGTTGAAAGAATACTGGAAGTCAATTAATGAATTTTGCAGGCTCTTTTACAGATAATTTCATTATTTCTAAGTCTCTTATATTATTCAACACACCTGTACCTCAATGTGTTAAAAAGATTAAGCTTCCCTTGTTATGGTCTATCCTAGCAGTGGCCAGGAAAATAATAACTAGAAGTTGGATTTCAGATACACCTCCTTCGTTCAATGAATTTAAAAATGTTATGAATATAATGTGCCATATGGAAATAAGCACAATTAGAATGAGAACAACTAGAAAAACATCATATTATATTGTATGGGATAATTTACAAAATTTGTTAAAAAAATTCTAATTTCAATAGCACGGTATTTTAGTTTAATTAATTGATCTGATTGTAGTGGATGTCTTTGTAAATACTTTAGTTGTTTTGTTGAATATTATAATAATACCTATTTTTAATTACTTGTATAAAATTGTTATGATATTTCTCTTATATGTTAAAACAATAAACCTGTTTTGAAAAAAAAAATATTTAAGTGCAATGAATATCACAGTTTCAATCACAGGAGAAATCAAGATAACACAGTTGGAAAGATTCAAACAGATGCAGAAAAAACAACACTTAGCTAATCTCACTGTAATTCCTAACTGTCTAAAGAAGAATTGTTCCCTACTTAACTTAATTAATACAGCAAGGCAAGATTAGATACTGAGATGCGCACTTCCACAAAGCAAGGTAATGGTCCTCCAACTGCTAACTGATCACAACTGACCTGACTATGATAACTACCATAGATTTTTATATCAGGTTCCAAAGAAAACAAAAACAAAATAAGCTGATCAGTGAGTTCTATCCCCTCAGTGCTGGTTATAGAATGACATCACGTTTGATCACATGACTCAGGTAGAGTAGTGACTCAGAGCTTTTCTAAGATCCATTGCAGTATTTGAAAATTACAGAATTCTTTGTTTACACATAAACATTTAATCAGTTATAACAACACTGTTGATACATTTTTAACATAAGCATCTGTACAAGCAGTATGATAGTCAAATGAAAGAAAATTACTTACAAAACTCCAGACAACTGTGCTGGCATATGTTACACATACACTGCCTTATTCTTCCTGATACAGATGGGAATAATTTACATGGTCACAAATGGTAAACAGATTTAAGCAGCAATATTAATTAAAATCAGATGGTGGTTATTGAAAAAGGAGTGGGGGTCTAATAAGGATGAAAATTTAGCATGACTAAAGGAAATTATGAGTACACATAAACAGATTTGTATATTTATATATTTGTACTTATGTAAACATGTATTTTGTGAATAAGAGTTATTTTGGTATATAAATAAAGGACCCCCTACTCTCTTTGATAGATGCTGTAGGATCCGTTATATCCACTTGTGCTACTTGGCAAATGAGACCTCTGTTTAACTTCTCATCCGAAGAACAACACAATCAAAAATGCATCACCTCTCTTACACTGCACTGTACTGTTAGCAATCAATCTACCTGGTGTGTGAATACAGCCCACAGTCTTGTGCACCAAAGGTGAGTGTGCTTCCTATTATGTCACTGCTACTGCCACTGCCTCTGCCTGTTGTGCTCCTGCCATTTAAGCACAGCTTAAGTGTGCTCTCTGAGTTTGTTCATCAGTGTGACTGATATATGTGTGTGTGTGTGTGTGTGTGTGTGTGTGTGTGTGTGTGTGTGTGTGTGTGTGTGTGTGTGTGTGTATATATATATATATATATATATATATATATATATATATATATATGTTTATTTTTACTGGTACTGAATAAAATCATGATATTACACCATGTTTACTAAAGGTTGATTCATTTAAATGACTAAGTAACTATCTGCTAAGCCATGGATTCATAGAAAAACATACATACAAAAAGACTAAGAAAATTAAATTAAAATATTTCATACATAATACCAACAATCAATTCTGGATATGGGGGCAGTGCAAAATTTCCTCACTTGTGCTTCCATTTAACCCTTTGGGCTTTGCTCTTTCTGCTCTGATTCTAGCCTTCAGTAAATGCCATATAACTCCCCATCACCACTGACTACTGTTTAAATAACAAATCTCTCTAATTATCTCCATGTACCACTTTCAGTTTATCTAGGATTTTTTAAATGACTACACAAACTGTCTCCATCACCTACTATGGAAGTGCATTCTAAGAGTAAATATCCTTATCTGTTAAGAAATCATTCACAGCCAGTGAAAACTGTGGTCCCACTGTCTGCTGATAGTAATATTTTCCCCCTCTTCCTATGCTGTCAAGTGAAACCCCTTCCATTTCCTCAATATCTTGGGAATATAAATTATTTTCCTCTATTTTTGTTTCATGAGAACAGTCTGAGTTCAATTAAACAATGTTCATGTCCTTTACTCCATAAAACTCAAAGGCAGCATGCAGCAGTGTGCCAAACTGGTGGTCAGTGGTGCCACCTTCACTGAGCAGAGTGACATAGCGAATCTACTGGCTGTCAGGCTCAGCTCAAACTTCTCTCCCCATGAAATATCTACTAGCATAATCCCCTAAATATTAGCATTGAGCAGGTTGGGTGTAGCTTGCTAAAGCCAAATACTGAGCCTCAATGGGCCCCAACAATATGCCGGGATACCTCCTAAATAATTTGAAACATGACCTATCAGGATCATTTCAGTCACTTTTCAACTATAAACTCAAAACAGACTTTGTACCACAAGAAAGGCAGACTGCAATGGTTATTCCACTTCAGAAAGGTGCACCATCAAGTACAGACCCATTAGTCTAACTAGTCTAACATGCAAAGC
Organism: Protopterus annectens; assembly: GCF_019279795.1. Classification (NCBI taxonomy): domain Eukaryota; kingdom Metazoa; phylum Chordata; order Ceratodontiformes; family Protopteridae; genus Protopterus; species Protopterus annectens. The sequence continues at coordinate 131,149,764 of NC_056744.1, forward strand.
CATGGAACAAATTATCATGGAACTAATCAACCAAGATATATCAAACCTTCAGACACTGGATCCAACCCAGTTTGGCTTTGTCAAGGGAAGGTCATACCTACTAAACCTGGTGAACTTCTCTAGGTTGCTTCTTAAAATACTCCACTTGGTTACAGTTAACAACCTCACTAAACTGGACATAAAACCTTACATAACTTGCTGGATTACCAGTTGGCTCACAGACAGAAACCAGGAAGGTAGGTTTGGTAAGACTATCTCTGCTAAGAGACTGGTCACCAGCAGGGTACTTTAGGGATCTGTGCTGAAACCACTCTTATTTGGCATCTAGATTTCAGAGGGAAAGGCTAATGTCAAGGACTTTTGGCTGACGAGGTTCGCAGATGACTGCAAACTGGGAGGTATCATATATTCCTCCCATGACACAAATATCTTACAAGAGGGTCTAACACAGACAAATGACTGGTACCAAAGTTGAGAATTAAAACTCACTGTCAAGAAATGCTTTGTAGTGCCCTTTTGGGAAAACAGCCACCCAGGCTAATTACTCCATTGATAAGACACCATTAATAGATGACCTGGTAGTTAGGGATCTGGGAACATATGTAGACTGTAATCTGGCCTTTGACCAACATGTGGCCAAGGCAGTTAGAAAACCAGTCTATGTTGCCCAACTTATAAGTAAGAGCATGGCATCCAGGTCCAGGGAAGTCATAGTGCAGCTTTATCTGGCCCTTATCAGACCCATCATTCAGTATAATGCCTCCTTTGACATATATCTGGCCAGACATATGAAAAAGTTGGAATGCCATAAGCGTTGATGTTTTGCACATCCACAAAATGAAAAGCATCAGAAGCACTAGATCTAGGGATTGAAATATTGCTTGTGACATAAACAGGACATGTAGGTGAGACAGATATGTGTCTCAGGAGATTACGGTTGCCATCTTTCCTTTTGGTCAAACTAGAACAAAACCACACCCCTTATACCTCCCACAGCCCCATCTCTCTCTCTCTCTGCACACATACATATATATATATATATATATATATATATATATATATATATATATATATATATATATTTCCTTGCCAATTTCACGATGGCAAAGAACACGCCATTCTGAGGTAAAGCACCTTCTTCTTTTTTCTTTTTCAGCAAATACTGGTTTTAATCACATTGCATTAGTGATGCTTTTCATTTAAAAAGTTAATCCGAGGCTTCATTTTTACAAACTCCAGAATTCTGTTTGTTCAGATAAACAATACCAGAGACTGTACTCTGCTTTCTGGACTGCTAGACTAACATCCCTATTCCCAGATTGTCTGGAAAAACACCAGCTAGATGTCATGTCTACAAAAGATCCCTTTGCTCTGGAGCAGGCTCGTCAATCATGTGAAGCAAGGTCCATCCCTAACCTTATTTAAGCACAACTTTGACAAAAGGATGAGAAATCTGAAATTCACATTGTGTCTGGACCCATGTCTGCGACAGACACTGGCAGACAATAACTATGTGCAAACTAACATACCCCCCACACACATATGCTTTAGAAACTTTTTAACACACCCCCTAGTAAACACCCATAATACATAGGGACACAGTTTGGTTGGGTTGTGCATCTAGGCTTATAAAGGCCCTGCAAGTCATTAGCCTAGTATATACCTAGGAACCTAGTGTAACCTGTGATGATGCAAGTCATATGTTCCTCCATCCAGGCAGCTAGATAATATCAAAAATGGTCTAACTGCCAGAACGCTAGTGCAGGGCACAAGTGTCCCTCATGGCTGACTGAATGATGGCCACTCTAGATGTGCCTTTTCACCATATTGCAGTGGGGATGTCCTCACTTTGCTGGCATGATTCAAGACCTAGTTAACAAAGCTGATTCTGGGTGTTGATCTTCATCAGGCTGTATGTAAACAAAGCTCCTTATGAAGATGACAGAGCTTAAGACCCCACAACCTTGAAATGGGAAGGCATAACACATCTCGATCAGGCTGGATCAGAGGTAAATATCACGTTTAAGGGTAAACATCTTCAGGAAGAGTTCTTGCCATGATCTAGTTCTATTTTAATTAGTGTAGCAGATTTTTCAAAAATGGTTTGAAGAACATGATGATCTTTGAATATCTACATTAAACACAGCCTCTGTTCCTCCCCCAGGACAGGTCTATATGTTGCAGGAGGCTAGAAGCCCACTAGGAGAACCTTACATTCCTTCATGTACTTGTGATTTTAACTTTTTTAAATAAACCTAAAAAAAATAGTGCAATACACTTCTTCAGCTTTTGAAAAACAAGAAGTTGTCAAACCTTTAAGGAATGTTCCTTTCTGCACACCCAAGGCTCCCATAACCATATTAAATGCCAGATCCACTAAATCCCCAAGTAATATCATATTATTCCCAGTGGCGGCTGGTGACTTCAAATCAAAGGTGGGGGGGCTGCAGGAGACAGCTGAATGGGTGGGGTCAATGGGAAGGGGTGCGGCCAACTAGAATGGGGAGGAGCTATGCTCAAAACCACAAAAACTAAATATACTGCCCTGGGTGCCAAACCGTCATTATGAGAGTCCAATCAAGACAAAATGAAGTGTAGAAGAATAAAAATATGTCAATGCATTGGCTGCATGACAGCTTAATATCTAGATGGAAACAAAAAAGGTTGTGAGGCATGAAAAAATAAATTACTTTTTTTTAAATACATTAATGGAATGCCAGTCAAAATCAAGTATAATAAAAACAAGCAGCACTCAACTCAAACCACTTCTTGCACTGCAGTTCTAATTATAATGTATATTCAGCTTTATTAAAATACCAAGTAACATGCTGAAAGTAGAAATCTCTGATGCCCCCACTTGTAAAAATGTTCCTTATCCAAAAAAAGACCTGCTGCCTGACATCTACTTGTTTCATGGGGAAAACATGATCAAAGTAAAAAATGAAAAGCAAACAAGAAATAAGCTCAAGATACATTGCTTAAAAAGATTACTGTACAGGTTATGGACCACACAATTGTCATTCTGTTTATGGGTAAAGCCTGCAGAGATGACTGGAAGTCTCCATGTGTAATGAGACTCTTAAAATAATGTAATCCTGTCCTTTATTACAAATACTGGCATATGCATTTCAATACCCAAGGCTTATACATTATCTAGTTAAGTATTCTCTACATGGCAAGAGAAAGGCTTTCAATGTTGGCAATTCTTTACCAGTATGCTTATTAAAGCTTACTTGCATCTTGCAATCTCAGCCAAGCTTACCTGATGGTCATTAAAGTATTGCTACTTAAATACAGAGCAACAGGCACTTTGAGTAATAAGCATAAATCAACAGTACAAAAAATATGACAGAAACCAGACCATTCTGTAAAAATCAAGGACAGATGAAAAGCCACTCTATTACTTGTGTCTGCCTTGGATGGGGAGGATACTCTGCACATTTACACTGCATAACTACTCCTTGCCTTGCTTCGACACATCCAGAGTCACTACATGGGGGAGTGGGGTGCAATAAGTATGTCACAGTTTGAAATGTCTCTGGCTGACTTGTGATGGCCCTGACACATTTGTCATACCTCTCAACCTCAGAGCAAGAAATCTGGACAAAGCCATACAAAGGAATGGGACAAAGGCCCAAAAATAAGGACAATTTTTAAAATATTGCTCTTATAAACTTAGAAAGATAATAGAGGTCTTGCATTAGTATGAATTTTCTGAATGGTATGAAATCTGAAACTCAAATGTCTGTCATTATTTTCTAACTTCAGTCTTTAATGATTTGTCACTAATTTGCCAAAATAAAACACAATTTTATGAAAAATGGACCAAAAATATGATGTAAAAATATAAAATAGCAACACAATACAGCTGGGAACCTGTCAAAGAAGGGACACTTTAATATTAGTACTGCTAACTTGAGCAGCTGACAAAATAAAAGAATATACATGCATTTCTGAAATAAGAGTAATCTAACTGATTATTACAGTTATTTCTTAATTATAAATCCTCCATGTTTTCTTCCAAAATTGCTATTTTGCGGAGGGATCATTAGGGGAAGAGCAACATTTTGAGCCAAAATCAGGGACAGTTGAGAGGTTTGGCTATGCCTAATTCTATAAAGCAATTTATTTGCATGTACCTCTCAACCTGTTAATGCAATAAATCTGGACAAGGCCAAATATATTGGGGGAACATATAAACAGTACTAAAAATTGCTCTTGTATAAACTGAGACAGTTGCTAGAACAGGTCTTACTTTAGCATGCATTTTTCTGAAGGTTATGAAATCTGAAACTCAGTGTGTCATTATTTAGTGACTTAATTCCTAAATGATTTGCCAGAAACTCACAAATTTTATGAGGAACAAACCAAAAATAAGAAGCAAAAATTCTATTCATTCTTTGAAAATCTGGACAGTTGGGAGGTATGGTTCAGCTGGGGCTGCCTAAGTTTGCTGCCCTTCCCCCTCACAAAACCATGGTCGAATGGAGCCTCCCCCTGCAGCCATTCCAATGATCCATTACTTGGCTATTTCACTCCATTTACCATAAACACTAATGTGCATACTGATTTACTTCTATGATGATTTGAACTTCATTTGAAAGTTTTATTTTGCATTTTACAGCCCAAACACTAAGACATCTGCTAAACAAACTTGGCAATAAAACTTCTCTGCCATTGAAACTCACATTCATTGAAATAACATTGAAACCCACATTCAAGGAAAATACATTTTACCTGTGGCAGATAAAGATTAATTCTGGGCTGTTTTCAAATCATAGACCCCTTGCATATGAAACATACATGTGCTCCTTGATACACCTTCCTATTGCTTTGAACATTTTTCCAGTAAACAATGAAACAAAACGCATGCACCAATGACAAAACTGCCCAATTCAGAACATTTCCATCATAAAAGTCTACTCAAACTTCTACAGTCCAGTATTATCAGTAAATATGCACAATCTCTGAAGTAGTAAAAAAGTCATCTAAATAATTCCACGTTAAATAAATCTGTAATGAAGAGGTTGCTGCTAGCAATCACCTTTATATTTCATGGTTTCATTGAAAAATAAAGTGTCTGATGCCCCTGAGGAATAAATTGGCTAAATTACATTAAAAATAAGCTAGTAATATTGCAATAGGAAATGGATGGCAAACTGATAACAGGCTCATAGTTAGTATCTTAACTTTCAGTACGGCAGCACTCACCCCTTATGGGAGTACAACCAACAACCTTCTGCATCAAAAGCAAGTACACAACCTGTTGTGCTATTAGCAATGCAAGCTGACTTAGCATAATCAGCACTAAACTTCTCTTTTCCTGCAGCTCTCAGCTCCTTGTAAAATCTAAGCCAAATTTATTGGGGTGGGTCAAAAGGGCAAAAACCAGGGACACATTAAACATTGCTTGTATAACCTTGGAAAGCTGCTAGAATAAAATGCTGTGTTACCACCATACATTTTACTGCCAAGGTCCCTGTGCAAAAGAGTCAGAACAACATACCACTATGCCAAATCACCTGCTTTGTGAAAGAAAAATGCTGTGTTACCACCATACATTTTACTTCCAAGGTCCCTGTGCAAAACAGTCAGAGCAACATACCACTACACCAAATCAGCTGCTTTGTGAAAGAGAGGAAGACTGAAACTTAAATGGCTATCATTTAATGAATTTAGTTCTCACCATAGCTGTCAACCTCTTAGCACAAAACACCTGGACAAACCCAGTAATGAGGGAATACAGCCCTCAAACATATTCAGTGAATTTAGTTATTGCCATAGCTGTCAACCTTAGCACAAAAAACTGGACAAAGCCAATAACAGGGTAATACAGTCCCAAAAATAAGGGCAAATTTCAAATAGTCATCTTATAAACTTAGAAAATTGCTATAATAAAAGGTTGTGTTACTATATATTTATTGCTAGAATAAAAAGTTGTTTTACTATGTATTTTCTGAAGAATATGAAGTCTGAAATTCAAATGCCTGTCATTTTTACTTCTGACGGAACAAAAACAATTTTCAGCAGAGGCCCAGGGAGAAATACTGTAGACACATGTCTTTGTAAAATGGCAGGACACCAGAGCAAATCCACACAAACACAGGGATAAGATGCAGACTCCACACAGAAGGCACCCCAGCCAAGAATCAAACCAGAAAACCTATAGCTGTGAGGCAACAATACTGCCACTGCACCATCAAATATGTCAGAAATTAAACATTCAGAAACCTGAAGTCTGAAATTCAAATGCCTGTCAATTTTATTTAACATTTGTTAATCAGGACAGTCTGACTTGGAACAAAAAAACAATTTTCAGCAGAGGCCCAGGAAGAAATAATGCAGACATTTTTTTGTAACATGGGAAGACACAAAAGCAAACCCACACAAACACAGGGAGAAGATACAGACCCCACAAAGAAGGCACCCCAGCCAAGAATCAAACCTGAGAACCTGCAGCTGTGAGGCAGCAATGCTACCACTGCACCATCAAATATCAAGCATTGCAACATTTACAAACCACAGATATTATGAGGAACAGATTAGATCAAATATGAGGCAAAAATCTGCAATTTTTTTACAAATGGTGGTGGGTAGGGAATTCAGGTCTTTAACACCTGCATACAAGGTACAGGGTTCAAGCCTGAGGTATTCCCTACCACACCACCATGAGTCTAACCACCAGTATATAGCACCTGGGGCATACACACACACACACACACACACACACACACACACACACACACACACACACACACACACACACACACACACCTAGATCTTGTAGCAAACCACCATACATCCAAATCCCTGTAGCAAACCACCATACATCCAAATCCCTGTCCACACACTTACCTGTAGTAGATCTTGTAGCAAACCACCATAAATCCAAATCCCTGTCCACACATACATCCGAGTAAGCTACGAAAACCCATGTAAATCCACACCAGACCCCACCCGTCGCAAGATCTTACCCTGATGAGACTGCAGCAAACTCCAATCCACACCAGACCCTGCCCGTCGTGAGATCTCCCCCCAACAAGACTGCAGCAAACTCCAGACTGCTGACGGTGCAGTCCGACCCCGACGCATTTTCCCAGCGAGTTCCAGGACAGTCTATGCAGTTTAAAACTGCATAGACTTCTGGGAGCTCTGTTCTTCATGTTTCCCAGTCAGGACTGCTGCTGAGACACTCTACACATGCTCCAGACTGTCTTAGCAGCAGTCCGGACTAGTGGGCATGTGCGAAAGTCCGCAATTTTTTTAAATTTTTTTTATCTTTTCATTTTCTTTTTATTTCTTTACTTTTTCTTTATTTTACAGTTGAGGGGGCTGCAGTCTGGCAGTCCAATAGCACGGCCCGCCCCTGATTATTCCCCTACACTCCTCCTCAAATCACAAAATATCTAAACTCTGCCAAATGTTGTGGTGATTGTAGGAAAGGAAAGAAGGTAGATACCCCACTTTGTAGAGCTGGAAAAAAATGGACTGTTTTTCCAATCCAAAAAACTACTACGTCCCTAAGAATGAAGTCACTTTGGTTAGAACTGCATCCACAAGCGATTTTGCACTTTCAACAGACAGCCAAACTTCTCATTGCTAGAAACAGTCAGCACCACATTTAAGAAACCAGTACTACATTTATCGGTCATGTCATCTCCAATAAGCATTAATCCCATCAATTACTAAATAATCTCTAGCCAATCTGAATTCCTATCAATAAGATACTCATTTGGCTTCTATTATCAAATATTAAACATTATGTTCAGCAAACAATTTATTCATAAATATATCAGTACTACTCTACACTGCAACTTTTATAATTATTTTTATTTTGCACTTTTTGTATAATTATTTGTTTTACCTTTATCACATCACCTGGGCTATGTCTGAAATGGTTCTTTGTTGATCAATACACTACCCCAGTTATCAAACACAAGTAAATAAATAAATATTCCAAACTCCATTCTCATAGAAAAGAAGACTACAACTCTCAAACTAAAATTGAAAAAAAAAAAAGCATTTATAAGCCAGTACAACTTGGTAAAATATCTACAAATTCCTCTCCTTAGTCTAAGACATCTTCCTACTAGTAAATGGTTACCACAGTACTATACTTGGCTAAAAATCATTCCAGATTATACAAGATGCACACAATCTTTACTAGCTCTGCTTTTTTAATTGTTAAATATAACACACACACACACACACACACACACACACACACACACACACACACACTGCAGTGTAGGCATGCTGTAAAGTGTCATAAAGGAATATAAATAGTGTTGCAGTAACTCTTGGATAGAGAACTGTTATTGCATATAATGTAAACAGAACCGTTAGTTCAAAAGTTATAATGTAAATAACCTGTACATTCAGGAAGAAATGAATCTTGGTGTATTAAGTACAGAGGTTCCCATGGGACATTATTAATGAAGGCGGTCACTGAAACAATGGTGTAGAAAGGAACAGATGTAGCCTTGCTAGTTAGAAGATGGCTTCTCAGGAAGACAGAATGTAAGTGGCTTATGCAGCAGTCCTTTATAACATGCTGCTGAAAAGAGGACCTTCTGAAGATGCCTAAGGGAACTTGGACATTTTCCTACCTGCAAATTCCAGAAGAGAAGGGAAGAACTACTAGAAACCTTCTAGTGACTTAATGTGAGAGTCAATATCCCTTTTGAAGTGAGAAAAGTGTTATTTGCCATTTCTGACACTCCACTTTTTATACAAGAGCCTACACCTTTATTTAGTTTTGATAAAACTGTATTACTTTACAGACTGGTAGTCTCTAATACACTGCATTAATCCACACTGGTGGAGAATGCAGGCAGACCTTAGCATATTTTTTCATGCCAAATCTCTTAAGTTTATACTTTTATCAACCTGTTAAAAGGACATTTCTTTAAGCATATTTTCCCTGACTAGAGGAACAACATTCTTGTGGTAGGTGTTGACAGCAGAAATGTTGGGACTATCCCACATGAAGAGAAAGCAGCCTTTGGTACATGCTGGGATTTTTTGTGAGGATTGCAGCTATATTGATCATTTTGCTGAAAAGATGATTGTGGAACAACTGTTACAAACCACTGTTGCTGCATCTGAGAGTGCTGTATTGGTTTCCAAAGCCACGGCAATGCCAAAAAGTATTCCACAGTTAAAAAGCTAACCAAAGAAGACAACCTCATACTGCCCCTGGTAGCCTTTGTGCAGTATGCCAACCTGCTGAAATGGGACTGGAGTGGATGGGATAGAATCCTTTCAGCCTTCATAGGCATAGCAGGCAATGAATATCAGGACTGTGAGAAAGTAAAAAAAAGGCATTGTTAGCTTCAGCTGATACTACCTATGAGACAAGATCAAAAAGTTTTTGACCTGGTAGAGACATTATAATGCAATGACCTACAGTAAAGCATTTGTCAAATTTTAGTAACAGGGTAACAATTTTAAGCTTATTTTTTTAAATGTGGAAACATGGGCCACATAGCTAAATGTTTGTACCAGTAATGGTAACATTGTCAAAGTTGTGAACAAAACTAAGCATATGGAATTTGATAAATAATCTGTAAGAATGCTTGAATCAGCCTTTTGCCACTGTAATAATGCAATTCAATGTCTTAGTTAACAGTGACGAGCTGTAAGCACAGACAGATTCAGGTAGCACTGGTCACAATTCTAAAGGCACAGTGTGTGTGTATGTGTGTATGTGTGTATACAAAAGAAATACCCTTCTTAAAAAAAAGTAAAGTAGTCTGCATTCATAGTGATATGAAACAGTATACCATTACTCAAGCAGAAGTACACATTGTATTTGGAAAGGCAGTTCAATCTTTTGCTGTAGCTTCCAGTTAGCATTCTTCATTTTTGCAAGGAGGGGAATCAGGAATTGAATAGGCCTACAGTTACTCCTATGCCTAACCTAGAAAGGGGGGGGCAGCAACAAACAATCATATTTGTAAGAGTTTATAAGTCCAACAGGGTTAGAAGGCCTACTTGCACAAAGTGAACCATGTTGAGACTTTTACTTCTCTAATGGAAAAAAGAGGTATAGTATTAACTTGTCCTAGTTTTCACCATCTTCCTCAATAACTTTTCTCAGCATGGATTTTAATGTTTGGATAGAATACTCCACTAACCCATATTTCTAAAGATGGCACAAACATTCTACCATCTACCAGACCAGTTCTGGGAAAATTCCAAGTTGATTTTACATAGCGTCCTTATCTGAATTATTTGCAGAATATGTCCAGGCCACTTCAGGTAAATCCAGCTTGTTTTCATTTTTGCTACAGCATACTCTTTACAGAAAGCTGCTCAATGCACATAATGTTGAGAGACCCACTGCTCTGATTACCAGGACCACAGCCCTCCTTTTTAGATGATTTGTTAACAGATTTCTTAGTGGGAAGATTTCTGACACAAAATGTGTACATGTCTGCCTTAAAGGGAACCACATTTCTACAATATTTATAAAACATTCTGTGTACAACAATATGATTTACACAGATCTGACATATCATAGGGTGAGAACTGTCACACTATGCTACATCACACACACACACACACACACACACACACACACACACACACACACACACACACACACACACACACCTATCTATATAAATATATATAAGTGTCTGTGTGTGTGTAAGTATGTGTGTATGGATCCATGCAACGTGGTCAAATGATGAAACTGTTTCATCATGTGTAAGTATATTGAAAGTGTGGATTTTCAAATGCAGTGTTTATCAACTTGTGATATTATTGAAGGTGGGAGTATGGTGAGTGCAGGTAAGGAGGTAAGTGGGGTTACTTATTTCAATGCTGAGACTTAGATTTATTGAAAGTTTTGGTATGACAGGTTAGGTGTGCGTGTGTGTGTGTGTGTGCGTTAGGGTAAGATTGAGGTAAGGGGATACCCTGAGTGTTGTGTACGCTTAGTATTAGGAGTGTGTGCATGATCATATCTAGGTTAGAAAAGGGTAAGGGCTAGGTAATATGATAGTTTAAGTACTGTGGTCATATGTTGGTGCATGGGATGTATGTCTGAGTGTGTTTTGTGTAGTGATAGTGCTATGGAAGAGGTTTTTCTAAGCTAAGGTGCAGGGTTTGGGTTATGGTTTGCAGAAATTAGTAAGATGTTGCAGATCAGGGTTAGGGGCAGGGTTAGTAGATATTGGGAGGGTGGTGCATGAGCACCATCTCACTAATATCTGTTCGTCCTAACCCTTCCCCTAACTCTGCACCTCACTATGACTATTTAGATAAAGTTGGACGGACTTTGACAGTGTTTTTTTTTTCTTAACTTGTAAGATTGCAAGTTTATTTGTGATCTTTTTGTATTTCAATTGATTTAGGCTTTGGTGATTGTGCTTTTTGACAACTAAGCCTAGGTAAACTGTCTTTTGATGTTTTTGCATATCAATCAGTTGCTATAAACCTGTGTATTTGTGTATCATGTGTGTTTGCATATATACAGAGTATATGTCATTTCACTGAATCATAAAATACTGGAAAGAATTCACTGAAAACTCATTTCACAGAGTCATAGTTCATAAAAAACGTTATATGTAACAAATATACCTTTAAAGCTTTTTTACAGGGTGCAAACCCTTTGCATCCCCCACCCCACTTAAATATACTAACTAACTATATATATATATATATATATATATATATATATATATATATATATATATATATATATATCTACATATATATATATGTGGGTCTAGGACTATTCACTGAAAGCACATTTAACTGAAACTCAAATGACTATGCACAAATCACTGAAAGCTCAATTCACTGAAAACACAATTCACTGAAAGTTATATGTGGCTTTTTCCCCGCTGTTGTGCGACCCTGGAGTTAATATATATATAGTAAGGGGGGTGTGGGGGGCACATTTTGGATATATATTAAGTTCAGAAAAGAGTAATGTATTGGAATTGCAAGTATCCATGTATATAGTTCAAAATATTTAAAATAGGTGGGGGCTATGCCCCCCACACCTCCCTTACTATATATACTAACTCCAGGGACACACAACAGTGGGGAAAAGGCCATATATAACTTTCAGTGAAATGTGTTTCAGCGAATTGCGTTTTCAGTGAATTGTGCACAGTGAAATAGGCTTTCAATGAATAGTCCTAGACCCATATTTTATATATATATATATACATATATATATATATATATATATGTATTCAATATGTGCACGCACACACACACACACACACACAAACACGTCACTCTTGTTTTTTTTTTGTTTGTAGGTTAAAAAATATAACTGCTCTCCTTAAATGTATGGGATATCTCAGGGTTCTTGCCAACTACATTTTGAAACTTGCAAGCTATGATGTCCCATCCCCCCTCTGGGCCAGTAATCAAGGAACCTGAATCCTAAACGCCAGCACCAGTGAGGGTCATTCATTTGGAACAAAAGTAGATACACACTGTATTTCCAGATGTAGCTCTTTGCATCAAGCACAATTTCCCCTTAAGAGCACACTCAGTCCGGGGTCTAGGTCTCTCTATTTCGCTCTCCTAGTCCCCAGTAAGACTCCCCAATGGCACAGCTGCAGAGTTGAGATCTCAGCCAAGTATCCAAGCCAAGTCCTCCAACATCCTCTCTGAAACAAGTGCTCTGTATCCCTGCTCCAAGCAGTTGATACACACACACACACACACACACACACACACACACACACACACACACTCTGAGATTTAGTTTGCGTACATTCCCACAAGCACACACACAGGAAAGGCTGGCACAGATTTACTCGCTCTGCTTACATTTGCCCAGACTATAAGGTAGTTACTGCCGCCAGACACTCCAAAGCCAGCTACTCTAAGGCTCTTACAAAGGTACCCAATTATACTGAGTGAAATTAATATTAATACAAATAGTAGTGTCTGACCAATGCAGTAAGGCTTTCAGGAGCAGCGAGTGTCAACAAATAAATATAAGTACTCTCAAAGGTTAAAATATTCTTTAGAAGACCAGAAACAATGAAAAATTAAAAAAAATATTTAATAATAAATAATAAAAGAATATGAAAATACTAAATATCTATTTACAATCAACATCAGTGTTTCAATCACAGGAGATATTAAAATAACACAGATGAATAGATTCATACAGATACAGAAAAACAGTACTTAACTAATCTCACTATATTTTCCTGACTGATCTAAAGAATTGCTATTCCCTGGTCACTTAGTAGAGCAAGGCAAGATGAAGTAGGTGAGGGGTCCTTCTTTGTCAGTTTCCAAAAAAAAGACTGCTCTGAGACTTCAGTCTCATCTGGTATTAAAACATAATTTTTGTAATGCATTACAGAATGACCTCACATACATCTGGTCATTTGACTTTGGCTCCCATACTACCCCCTTTTACTAGAAACTGAACCGGAATGTCGCACATATGTGCCATAATACACACACAGAGCTTTGCTAAGATCTGTTGCACCTTCTGGAAGTCATAAAACAATTTCAAACTTCCACCCTTCCAGAGTAGCAATTATCTCTCCTGCAAGGACAATACAGAAGGCTTCCTAGTACAGACTTTTTGTTTCTGGCTGCATTCAGACCATGAGAAACAATCTTTATGGCTTATACCAAGTAATTTAATTTTACACTATTTTCAAAGTTAGCTGGACTTAGATTAACCTCTTCTCTTCCAGTATCCTCTGTTACAATGTATTCATTTCAATAGTTACCATACAGTCTGACATACAGGTATACTTCTTTTACTGTCCACCAGAACCCACTGTTGATACATTTATCTTTTAACACAAGCAACTTTACAAATACATTTTCAACACAAGCATCTGTACAAATCAGTTTGATATACAAATGATATATAATTCTTTACAAAACTCCAGCCTAGCTATGCTGGCATATGTTACACATCCACTGTCCTACTTCTTCTGGCATAGGTGGCAATATCTCACATCGTTATACAAGCAATATACAGTTACATACATGCCTCTCAACTGTCTAGATTTTTGCCTCATATATTGGTCTGTTCAGCATAAATTTTTTTTGGTAAATCACTGAGGATTGACATCACTAAATAATGAGAATCATTTGAATTTCAGGCTTCATATCCTTCGATAAATGCATGCTAACACAAAACCTACTAATTAGCAACTTTCCAAAGTTATAAGAGTAATATTTAAAAACTGTCCTCAGTTTTGGCCCTTTGTCCCCCCCATTACTGTTAGCTTTATCCTGATTTTTTGTGCTTAGAGATTGAGAGGTATGGGTATATACCAATGAGCAGATGCCATATAACTGGTTGCTGATGCATGTTTTGGAGATACTGTTTGCTTTTACACCAGCCCTCAGTATTTTTACCTTTCATTTTCATACTTGTTATCCCTCCTGCCTTCCCTTTCTGTTAAAATATACCCACATATCTTCATGATCTATACAAATATACTGTGTGTGTATATCTATATCTATAACTGCATCTTTATCTATATATATTTTTTCTGATACATGACTAATAGTTTCAGAGCCTTCTGGGTCACAGAAAATAACTCCGCTATTAATCTGAATATGACTTGGGTAATTTAATACCATAGGGTCGTTTAAAAACTGTGTCAGAGAGATGCATGTGTTCACGTGATTTGAACTTACAGACTGAATGCATCAAATTTTGCGTATGCAGCTGTCAGACAGATTTTGAAAACCAGTTAAATTTATAATCCATTTGACATTAATATGGTGCAAAACTAAACTCTGTTGCATCATATTAGCATCAAACTACAAATGCTGAATGACCCCCTAACCCTCTTCATGCTCAGTTATATGAAACCTATGAAGCCTACTCACTGCATTTTCTAAATCACTTTCCTCATAATTTAGTCTAAGAAAACACACTGCAATAAGATTTTATTTCCGGGCACTTTCCTGAAACACACTCTACATGAACAACTTGATTACAGCCACACTGTACATTTATAATCTTGATAATGACGACCATTCCTAAGATTTAAAGTTCAAGCTTTAACCACAATAATATATAGCCTTTTCCAGTGGAGTAACTGACATTGTGTTGTTTTGAATACCCATGAAAGTAAAAGAAAATAACTTAAAACTAAGCAGATATGTTTTTCAGTTTAAAGTTTGAAGTAATCATGTAAGCAGTCTATGCAGGCTTTATACAGTCTCTGCCTTCAGATTAGAAATCATATAAATGGATTCATTTTCTGTTCAGGATATGACACCCTTTCTTCAACATACCCCAAAACAATTAATAGTTTGGTTGATCGTGCTGACCTACAAAAAGCTATCATTCATTCATTTTAGGTTGTCCCTTGTTCAGACAATGACGCAAAAATTTGATCTTTAACATTAATTTGCTGTGCCAACATGAAGCCAGAATTATAAGTTTTCCAAAATGCTTAATGTCATGTCCATGTCTGCAATTGTTATTTATGCTGACTATGTAACGAAGGTTTGACTGGGGAAAAAGTGGATTTCTGCCCTGACAAACAATGCTAATCCTGTGTTTTCCAGCTGCTTGGTTACAGTGTTGTGGGGGAATGGATGCATATCCTGCAATAAATCTATGCAAAGCAGGCAGAAACAATAAATCATAGCAGGTATGATAGAAGGTAAAAGCTTAAGGTTTGTAGATTAGTACTACGCTAACTGAGCTTTATGGCCCATTTTAATTCTAGCCAATTACCCATGGGATAATCAAACCCTGCCCCTTGTGCTTTTTTACGATAAACACCTTAACCATTATGCTAAACTCCCCTTAACATATATTCAGTATGTTTAGGCCATACTGGCTACTTACAGGTCTACTACTCCCAAAACAATTTGGGTGTAACATGACTTTTATCTTATTTTAGAAATATATATATGCTGGCAGCCTCCACTGTTAGATAAACAGAACCTGAAATGTAGTTCAGCATTTGCTCATGTCCTTTCCTAAGTTTTAATAATCTTTCACTCTAAACCTGGGATTTGATTAAGCCTAAAAGCCATGACAAAATGCTATAAGGTAGGTTTTAGAAGCATTTTGTGTGGACACTGTAAAAATAAACTATGTGCTTTGACAGTATTAAATCCTCAGCAGTTTTACTATGACATAATCAGGTCACATCATACAACACTGCACATAAGAGTGACAATATACCTAAGTAAAAGTGGTATCACTAGGCTTCAATTTCAGGACTGTATATTCCTCTTACTTCTCATGGCACACAATACTTTTAAATGGCACGTTTTCTGTGACTGTAACACACATATTTACATCTCAATCTCTGACTCTTCATCTACTTTATTAGGCAGGCCATTACGGACAGAGACATATACAATGAAAGAAAAGTTAAGTCAAACCAAATATTAACTTTCCCACTATCTGTGAAATTGCTGTCAGTTTCAGTTGACTGTATGCCTTCAAGATGTAGCTTTAAGTAATGTAGTAAAACATTGTTTTTTTTTTTGGTTCCTTAACCCTAAAAATGACCATCAAACCTTCTTGACCTTCTGAATGACCCCTTCACTCTTCATGGTTACAACAGTTCACAGGCCCAGACATTTCTCTATGATACAAGAATCAAGCAGTGATGACAGTGGTGATGCTTTCATTTGCTGTGAGACTTTTTTTGATTATACACAAATCTATTGCCCTTGTTGAGGTGGGGAGAGTTACGGCCTTTTTGATTAACACAAATCTCTTCCCCTTGTTAAGGCTGGGAGAGTTATGGCTTTTTGATTATATACACATTATATACACATCTCTTCCCTTGTTGAGGCTGGGAGAGTTATGGCTTTTTGATTATACACACATCTCTTCCCTTGTTGAGGCTGGGAGAGTTACAGCTTTTACACATCTCTTTCCCTTGTTGAGGCTGGGAGAGATACAGCTTTTTGATTATGCACACATTTCTTCCCCTTATTGAGGCTGTGAGAGTTACGGCTTTTTGATTATACACACAAGTCTACCTCCTTGATGTGGTTTGACTTCCATTAAGGTTTGCATTGCAGGGCAAATACCTATCCCTTTGTACGTGGCATACCACTAGTGCAAGCAAGTCATCAGGGTCTTTAAAATGGATGAACTTCAGTCCTCCTCCCAAGGTGGGCAAGCCAAAAATTGCTACATCTCTCCTGTTTACCCCACTACCAAGACTGATACTCAAACCCAGGTCACTGGTGAAAAATTCAGAGATTTACACCTCTTGCCAGTGAAGCTAACTTAGTAACATTCAGTCTTAACTTTATGACCTTATTCCCATTAGTAATTTTTTCAAGATACAAAATACTTCCCTGGCATATTCTTTTACATAACAGTATCAACAAAAGCATTTTTTGATTACAGATTCAGCCAGCTGAATAGGCAACATCAAATTAAAAAGAAAGAATGGCGGAAATGTTCATATATTTATACCACAAGCTCAGGAAGATGTGTTTTCGTTTTGTAAAGGACTACATTCAGGTATTTTGACTTTTAAGTTTTTGATAACAGAAGAAAATGGCTGTGTTTTCCTAGTACTTACAATATGAAAAATAGTTTTACCTTTTGTAGGGTTGTGTCATAACCCAAACTTTAAGAAATATCATTTGAAAGAAGTGTTAAATGCCCAAAATGGCAAAATAACTGGGGGACTATAGATAAATCCATATGTAGGAAAAGTAAAGTATGTTCATGGTCTTTTTTCACGAGAATAAATTAAGGCAAGTTGTCACTAAGCAGAGTATATGAAGTAATATAATTGATATTACGTATGTGCCTAACATCTAAGGGATGTTCCTATCATGTTTTTTCTCCTCCAAACAACAGTCTTCATTCAGTAATTTTAGTAAAACTGAAATTATATGATGCATCGGGTGACCATCACAAATCTACATTTAGTCACAGACTCAAAATAAATTATAAGAAAGCCACCAAATACTCGAAGAACATTCTATGAAAATCGTTTTGAAAACATAGGTGTCCATTTTATGTGAACATTTTTAATAGGCTGCATTCACAAACTGAAAGTAATCATGAAAACTGATAAGGCTGGAGGGAAACGTTATTGATTATGCACATAAACAGTAAAATGAAAAAATTGACTGGCATGAGAGCTTCGTTAAAGTAGTAAATAAATTATCAAGACAAATAAATAAAAAATATTGTCAAAGGAACTAATAAAAGTTTTGTCAACATAAAACTCAGTAAAAAGGATTTCAAGTATATTATGAAAAGAATGTAATCAACGATTTATTTTACTGTGGAAAATCAAGTAATCAATGATGAAAATTACAAAGCTAAAATCTTTTCAGAATACTTTACAAAATCATAATTCTTTCCAAAATACCATGATACCATAGCTTTAAAGTTATCAGAAGAGGACTTAGTCTTAGCAGATTAGGTCAGAAAAAGGCAACAGGGATTTATATGTCTAATAAAGATATACAAAGTCTTAAGGATGACACAGCAGGACTACTTGTATGCAAAGTTGTGAAAAGGTTCAGATTCCAGGAACAGGAAATCTGAAAATATTAAACTAATTTTCAAGGAAAAACATTCATGAAACAGCATTAAAAGCTACAGGCTACTTTCAAATACTGGAAAAACATAGAGTTTTTAGCTTGTCATATTCTGCTAAATGATACAATCACCTTTATGTTTAAATTTGTCAAAGACATTTCCAAAAACTAACCTACTCTAATCAGCACTCCAAATCTCACTCAGATTAACCCCAGCTCTCTTTCTTCCCCCACCAGTGAAACCTTTAATAATATCCCATTAACTCCTATATTCTCTATACAGCCAGTATCCACTTCCCTAGTATTTAAACTTCTAACCAAACTAAGACCATGCTCCCTCTCCACCGATAATCTCTCATCTGAATATCTAAAACTCACAGTTGATGCAATATCCTATCCTGTGAATATTCTTATTAACTGATCCATCTCAGAATTAAATGTCCCCCAACTCTGGAAAAAAATCTATTATTACTCCATTACATAAAGGTGGTAATCCCAATGATCTCTTAAACTATCAGCCTCTATACTCTCACTACTAACAAAAGTCTTAGAAAAGTGTGTACAGGCTGAACTCCTAAAGCACCTCTCTGACAATGATCTCCTTGCACCCACCCAACATGGACTTCATCCAGCACACAGCACTACTAAAGCCCTACTCTTATTCACTGATACTGTGAATAAAGCTCTTGATGCTGGTCTACTAAATACAGTAATCTTATTAGACCTATCCAAGGCGTTCGACATATTATCATACCCTAAGCTGCTGCAACACTTAGAAAAATTAGGATGCTCCCTAAATTCCCTAACATTGTTTTCTGTTGTTTAGTTAGCTGGGAAACCATCTGTCAGACAGCAAAATAAACAATCTGAATACCTGGTCAGTAACACAGGAGTTCCCCAAGGATTTATTCTGAGGCCTCTGCTTTTAATATTTTCATTAATAATCTTCACAAAGCATCCAAACAAAGTACACTAGTCCAATATGCCAACGATTCCACTATCATCTCCTCTTCTAACAATTTCTTTGATCTCCTTAGAATTACACAAAATGTCTTTACATCTATAGAAACCTGGCTAAACGATGCACAACTTTTATTGAACCCCAAAAATTTAAGCTCTTACTATTCTCAACAAAACCAGTAACTCAAGACTTTAAAATTTACTCACAAAACAACACAGAAATTGAACTAGTGAAGACAGCTAAATTATTAGGCATAACTATTGATGATAAACTCACCTTCGAGCAACATATTCTTAATACAATAAAAAAAATACTTCAAGCTGGGCAAACTTTATAGATACTTTATTTAGATAAGCCAACTAAAATAAAACTTGCTAACACTTTATTTAGATAAGCCAACTAAAATAAAACTTGCTAACACTCTACTGATGCCTTCCCTCCTATATGGAATTCCCATTTTCACCAACCTTCACACATCTCTTGGTAATAAACTGCAATCATGTTACTATAAAATAGCAAATTTGCCTCTGGGATGCCAAACTGCACACACCATTGCCAGGCCATTTTGGAACTGAACTGGTTTGAATTCCCCCATTACCTATATTATACACAACTAACTATTGCCCACAAACTGATACTATAAACCCAACAATTACCTTGCACTTCATTCTACCCTACAACTATATATCCCAACTCGGAATCTTCAGTCTACCAACAAACAGCTTTTAAGTACAACCAAACCCAACAAAAGAGCTGGGCAAAGCCTATATTCCTATACCATTGCCAGATAATGGAATGCAATGCCTTCCTCTATCACTCAACAAGAATCATTAAAAACGTTCAAATCTGCACTAAAATGTCACTACCTCTATAATCATATCTGTTCCTGTGCACAAAAGTTTAAGCTACCATAAACAAATAAAATTTAATTATCCACTCTTTTTTTCTTTTCTTCAGTTAAGTAACTCCTCTCAAACTTCTAAGAACTTTCCCTATATCAACTAATATATTCTAATCTCTCTATCTACTCCTAGGCAATCTCTAGAACCCTCTAAGTATTTAAAGAACTGTTTACCTTGAATCTAACTACAATCTTTATTTGAAGGCTCTTTATTCTTAAAGTACTATACGTTATATATTAATAGTCAATGTAATTTTTACAAAGCCCATGCTCATTGTCTATTTTATCTTTAAAGTACTCTGTATTGAAATTTTCTGTGGAGCTATTCTCCCTGGGCTTCCACTGAAAATGAGTTTCTGACCCAGTGGACTTTCCTGGTAAATGAATGTCAATAAATAAAGCCTAGCCTTTATAAAACAGATCAACATGTGTAGAAGACAGACAGACGTGTTACCACATGTAATCATTTATATTGCTGTCATCTTATTTGATTTCACATAAGCATTTGATGGAGTGGATCTTACTCTAATAATAACAAAGAGAAAAAAGTGTTTCTGTTTTAGGCAGATAACTAAAGGAAATAACACAGTATTGCTGCCAGACTCTTTGTCAAACGGCATATCTTGGGCTAAGATTAGAGCTTTTCACAAGAGTGAACTCTTGGACCTCATTTATTTAGTTTATTTCGGACATTAAAATCCTGACATCTTCAATTGCCGTTATGGTGTTGATATGAAAACAGGGACACCTGTCAACAACTTGGAAAACCATTATACATTACAGAACAGTTTAGCACCACACATGTACATATGGGCCCCTAGTAATGAAGTATATCAAAACAGATCCAACAAAGCAAATGTGCTTTGCTTCAGTAACATGTCGATCACAGTTACTACATTTTTACTAAGAAGACTGAGCTGGTTAATATCTACAAAAGACCTAAGAATCTTCACGGATAGAAATTAAACTCCCATATTGACAGTATTGCAAAAAAATAAGGTTTTTGAGTACGTATGGAAATTTATTACATTCAGAAAGGCAAAGGCTAAAAAAAAAAAATAAAAACACTGTAAATAAATTAGCCTGATAAAACCTAAAACTGAATATGGCAGCAAAAACATGAAGGCATTTAGAGAAGGTTTACAAAATGAGCCTGTAATCTAGACAAGATAAATTATAAGGAAAGTTTCTTAACTACAGATGTATGTGGGGAGACTCATACAGGTCCACACAGCTAGAAAAGATGTATTATGTAGGAAACTCTTGGTGTTAATAAAAGAGAAAGTTTTCATCAAATCAGACTTTTAAGAATTACGAGTAAGAATACTAGAACAGCAAAGTGTTTTACTTTATTTTTTTATTTTTCAAAACAACCATTAGTGTTTTGAACATCTTTTATAATTTGGGCAGAAAAACCAGAAAAAAAACATGCTTTTAAGGAAAGTTTCAATAGTTGCTATCATACTTATGCTGAAGAACTGAGTACCTGCATCTGAAGATATTTGTATTATATTATATTGTAATACCAATACCAGATGATAAATGTATTATGCTGCCACCACAATACCTGTGCCTAAGCATAGTTGATATTATACTGAATTACAGTACCTGTGCCTAAGCATAGTTGATATGATATTATACTGTATTGTATTACCTGTGCCAAAGCATACTTGATATTTATAATACCTGGGTATGAGCTTAGTTGATATTATACTGAATTATAGTACCTGTGCCTAAGAATAGTTGATATTATACTGAATTATACTACCTGTGCCTAAGCTTAGTTGATATTATACTGTATTACAATACCTGTGTCTGAGCATGCTGATATTATCCTGTATTTTAATACCTGTGCCTGAGGATAATTGTATCATACTGTACTGCATTACCTGCACCTGAAAATGATTGTATTGCAATGAATCAAAATTCCTGTGCCTCAAACATAATTGTGCTACACTGTACTGCAAAAGTCCACTGTCCCGAAGAAATGCATCAGCCACATGAGCATTGTATTCTTTTCTGTATATACCGTTCATTTCTGCAACAATATAAAGTAATGGGCACATCATTTCTGACAGCAATCCTGACTGAAACTGCTTTACTGTTAAGTGAAAATACTCAGACTTTTTGGAACAAAATAATAACTAAATGTATACCTGACATTAATGTAGAGAAACAGAAACTTTTTACCATCCACTGTCCTCGCTCACTCTCATCTTATTGGAGGCGCCCTGTCTAGTAAATACTTGGTAGTCATATAAAGCAACACTGTTGTCATGATGTTTGGTCTGCATGTTTATCTTTGAACACATATTATCACATATTGTCTCTACTCATAATCGTTCCTGTCGCTTGTCTCTCTCTCTCTCTCTCTCTCTCTCTCACTCACATTGTTGAAAAGCAGGCAGTGTATATTGTTTAGATGCTTTAATACCTAGAAACAAATAAGGATGGACAGCAGCAGCATCATAAAATACAAACTAGTTAACAGCCAGACCTTCTATACATACATGCTTACATATCAACTGCTTATTACAAAATGGCAGTCAGACTTGCACGTGCTCAGTATTTATACAGTTGTGCAAGTCCTTGGATAGGTTCTTAAAGGTACATACACACAAACTGATCTATATCCTCCCTCTTAAAAAGGTTGTCCTTTGTAAAAATAATATCAGCGTTAGACATGCATTCTTATAAACATTATGAACAAAACACAATGTTCATGTGCAAGTTGCTTCATATCTGTTAAGAGGGTTTAGAGATGCGACCATATCTAATAACATAACAATCTGGACCAAACTTAGCAACAGGGACAGTCTGCAGTGCACAACTCCTCTCAGGAACTTCTGGATTCATCACAGGAATGGGAATGTCCTCTGGAACTTCCTCTGGAATTGGAACACGGAACAACTCACTCTGAGATAAAGAGTCTTTTTCACAGGCTATGTGCTGTGTTACAGGCTTGGACACCGGTCTCAAATGCTTCTGATTCTGCCTAAAAACTGCTTCTTGTGATTCAACAATATATGATCTCAGCTCTGGGCAAAGATTCTTCATGACACCAATCTGATCATAACCTTTGGATATCTGCATCCTTACCACTTCTCCTTCTCATAATGGATTGAGCGGTTAGCTGGTTTCATCATAGTAGGACTTCTTGGTTAAATGCTTCAACAGATTGGTTTTCACTGGCCTGTTGTTCTTGGTAATGTGGTTCTGGTTTGTCTCGACACAAGTCTCGGAGCAGGTGAACCAAGATGTTTATCACAAGGAACATTTCTGAGATTCAAGAGATTTAAGAAAACCTCACTATTATCTCATTTTGACTTCTCAAGTAACTGCTTTGCATTTTGAACTGCACATTCTGCCAAACCATTTGACTGCATTAATCTGGGCTACTTGTGACATCAGTAAAGTCCCATTCTTCAGCAAATTGTTTGAACTGTTGGCTTGTAAACTGCATGCCATTGTCAGAAATAACTTTGTGCGGGCTACCATGCACAGCAAAATGATGCTTCACCTTAGTAATGACAGTACTGGATGCCAGGTTAGGAAGTAGGTCAATCTCGAACCAATTGGAGTAAGAATCTACTAACACCAAATAATGTTGACCATTACACTTGAAAATGTCAGTGGCTACTGTCAACCAAGGTAGTTCAGGAATCTGGCTTTGCTGAAGTGGCTCCTTCTGTTAATGTGGCTTTGTACCATTACTCACAAAACAAAATAAAAGTGCTCTCACAATGTCTTATGACACAGAAGGCTAAAATACTAGTCATTTCACCCTTCTTTTGGTACGAACTACTCCTGGGTGACCATGATGCAAGATAGTAATGTACTCTTCTTGCAAGGACTTTGGAACAATTACTTTTGGACCGTTCATGATGATACCTTTGTCAGACAAACTCTCATCTCTGTATGAAAAATAAGGTTGCACTTCTTGAGGTAAACTGGATTGCTTTGATGGCCATCCTTGTTTGATAAAGTGGTTCAGCCTCTGTAAAACTGGATCTGTGGCTGTGTGACCTCTCAACTCATCAAGATGTGTGTAAGAAAAATTTCTCACTTCCATTACTTCAAAATCAAGGTTCTCATTCTCACGCTCTTCTGTGGTGTTTCTGGGATATCTGGATAATGTATCAGCAAGATAAAGAAGTCTACCTTTCTTGTAGACAAGACTGAAATTATGCTTTTGCAATCTCAGCATCATGCGTTGCAGTCTGACTTGAGATGAATGCATAGGCTTACTCAAGATAGTGACTAAAGCTTGGTGGTCTGTTTCGATCTGGATAGGACTGCCATAAACATAATCATGGAACTTGGAACATGCAAACACAATTGATAAAAGCTCTTTCTCGATCTTGGCATACTGCATCTCAGTTTGGGTAAGAGATCTTGATGCGCAGGCAACAGGTTGATCGCCTTGTAGAATGACTGCACCAAGACCAAATTTTGAAGCATCACAGGAAAGTGTAACTGGTTTGTGAATATCATAATATCCGAGAATTGGTGGACTAGCAATACTCTCTTTTCAGGACTTCAAATGCTCTTTAGTGGTGTTCTAACCAAGACCAGGATACATCTTTACATGTCAGTTTTCTGAGTGGTGCTGATAGTTTGCTCAAGTCTAGAAAGAACTTGCCTAGGCAGTTGACCATGCAAAGAAAACACTGTAGGGCTTGAACATTGTCTGGTGCTGACATCTCGGGAATGTCTGTTTGCTTTAAAGGGTCTGGTTGTAGGCCTGTACTTATAAATAAATAAATAACCAGCATTAAGTAACTTCTTCTAGTCTAAACTTGCATTTGTGTGGATTGAGCTTAAGATTCAATTAATGTGCCCTTTCCATAATTTTCTGAGGTTTCTGTCATGCTCTGCTTCATCATGACCTCTTACCCTATGCTATCTACTATAATAGCACAAGGATACCCAGAAAACATTTGCTCCATTGCTCATTGAAAGATTTCACTTGCAGCATTTATCCCAAAAGGCACTCAAAAATCTGTACCTGCCAAATGGAGTACTGAATGTAGTGAGCAAAGAGGATTTCTTGTTGAGCTGAATTTGCCAAAATGAATTCTTTGCAATCAGGACAGAAAAAATAGTGGCATTTGGCATCAAGGCTGCAACTTCTTCGACTTTACGCATTAGATGAGGTCTTTTTAGTGCTTTGTTCAAATTTCATGGATCAACACTTATTCTGATGTCATCTGAGCTTTTCTTATTAGCTGCCACCATGGAAGATACCCATTCAGTTGGAGTTTCAACTGGACAAATCACATCTTGTTGCACCATTTTATCTAGCTTGGTTTTAACTCTGTCCTGCATGGCTATTGGAACTTTTTGAGCTGGCCTGATAACTGGATTGACCTCTGGGTCTAACTTGATGGAATACACAACTGGAAACTTGCCTAGTTTGTCTTCGAGCAGATCAACATAGGTAGAAAACATGTACGGGGCAAAATTACAGTAGTGGTCATTTAAGCTAACATGATGGACTTCCTTATTAAATGAAAACAGTCCCATTTTCAAACTGCTTCCGAGCCCTAATAATGACTGGATGTACCTCTGGACCACATAAAAGTCATAGCTTCTTCAGTAACATGAAAGCTCTACTGAGCCTTAAGTTTGAATTTCTTCACCTTCATAAGCAACAAATTTCACACACCTTGTCAAATCAAGCCTTTCAGCTTGACACACTCTAGCAAATGTTTCTGCTGACATAACATTACACTTAGAACCTGCATCAACTTTGAGCTCTATGGGTTTGACATTTATCTGAACAGCACAAAATACTTCATTCTTATACCTGACACCTACTGTACTGACTGTTTCATGAAGCACTGACACACCATCAACAAAGTGTAGCCTGCAACCCTATGTCATGTCATGGCTTTCTAACTGATCAACCCGTTTCTTAAAATGTTCCTTTTTAATGAAAGAATGTGGGCCTTTTGATTTACAAAATCTTTTGAAGTGATTCCATTTACTGCATTTGTGGCACTGTTGACCAAAGCTAAACATTTTTCCGTTTTAGACTCATGCCTTCCACTCCAGGCCCAATTACGAAAGCTGGCAATGAAACTAGACTGGGGCCCATGCTTTGAGTTTGCTGATTCACTCTTATGCTTCACTGGGACTGTGCAAACTCTGGAATCTGCTATAAAGTTCTGGGATTTACCAGTGAGGGCTGCAGGGGCTACAGTTGCTGCCATGTGCTTGGGCCTGTTTCTTTTAATAACGTGCTACATACTATCAACATGAGCTTTGTCACTGTGCATTCTAGAGCTGTTCTCATTTATAAGCATATTTGTGTGCTTTTCTGTGAGCTCATATATCTGACAAATTTCAATGGCCTTATTCAAAGTTAAAACACTGTTACAAAGCAAAATCTTTCTCACAGCATCATCTTTAATACCATACACAAGTCTGTCTTTTATCAACTCATCCCTTAAATCACCAAATGTGCACATTTTAGCCTTACTTCTCAAGTCAGTTATATATGCTGCAAAAGTTTCACCAGGCTTTTGATCCCCTTGTGTAAAATAATTGCCTCTCTATTGTAACATTTGTCTGGGGTTACACATTTCTCTAAATTCATGTTTTAAGCACTCAGGGTCTTCCCTTGACTCAGCCTGTACAACAATATATTGGTTTTCCCCCTCTTCAGCATAGATAGGTGCATACACAACTGAGCATTCCCTTTCTATAGCTTCTGACCCAGCTAAATTAAGCAGAATAAATGTCTTTGTATGGTCATCTTTATCAGAAAATGCAGCCTGTTTGAAAATGTCATACTCTTGTTCAAACACTCTCCAATTCTCAGCAATATTACTGTCAAACACAAGTGCATTGGGCTTTCAAAATCCATCTGCCATGCCCACAAAGTATGCATAAACACAATGAAAACATGGACTTATGTAATTATGTATGAACAAACTGGTCTGTGAGCTTGTAATAACATTCAAACGCACAATAAACTCTTCAAAATACTGCACTTTGCGAAATATGTTCTGTAATGGTTGTACTCTATTAAATATGCCTTGTAATAGCTGTACTTTGCAAAATACCTTTACTGTAACACTGCACAAATATGCAAATACTTTATACACTTCTGATAACTCTGATATCTTTGCTTAATATGAAAATATGTGCTTTGCAAAAATGCGGTTGTTTCCCCTTATTTTATTCATTTTATGCAAATAGGACTTTATTTCAAACATTTTCTGTAGTAACTCGCATATTTTTATCAATATCATACATGCCTCGTTTCATATTATAAGAAAAGAAATAGTGCTGAGAAAGTTTTAATACCTGAAATTCATTTCTTACCCATTTTGTGCAGTATGCACATTTTAGGGATGATTCACTCTTCTATATTCCACCAGTCCCAAGCAAGTGCCTTAAGTTGTTTTAGCCAAGCCGCCTTTAACTTCATGCCCTTTGAATATGCCATTTCTGCTCTCATATCCTCTGGACATGCCACTTCTGGCACCATGTTGCTCCTCTCTCTCTCTCTCTCACATAGATGACAAGCAGACGGGGTACATCATTTATAGGTTTATAGGTTCAAAGGATGATACTAGGCTATTGTCCCAGAAGCCCTTATATGTCTAGGCAAGAATTTTGCCCATGTTCCCTCAAAGTCAGCACCCGTTTCCTGGATCCCAGGGATATATTTTCTGTTTCCCATCTAGTCGTCCAGCTTCCCCTTAAAGAGGGCTAGAGATGTACTCTGCTTGACAAGGAGAGGGAGTCTATGGGACACAAATCTATCCCACTAACAAATGCTTTAATAACATAGAAATACATCAGGATGGACAGCAGCATCATAAAATACAAACAAATTAGTTAACAGACAGACCTTACATACACATGCTTACATCTCAACTGCTTACTACAAAATGACAGTTAGACTTGCACGTGCTCAGTATTTATACACTTGTGCAAGCCCTTGGATAGGTTCTTAAAGGTATATACACACCCATTGATCTACAGTTCCCATAATGACAAATGGGTCCATGTAACTGCATTCAAACTGCCTACCCTTCACTGCTCTGTAACTTGTAACTTTTCTCAGTGGATTTCTACAATAAATAAACTTGCATACATGAAGTATTCCTGCTAAAAACGTAATATGAACAGTAGTTTTATACATGCTGATAGCTCATCTATGGAATAAGAGTAGCTTGCCACCTAACAAGCAAATGTTACTGCTGCCCCCTACACATCTCTCAAACACATACACTTTCTTTGAGCTATTCACAATTCACACATTCCCACCAAATGAGTCAATTAAAAATAAAAGACTGTATACAGATGCTCAGCATACATGGGCTTTACTTAGATTAGACAATAAACCATATTCAGAAAACCCTGAACTTTGCTGCAAATACAGTTGTGACTAATCTGAAAAAAAAATTGCTTGATACTAACTCAGAGGTGTCATGGCGTAATTATTTGTGCTTAAGACTGGATACCCAACTCACAAAATAATGTTTGCAATGCTGAGTCACATTACTGACTATGAAGTTGTTAACACTCCGTGCACAAATCAATTTAGCTACCTAATAGTTGCTATAGGTACTTTGTGCGGCTTTAGGTAACAGCCAGTAAATAAATCATTTTTATTCATTTGAAAAGACAAGAGAATCATGCCCATGCCTTAGTCAGATGGGCAGCTCCTAACCTGATAACAGCAATTAGGTTGCTGCAAACAATGACTGTCAAACAGGGAATATTGTTTTCAATGGCAGCCTTATGCATGGGCCATCTTGGCTGTCTCCTAGGGTGCCAAGCAGTAGCCAGCAGTAATTTTAGGAAGTGCTTATTTATTTCATTTTATTTGTCTATGTATTTTTTATTTTATTTTTTAGGTATTTTCTGAGAGAGGAGAGGGGGGAAAAAGCTGTGCTAGGGGAACACTGTAATGGAAGTGTCACAACGTCTGCACTTCCAGCTCGAACCCACCCATTAGCTACACAATGAATCACTACTGACTGTCTAGCTTGTAAGTGTGGTGGAGCCAGTAACTGTGGATGCCTTGAGCTCTGAGCTAAGGGATGGTGGTACGGAGAATTCAAAGGGCAGTGTAGTGTAGCTCATTCAGTGCAGTATAGATAGTAAACAGGTACGTTCTATTTTTTTTTTTTTAATTTCCATGTAAGACAGTGCATTGCAATGCTAGGTATGCTACCACTAAGAAGGGGTCCAACTAAAAGGAGATGTAATTTTTTCTCCACTTTGTGTGCAGTTGGAAAGTTAAGTCGCACACTAGAAAACATCAGTAATTCAGCCTATTTTGGTCTGTACTTCATAAAATGTGTGGTTTTCTGGTACATTGTTGAGGACTGCAGTCACTAAATGATAAACACTTGAGTTAGAGACTTTATATCCTCAGAAAATGCACACTAATGCAAAACCTGTTATTCCAGCAATTAATTAACCAAATAACAGTAATATTTAAACTCTCTCCCTGATTTTGAACCTTTTTCTCCTCATTGTTTTTGACTTTGAGATTGAAACTGGTTATATTGTCGTTGAGTACTGTGTGGTTGTGTAATGTGGTCATTATTAGTTTTTTTCTTTTTTCTTTGCTGTAGTCATATGTAAAGTGTACGTATTTAAAAAGGTGGCTATAATTGCTGGGTGTAGGGGCAATCTGTGGTCAAAGTGTCCTCCCTGCTACTGCATGACATCAGCTAAACACTTACCGAGCTGGCTTGACAGAAGAAGTGTCACCCAATGTATTGTAGTGTACTAAAATATGTGTAAAATGGTCATTGCTGTGACTTACACCTGTGTGTGTGTGTGTGTGTGTGTGTGTGTGTGTGTGTGTGTGTGTGTGTGTGTGTGTGTGTGTCTGTGTGTTGCTGTGTATCTAAAAGCAGCAAGCTGACTTTAATTTCTTTCATTTTTCTTCATAAATGTCAGACATTTACACAATAACTGGTTATATTTGGGGGGGGGGGTCTGTGCAGAATGTATGTGAAACTGATCACTGACACGATGCAGTGAGTAGCATGGCACAGTGACTAGTCTTGTAGTGTCACATGACTTGGCTCTGCTTTCACAATGTCGTGAATAGCATGGCACAGTGACTAGTCTTGTAGTGTCACATGACTTGGCTCTCTGGTTACACGATGTAGTGAGTAGCATGGCATAGTGACGTTTCTTGCAGTGTCACATGACTTGGCTCTCTGGTTGAACTCCTGGCTGTAGCTCCTTCTGTATGGAATTTGGATGTTCTACCTGTTTTTGAGTGGGTTTTAATCTAGCTGCTTCAGTTTCCTATAACATCCCCAAGACCTGCCATAGATGAACTGGCATTTCTCCACTTTACCTTTAGGAAATGTGAAGTACGTTGGGTGGCACAGTGAGTAAAGTCACAGTATGGGGTTCTCTGGTTTATTTCTTTGCTGAAGTGCCATCTCTGCAGAGTCTTCATGTCATCACTGTATTTTTGCATGAATTCTCTGGGTACTCAAGTTTCATCCAACATCCCAAAGGCATAGGCAGCTGGAATGGCATCTGTAAGCAGCAAATATGTGACTTTTGTACACAATATGGGAGAAAGGCTAGGCAATCTACTGGCAGATTTTGTTGCTGGCATTGGTTGTTTCAGGGGTCACTACAGGAGTCAGATGTCACTTGACAGCTTTAGATGGATGGAGAGAGGTGTGCAGTGTGAATGTGTGTTGGTGTGCATGTGCATATGGATGGATAGAGGTGTGGAGTGTGAATGTGTGTTGGTGTGCATGGATGGATAGAGGTATGCAGTGTGAATGTTGGTGTGCATGGATGGATAGAGGTGTGCACTGCAGTGTGAATGTGTGTTGGTGTGCATGTGCATATGGATGGATAGAGGTGTGCAGTGTGAATGTGTGTTGGTGTGCATGTGCATCTTGTGACAGAACTATCATCATGGGCAGTGTGCGCGAATGTCAAAAAAAATCAGTGCAACTTGTGATAGGACTGAATTGTCAGGTTAGTGTGCATATGTACAAAAAAGTATTGTCACCAATTTCATCTATGGACAGACACAATTACTGGAGGGCATACACCTTCTTCTGAAGAGTAGTGAAAAAAAGAATAGTTAGCAAGTAACTATCTTCTAAAAATAACACATAAAATGCATCACAGAATATCTGGACCTTCAAGAGCTCCTGGGGACCAAGAGGCTCCCACATCCCCAGCTGTATGAGGGGATTTTGATACAAGCTTATTAGAGAAGCGCTATCCTGAAACTCTGACCTGGGCCCCACCTAGGGTAAAACTGGCTATGTTCACAAATCTACAGGAGGTCCCTATACATTGTGGGGAGATATAAATAGTGTGCCCATTTTTTTCTTTGCCCACAATTAAATCTCAGATATGTGTAGAGAAGGTTGATATCGCTTATGTGGGGGCTGGGTACAGTGTAGTTAAATAAACACTCCTCACAATCAAACCTCAGGAGGTTTGCACAGAAGGTAGCTATGCTATAGCTCTTCTAAAGACAGTGCACTATCTGGGAGCAGCAGGGTGTAATATATTACTGGGATCCTTATTTTTCCACTTTATTCATAAGCAAGTATTATGCATAAATTCTAGTCACTCTCCTTTGGGGAGTAGGGGTAAGAAGGCATGCTGTGTGTATATGTCTGACAGCAGGAAGAAATGTGTTACAGTACCATTTGTTTTTCACTGTAATAGCAGTATGATATTAGAGTTCTACACTAAAGTTGGTTGCCTTTAGAGAAGAGGAGTGCGGAGGCATCCTGTATGTATGCATGACAGTAGAAACTTGCCGTACATGGCTGTGGCCATTTTCTCATTCACTTTCATTGCAAACTACAAATGGTGCTCAAGCAGTTTTTTTTTTTTTTGGGGGGGGGGAGGCAGGCATTGCTTCCAGATACGATTTGTGTATCCTCAGAAACATTTGTCTTCTCATGTTATTAGTAGCAGTGCTTTGTAAGCTTTGAACATTAACCCTTGGACACAATGCATTTCTTCCTTGGGAAGAGAAAGACTACATTTCTGTCCTTGTTCATGGCTTTTTCAGGCCCTCATTTGGTTAAAAGGTTGAGTTTAAAAGCTCTAAAACCCACCTTGGAGCATCTGCAAATCTCAGCTCTAGGATATGGCTTCTACTGTGTTTTCCCTGTATCTGTATGAGTTTATCTGTGTGCTCTGGTTTCCTCCAACAACCTAAAGATGTTACATAGTTAAACTTGCTTTCCTCCAACTCAAGCAGTGTATATATATTCACGTGTCTTGTGATACATGCAACTTGCTACAGCTTGTCAGGGGCACTGTTGGTGAATGTGTGTGTGAGCGCGAGCACACGCACGTGGGTGAAAAAAGTCAGTGCATCTTGTGACAGACATGGTTTCCAAACAGAGTGGCAATGCGTGTATTCCACATTTAGTGCAATTTTGCCTAATTAGGGTATGTTGAAAGGATTGTGTAAAATGTAAAGTCTGAAAGTAAAATTATTCATGATTTTTGTTCAGGCTATTGACTCAAAAGGGTTGGGGGAAAATGGACCTCACAGTATCTAGATCACCCATGACCTCTAGAGGGCCCCTAAATCCCCAGCTTAATTCAGTTATTTCCTCTAGAGATATGACTGTGCAGTATGGCCCAGTTAGGGTATGTTGAGGAGATGCAGAGAAAAGGCTGAAGTATAAAACAAAAGACAAAAGGCAGAAATATAGAAAAAATAATCTGGAAGATGTGGGGTGGGGTGGAAGGGGTTCTGTTGTGTAGGTATGGAGGGGTCATGGAACCCTTTTCCAAGGGTGTTAATTCACCTAAGGCCAGCCCTGACTGTGTTGAATCACTCTGTGTGCAGCTTAAAGTCCTGATTATTTATTCACTACAGCTTAATGCAGTTTCCCAAAATCGCTCATTTTTCTTTCTATCTATCTATCTATCTATCTATCTATCTATCTATCTATCTATCTATCTAATCAATTTAACAGACAATGTGAACTTTGTATCTAAATAGTCCACCCTGTTGTTTCTGCCTTTATGGCCAAGGTCATGGCTGAAAAGGGTCCTCTAACCAGTTCACTTACCAGGTTACCAAATGTTAAATAAATAAAGTAAATATTTAAGAATTATGGATCATTACATAGAATGCCTGGGAGATGGATGAGAGTAATAGTCTGGAGAAGTGTAAGTTTAGGAGTTTTCTTCCTACACTACAAGGCAGGTTGCCAGAGTAGGAGGCCATACTGTTCTCTGAAACAGCACTTAAAGGTCAAAGCTACTGGCATCAACCACAGGTGAAAGGGCCAGTAAGGTAAATACACTAAACATATGTTAAGAGTGGAAGTTTGGAACATTGCAAATGTATAACTTCTTTATAAGTGAGGCAGATCACTACCCAATACTGCTGACACCATGTTAGTATTGTGGATGGGGGGGGGCACTCTGACAGGTGGGTGTTGGAATGCTCTAAATACCACTGGGTGGGGTAATAGGTTAAAGGTGGCCACAACATGCTACCTGTGTAAGGGTCATAGTAACAGCTGGATCTGTAAATGGGTAGACTGAGTGGTGAAGTCCTATACCTGCAAACATCTAGCGGATTGCTTACACTGCAGAATTCAAAATATTCTGCAAATCCTCTATCAAATATACATGTCCATGACCCCTCTATCAACATATACATGTCCATGACCCCCAAAACTCAGGTAACCATTTCTTCTTTAGGATAGTCACTATACCCAATGTGTAGTGCTAATTGTAAGTTCATTAATCACAATACAGTATTATGTTGCAGTCTACCCTACACAGTCTTGAATACAGATATGAGCAAGGCATAGGAGACTGAATAATCTCATGTAGGTGCAACAGGTGTGAAAACAGGACTGAATCAAAGTGACACTGTAATTGTAAAACCTTAGGCTAGTTTTATATGGTGTGAACTTGCAAGTTGCATATAAGGTTTACACATTTCCTGAACATCTGCCCAAATATACATGAGGTCATGCTATATAAACAGTTTAACTACCAACCCAGGACATGGAATAACTAAATGCCTAAATAAGCAAAAACTGTTGTGCATCTATCTGCAAAGTTAGCTTTCTATATTTAAACAAAAGTGTGAAGCACAGAAAAAAATGTCACAAGTAATACCAGAATGCTTTTCATTAGCTAGCATAAGCAACAAAGTTGTAATATGTGAATACAAATTGATATTGGTCGTTTTTTTCTACACTCTCTCAGTTAAAATATGTATTTCAGTTATTAAAAACAATATATGATGATAGGCATTGCAATTTAGCAGAACGATGAGTATACAAAAATCTGGAATATATGATCATGATCACAACACATTCTCCATCTCAGTTTTATGTCTGAACCCCATTCAAGTGGTCTGTCTTGACTGAAACAATAGACTTACTACTACTGTCTTGTTCTCTGTATGCTCATATCCCAAGGACTGCTCCTGGACCAGCACATACGACTGTCAGGACAGTCAAAGCCTAAGCATATGTGCATCACCTTACTAGCAACAGAGATTCACACAACAAATATAGTATCTTGCAGCTACACAAACACACACACACACACACACCTCTGCTACCCTGATTCTCATTTTTGTATGCATTAGCTACAGAAGTAGCAAATAATCAACTGCAATTCCATTCGTTTTTCCTTTGCAGGACAATACCCGCTATTTCTTCTTCATGTTTTTGGGAAACCTTCCAGTCTGCATTCATCCTTCACATGTAATAGCCATGACACATATCTATTCACATGTAATAGCTATGACACATATCTATTCACATGTAATAGCCATGACACATATCTAGAGGTAGCTGTTCCTTATCAGTTATCCGACAGTTTTCTCTTTAAGGGCTGCCTGTCCATTTCAGAGTTATAAATTCAGTAGTCCCTCCTCTCTTTACCCTCTTGCCTGCTCCAGACTTAAACACTCTCCCATCCATAACACAGCTTCTGGCAAAGGCAACCACCAAACCTCTCAAATGTCCCTATTTTGGAAGAACATTCCTGTTTTCAGGCCTGATTTAACCCCTGCACAAGATGTAGCTATATTTGTAGATATGGACCTATTTTCAGGCTTTTTTTAACCCCTTCACACAAATTTCTGAACCACCTTTCATCACCCGTGATTTCTAAAGCTGTTTTATAAAAAGAAAACTACTTTGACTGCAAACATATGGCTACATGAGTGTAGGAGTTAAGCCATACACAGCTTTAAAATAACATGTTAGTCCTCTTCTAATGGAATGAATAGCATGTCCATTCATTTTATGTTGAAAATCTTTCATTTTTTAAAAATGAACAGAAAAGGCAGCAAATAGCATGCAGGATAGTTTCTAGTGGAAAACTACATTTTCTGACAGATAACCAGCAGCAAATCTATTTATCAAAAACCCCTCTCAAACTCTGCAATGCACTGCCCTTCTGTCTCCCCCAACAACTGCTCTCTTCAAGTACACTGATAGCGTCTTATACTGATCTTGGACAAAAACCTTTCCCAGTGGAGATTCTTACATTGTTTGAAATCAAAGCATTGTACTACTTATATTACAACTAGAAAACAAGGACTCATTTAGGAAAAGCAGAAGGGGCCTGGGTGGCATCATTCTGTGGCAAAAGACCAGAATCGGTAGCTTTATCAGTAGTGATGTGTACTGATCAGGTATGGATGACACAGCCTTGCATGCATACACTGGATGTCTTTCCCATTGCCTTCTCCCCTAACTTGCTATTATATCTCACAAACACACTGCTTTATACCTGATATCACTTAGACAGTGGATAAGAACATGCCTCATGGTTTAAACAAAGAACTTGAGTGGAAGGCTTTTTTGCATTAAGTGTTAATTAGTTTGTGTTTAATTGTTTTAGTTAATTGATTAATGATGTGATATTTGTTATTTAAATGTAGCTTGTGCTACTGTGATGTTAACTCTATGAAAGGCTTGATAGCTGAGGCAGTGGAGTATTAAACAATTTTGGATTTTATGTTTCTGCAGTTGGTGTTCTTTGCTTTCTCTGTGGGTTTTTTTATTTTTTATTCTGTTGTTCAGTGGATATGGCCAGCGATTCACTTCTGCAGTTGCCTCATTTATTTCGAGATGATATTACTGGTTCTATACAGTCTTCTGCTCAGTCTTCCCGGAGGAATAATTTACAACTAGATGCAGTACTGGAAGGCTCAGCATGCAGAGACTCCTGTATCCTGGGAAAGATTTTTGGAGGAAGGTAGATCCATGAAAGGTGACAATCCATTTCAAAATGTTGGTGCTCTTATGGCTGATATCATTTTTCCACTGAGGTTCATAGTAACATTGATTCCATTGAGAGGCTGCTTAACAGAAAATGTGATTTATTATAACATTTTGGGGCTTAAGAGATACCTAGATCTTGATATTATGCCCAGGGGTCTGCGTTTTGTTAAATGCCCCACTACTCCTTTTAATTCTACTGATCCTGCTGATACACAGTTTGAAAATAGATGGTTAGTGGCTGTCCATCATTGTGTTAAAGAATGGATCCAAATTTTACTTGAAGGAGATGCTCTTCGTAAGGGAAGAAATTTCTGTCTCTTGTTCTACCCTCTCTGCACAAATTGGTACAGCTCGTTTTAAGTAGTTATGCTCAATAAATGCTTCACTTGAGGAGTATTCCAGTGATGTCATTAAAAGGAAGATTCACAAACTAGAAAGGGACCTCCGATATTACAGCTCGGGGAACATTTTGAAGAAGACAGTTAAAATACATATGGAGGTTCTGGAGCCGCTTCTGCTAAGCGGAAACAGCAAGTGAATGTTTCTTTTGCCTCTTCTGAAGTCAACAGTAGTGCTGGGGAATCTGACAATGAAACTAGGGCTTTTCCTTCCCTTCCACAGCCCCAACAGCCCAATTATATGCAGGAGAGCTTTTGGAGTTATAACAGACCAGGAACCAACAATAATAATCGAAAACGAGGATATTTCCAGAACAATAAGGAGGGAGAGTAGTTTAACAGTAAGAAAAGAAGATATTGACTATATTAATGTTTTTAATGTAGTAAAATCAACCAGTGTTACCAGTGGTGACAACTTGATTGTAAATTTTACAGGTAACCCTTTGTCTTGTACAGAAATAGCAGTATTATAGCAGTATTATAGCATGGGTTAAAATGTATTCCCACATCTCTGCCATGATTATATGCCTGTAAAATTGAATTGTTTAAGCTGTCTAGGAAATTACATTTGTTGGATTAGTTTGTAAATAGCAAGACTGTGTCTGAGGATGCCCCCTCCATTGACACAGATGGAGAGGATGGGGATGTGATTTTTTTTCTCATGTAATTCATCAATGGATTCATATGATGACATTACTGCCTACGGTCTTTTAGATACTTCTAAAGTACCACATAGTAGTAATTTCATTCCCCCTTTTGTTAATAATACTATTCAAGAGTTTTCATCTATGGTAAATTATGGTCTTGAGGTTAGTCTGAACACCTTTAAAAAAGAAAAAGCTAAAGTATGTTATAATCTGACTAAGGTTGAATGGAATGCACTACAATGTCTTAGTACTAGGAAGGATATTGTTATCAGGCCCTAAGACAAAGGTCAAAAAACAGTTGTGTTGCACTACATGCAGTATTTCAATATGTGTAAGCATCATCTTTCTGACAGTACTGTATATTGTGTGGCTAGTGAACATGAATATTATGCAGCTATAGACAGCTTTAAAGACTTGTTATATAAGGGTTAAAGACCTGGCTACTTTTCCAAGCAAGATATGGAATTAAATTTAAAGTGGAAGGCAGTTGTTTGGCAAAATTTTACTGCCTACCAAAAACCCATAAGAAAGTTTTTTCCCCCTCCTGGAAGGCCAATTGTGGCAACTGATAATTATTTTTATACAATATGGCTCTAGGTCTATTTCTTCATACTTATTTGTTTAGGTGTGTTATTGGTTTAGACTCTTACATGAGATTCTTTTCATTTTCTAAAAAATACTGAGTCCATCACTTGTCAAGAAGGCTTTTTCTGGCTGGTTCTTGATGTCAAGAGCCTTTATACGAGTATTACACATCAGGTGGGACTTGAAGCTCTTAGGTTTTTCCTAGGCACTAGCCCGATTAGTATTTTTGTTATAGAATTGTTATATTTCAGTTTAACCCATAACTTTTTTGAATATAACAACTTCATCTATCAACAGATGCAAGGTACAGCAATGGGTGCATCATTTGCACCCACGTATGCTAATTTGGCAATGGGTTTGAGTTAAGAGTTTCTTTATAATTTGGAGTGTTTTTAATAAGTATGTTGTTCTTTTATAATAGATTTTTTGATGATTTAATTTTTTTATGTAAGGGCAGTGCATGGCTAGTGGATTCTTTTGTGGCTTCTCTTCAGGAAAACCGCTTTAGTTTACAATTTGATGGTGTACAAAAAGGCATTCCTGTTTTTTTTTACATTTGGAATTACATACTGTTGATATGATTATTACAAAGATTCACAAAAAAGTGTGGTTGATGCTCCAGATGATATGAAGTCTGTGAATAGATATAGGAGTCATGCAGGGAATATTAGTGATAAAAAGATATATTTTGTCACTACTTATAATATTTATAGTGCTGAGTTAGTAAAAATCTTAAGATACTACTGGCCATTCTTATATAAGGAGAAGTCTGGGATTAAGAATTTACCCGACTCCTTTACTGTCTCCTGTAAGAGAACCAGAAATATAAAAGACATGGTTGTTCATAATTTGTTTTCTATGCTTACTGAAATTTTACCTATTCATCTACAAAATTCTGGTAGATTTCCTTGTGGTAAATGCTCTATATGTATGTATTCATGTGGTCAGGACTTTTGACAAAATAAATGGCATTTCTTTTCAGACTAGGGCTATTTTCTCCCATGTGTCTAAGGGAGTGGGTTACTCTCTCTCATGCCCTTGTGGTTTCTTTTATATTGAAGAAACCAAAAGAATGTTTAAAATCAGAGCACAAGAGCATGTTAGAGACATTAAGAATCAAAATTTCTATAGCCCTGTGGCATCACATTTTCATGCAGTACACGAGGTCTTAGCATGTATTTTTAGAACAAGTTCTGGTTAAGGATGATGTTGCACTTAAAAACAAACTGTTATACAAAGAAGTAGTCTGTATTTTAAAGTTTGGCACTTTGGTGCCTCATGGTTTAAACAAAGCACGTGAGCGGAAGGCTTTTCTGCATTAAGTGTTTTCGTTAATTGAATAATGATGTGATATTTGTTACTTAAATGTAGCTTCTGCTACTGTAATGTTAACTCTGTGAAAGGCTTGCTAGCTGAGGCACTGGAGTATTAAACAGTTCTGGATTTTATGTTTCTACAGTTGGTGTTTTTCGCTTTTTCTGTGTTTTTTTTATTTATTTTTCGTTTGTTGTTTTTTTATTTATTTTTTGTTTGTTGTTTAGTGATAAAAGAACATCTCCCTTGGAACAGGAAAGATGGAGGTCTGTTTCATCCTACCACCTCCTCACAATCCTTCTGGTATCACAAGAGGGCACTGATTACCAAACTAGCCGGCTGGTTAATTCCAAGAGTTGTAAAACAAACTGAGGCTTTACCCACATGAAGTCGTTCTGTTTAAATAAATGAAAGAATATCAATGAATCAAAAGCAAAACTGTATTACTGTGATGTTATCAGAAGTGTAATGATTCAAAATCCTGTAGCGGGAATTTCCTTTGGGGGAACAATGTGACATGTAACATGTGCTCCCTCTCCATTTCCACATCCATGTCACGTACTATCGTCAAAACCAACACTGACCAACCAGACAGCATGTCATGGTGATAGTAATATAATTATTAGCAATTCATGAACTTTACTATGACATCTGTAAAACAGCTTGAATAGGTCAGCATTAATGACCTCCGAAACTGTACCCAGCAGTATAGTGAGTACAGAGCAAGTAGTTTACGCGTTGAGGAATACCACCCTGTACATTTAGTCTTTAATAGACTCGTCTAGTCTCTAGTCCCAGAAACTACCCTAGCTAGCATACTAGTAACCCCTTATGCACCATACCCCATGTAGCTCATCTAAAATAGGATCTGACATCATGGATATCAACTTCACCATTTTTTTTTGCAGCCAGCCTGGTGGATATATATATCTTGAGGCAAGGTAGCAACTGTCTCATGTTCACAGACAACCATTTAATCCTTAAAGATACTGACACAGTAATCAAGCTTTGTATTTACACAATGTCAATGGAGGCAAAACTATAACATAAAATTGCTTGAAAGAACAATCAGAATGTCAGTAACATACACACTACACCCACCATGGACACCAGACACACAGACCAAAATACACATGCACTGTGTGATTGCACTTTAAGGAAGTCAGTTTAATTAAGATAATAAGTATTTCACTGATATTGAATGAAATTCATTAGAACGCTAGTATATTAGGAGATGATTCTTTGTAGTAAGTTGTTCCACTGAAGGCGAATGGCCAAGGTACCAGTACGTGTAAATAAAGTTAAATATCATCTTTGATCTGTGTCCTTTTCTCCTGGTTATGGAATTTTTTTGATATTTCTTTACACAGACCAACATATGCTGAAGTACTTAAATGCAAACTTCCTAAACCCCAAAGACCTCCCAGACATTCTACTTGGAACAGTTATCCTGAGCAGACCCCAAAGTACTCAGCAAAAACAATATCCATTACTACACACACAGCCACACCCCATGCAGCCTCAACTACAAAGTCCACAAGCCAAGCCAATATACTACCCAAGAGTCTAGTCAAAGGGCACTCCATCTTGAGACATACTGATACCCCCACTCACCAGGCTGAACAAGGAGAAAATCATGGTCAGTTGCCTATCAGGAGCAAGGATCTTCCATGTTACACATGCACTCAGGTCACTGAACCCCAGACACCAGTATGGCTCACTCAAAGTCCTGGTGGGAGTAAATGACCTGACACGTACCTCCCTGGACTATATGAAGTGAGACATTATAGAGCTTTCTGACTGTGTGTGACAGGCTGGTATGAGCCTAGCATTGAGCATATTCTACCTTCATCCAGGATGATGCCACAATATGAATAAAAGATGATTAGCATCAATACTTGGCTTAGCTTCTGGTGTCATTCTAAGGGGGTACAATATTTGTCATTATGGGAGCAAATGGTCAACAGGCCTTGTTTTGCCAAGGATGGTCAGCATCAGTCTAGTCTAGGCTTTCGAATATTGGCTAAAATATTATCCTCACCATACAGTGCCTTGTTTTATGCATGCCAATGTGCTAAACCTTCCAACATAGCAAAATTAACCCAAGGGTATGTACAACTGTGCCAGGAGGTTTAAACAAGAAACTCCACTCCCTCCAAGTTCTCTTCACCTTGCAGAATGTAGACATCTGCACAGTTGCTCAAATGTGGTTGAAAGCTGAGGAGAGTACCCCAGCAGTGCAAGGCTATGATGTCTTTCACACATTTAGTCCACCTACTGCACAGCCAAAGGCTCTCGATCTACATTAATAACTAACGTGCCTCCAGGCTGATCAAACACAACAATGTTTTTGAGCTTCTACATATCCAAATTACCTTAGGTAAAGTCCCATACCATGTCCTAAAAAGTTATACATCACCTTCTACGTTCCACAAAACTCATAGTGCATACCTTGACCTACTGAAGACACTCACCATCAAAT
This sequence comes from Protopterus annectens, assembly GCF_019279795.1. NCBI lineage: Eukaryota > Metazoa > Chordata > Ceratodontiformes > Protopteridae > Protopterus > Protopterus annectens. The sequence continues at coordinate 131,191,812 of NC_056744.1, forward strand.
TCAGTACCATATTCATGGGAGATTTTAGTTACCCCTCAATAAACTGGGAATCTTACATGACCCCTATACATTCTTGGACTTTGTAAAAACAAACAACCTAGGCCAGCTGGTCCATACGCCCACTATGGGTGCAAACACACTGATCTGGTACTTACAAATAAGGGAGAATGATGCAAGCCATGGAAAGAATTATCTTGAAAATGATTAATAATGACTAATAATGACATTGGATCCAACCTAGTTTGGCTTCATCAAGGGCATGTCATGCCTACTCAAGCTGGTTGACATCTTTGAAAAGGTCACTAACACAATGGATGAAGGTAAAACTTTGCATATTATTACCTACCTTGATTTTGCTAAGGTATTTGATACAATACCCCTTTCAGGCATTGTAAACAAACTCATAGTATTAGGCAGAGACCCTTACATTATGTGCTGGATAACCAGCTGTCTCTCAGACAGGACCCAGTAAGTTATGATAGGGGAAATCACATCCAGAAAGAGGCCAGTCACTAGCAGAAACCCTCAGTGATCTGTGTTGCGTCTGCTCCTTTTTGTCATTCACTTCTTGGAAGTCAAGGCCAATGTCAATGGTCTTTGACTGACCAAGTTTGCAGACGATTGCAAATTAGGAACAGTCACTGAATCTTCCCAAGACACTTACATCCTGCTGGAAGAACCAACACATATTAATGACTGATGCCAAAGCCATGGCTTAAAACTCAGTGTCAAGAAATGCATAATAGTAACTTCTGTGAAGTCAGCCACCCTATGAAACTACCTCACGGACAGCACAACCCCTAATTGATGACCAAATAATCAGGGATTTGGGAACATATGTACTGTAGATAGCAGCCTGGCTTTTGATAAATGTGTGTCTAAGGCAATAAGGAAATCAATACATGTTGCTCAACTTATATGCAAGGGCATGGCATTTACATCCAAGAAGATTATCATTCCTCTGCATCTGACCATTATTACACCTGTCATTGAATATAACACCCCTTTCAGTATGTACCTGGCCAGGCACATGCAGCAAATGGAATGTACACAGGGATTCCTCACAAAAAGAATACAGGGCAATAACAACAGGTCCTATGCAGATCACCGCAAAGCCCTACCGCTGCATCCTATGGTAGGCAAACTATGGCTGGTATACAAAGCATCTCTGGATCCCATTCTGATGGAAGATTTGCATATCTGTAAAACAAATAGCATCAGAACTACACGATCAAGGGAATTTAGCCTTGCCTCGTGACATAAATAGTACGCGTTGGGGGGACAAGTTTTTGTCTCAGTGAATTCATCTTCTCTGGTAAATGATTCCCATCCATGCAAAACAGAGCTCTTCCCTAACCCCAGTCAAGCATAACCTGGTCCTATGGATGGAAAAGAGGAAGTTCTGCTCTCTACTGAAATGTCTGCATTCAAAATGCTGAGTACTGAGAAAAAAGACTAAAAACCCAACACAGAACAAATCTCAAAAATCTCCCTCCTCCATAAAACCTCTTAAAAATAACATCTAAGGCACAAAAACTGTAGAAAACATTTCTGTTGCATGGCTAGGCTTATAAAGGCCCTGCGGTCTTTAGTATACACCTATGAGCCTATTAATCTATGAACAATGTAACTCATGTGTTCATCTTGTGCTGTGTATTAACTGAGTTCAAATGATCATGTAAAAATACATAAAACAATGAACAGGTCAAAGGAACCATCCACATCTTTTGGGAATGTATGCCACCAAGCATAAGCAAAGCACAGATCAAGTGGTTATGGTAGGCAGACTATAAATACATAATTCCTCATAGGGCCATTTCAGTTGATTGCTGTAG